>NC_044583.1:665000-997500 GCF_901933205.1 Camarhynchus parvulus | reverse complement strand
ACAGAATCTCAGGGCAGGCTGGGAGCCAATCCAATGCCACATTAGTGGCAAGTCAAATTTTAAGTCATCTTTTCCCTTAAAAGTCTTTTCTGGGTTTCATGCTCATCAAATCAAAGGAGAAAACTCCAGATCTGACCAGAACCAACCAGTCTGGCCCAGATCTCCAGCTCGGGCTGGCACACACAGTGAGATGCTGAGGAACAGCCTCCTCCTCCCTTCGGGGAGTTAACAGCAACAGTGATTCAGTGAGTAGATTGAAACAAGGGATAAACTCAAGAAACTTCAGGGCTTGTTGGCTGATCATAGGGAAAAAGAAGAGAAAGAACTCAGTGCCTGAATTTTTTGTGATGAGTTAATTACGCTGGAAGAGGATGATGGAAGACAGAACAGCAGTCAAAATTCTCTGCCTTTTCCCACCTACGCAGTTTTCTCAGATCCACTTAAAATTAATGTGGAGTTCAATATCAGACCCTCTCAAGTGCTGGGTGAGTCTGAGCCTGAGCATTTTTTGATCTACTACTCTGTCCAGCAGTATTATGTCTTGGTTTTTTGGATGTCTCCAAGATGTAAATCAGGTGGGAAGTGAAAGGCTCTGATAACCCACCCCCTGCTTCTGCAGGGAGGTGACAGCCCTCCCTGGATGACCCTGAACACTGCAAGATAGGACAGAGCTTTCACCTTGTTAGACCAGCCTAGAAATAATGTTGTCATAGAAAACCAGAAAGCAAAGTGTAAAGGCCAGGAGGTTGTGGGAGGGGAAGATGAGGCACAAAAGCCACGAGCAGAAAGCTCCTGGGGACATTTGGGGCTGGGAGATGTGAGGCCAAGAGGAGCATCTCCCATCAGGACTGAGCTTGGTGACCCAGCCCTGGGCAGGTCTGTCCATGCTCAGCCCCTCAGGACTGGCACTGGGGGAAGGCTCTTCCCAGACACCTGCAGGATTTACACTGCTCTAATTTTCCACCCCGCTAAAAACTGCACATCTCCCGGGAAAGCTGCTTTCCCAAGAGACTTCCCACGGAATCCTGCACATCCCAGGGGGCTGCAGAGCACCCAGCAAGCTCCAGGGTGTGCAGGCTCAGATAAATCCAGAAGCACACGGGGTATTCCCCATGGGAAGTGCATTACCTGCTCCTGTGCACACAGCAGCTACAGCAGTGATGAAAACCCTGCTGGGATCAGCAAACCTTTAATTAATGTCAATTTTGCAGAAAATAGTGGATGTCCAAAATGACCCTGTGACGAATTGAGGCACGCTCTTGCACTCTGTTTTCTTTAATCACATGCATCGAGATTTATGGAGACATCCAGGCTGTTTTCTGAGCTTTAGGGGCTCATTTTATTACAAATCCATGGATTTTTATGCATTTGGTAATGGATTTCTGATGGAATTGTGAAACTGGAGAGAAGCCACTAGTGGGGACTCTTTGGGGCATTGCTCTTGGCACCTAAAGAAGGGGGGGAAAAAATGGAGAAGGAAAAACTTAATGAAAATATATATTTGTATAAACAATCAATGAAGATCGTGTTTGTGTGTTAAACAACCACCTTGAAATTGGTCTGTCTCAAAGGACTGAGCAATTGCAGACTACCTTAGCATGAATGATTTATGACATTCATGAACTTGGCAACTACATCAGTTTTCCTAAACCTGGCAGCAAACACCACCTGCATATTAAGTGAAGATTTATGATTTATAAAACTCACCTCATTATGCAGAGGAACACGAATTGTCTTATGTGTGCAGTCTATAACTCCTGGGACAGATGAAAAGGCAGCTATGACACACAATTTATGTGTTCTTGCTGCTGAGGTGGTGAGGGAAAAGCAGGGAGAATAACTCGGGCTTTGAGGTGGGTGCCTTCAAAGCTGTCCACGTCCCTCTCCTCCCCGCCAGGATGATGCAGTGGCTAAAATTGCCTGTTCTCTTGGAGGAATAAAAAAAAAAAATCCCTTGCAAAGATTAATGGTGGAGGTCATTTGAATCAATACTCGAAACTATGCCCTCCCTCCAAAAACCACCAGGATTGGAAGCATCTGAGGGGCCTCTGTGGAAATCACACGCTTGGTGCTGAGCTCACCGCTCGTATTTTTCCCCACCTTGTCCTTTCCTGATCCTCCTCACCCAAGGACACAGGTTCCTGGCTTCAAGGAGTGGAGAGTTTTGGTCTGGAAGAGGCCAAACTGTGTCTCACGTTAGGGATGGAGCTCATGGCCTCCAGCAAGGAATGAAGCATCCACGTGAGCCCTGGGTACAGCTGGATTCCCTTGCTGCAGGTCAGGGGAGCATCTGAAAGGCTGCAAAACACACGGGGGTGATGGACTGAAAAATGACTGACATGATCCAAGGAGAAAACACCTCAGGGCAGAATTCACCCCAATCTACTGCATCAGTTTGAGTGAATCGTGGTTTGTGTGTCCTTGTTTCCTCATTTGCTCTAACAATACACCCGGACAGCAGATGCTGGTGCAGCTGGATGGGCAGCGCTGTGGGGAGCTCTCAGGGGGCCCTGGAGCTCTCTGGAGAGTGCTGAGAGCAGGAAAAACCCAGCCCAAGGCTTCCCCTGCGTCCCCAGAGCACCAGAGGACACGGACACCTCCTCTGTGGCTGGCTTGAGTAGGGCTCCCACAGGCTGCACAGGGGTGTCTGTGCTGTCCCCAGGCTCGTGGAGGGACTGGGTCCCCACAAAGACATCACTGCTTGGGGCCAACCTCGGGCTGCTCCTGGACCTGGCTGGGTGTCACAGGCAGAACAAGGGGTGCAGCAGGGCCAATAGGCTGTCACCCAGCAGGGTCATTGGGATGTCACCCAGCAGGGCCAACAGGCTGTCACCCAGCAGGGCCATAGGGCTGTCACCCAGCAGGGCCAACAGGCTGTCACCCAGCAGGGCCATAGGGCTGTCACCCAGCAGGGCCATCAGGCTGTCCCCCAGCAAGGCCATTGGGCTGTCCCCAGCAGGGCCATAGGGCTGTCCCCCAGCAAGGCCATTGGGATGTCACCCAGCAGGGCCATAGGGCTGTCCCCCAGCAAGGCCATTGGGATGTCACCCAGCAGGGCAGCCTCATGTGGGGCTGTGCCCCTGGCAGGCAGCTCCATCCCCACAGCCTCACCAGACCAGCTCCTGCTGAGGGAAGGGAGAGACCTGGGAGCAGCAGCTCAAACACAGCCCCTGAGCTGTCCCTCAGCCCTGCAGCCACTTGCTAATGACACCCAGAGGCTTTGGCTTCTCCTGCAGGAGAAAAACACATGCAAGGCCTTTGGGTCTGTTACAGATAGGTAATGTGATGATTGGCTCTCGCAATTAGGGGATGAATACTGTGTGTATGTTAGGAGAAGGTTTGTTGCTGTATGGTTGTTGCGTTATTGCAGTTTGTTGTTTGGATACGCACTGTTGTTGGCAGCCCACAGCCCCACACGGTGTGAGGGCCGTGCCAGGGGCCGGGCACCCGCCTGCCCTGCCCGGGCCACTCGGGAATGGGCTCCTTGCCGGGGGCGTGGCACAACAGCACCTGGCCTCCAATCAAGCTGCAAGAAAGTGATCTCCACCAATGGGCAGCGAAGAAGGGTTGACCGACAGGCCTTGGGGGGGGCCAGGGTTGGCTGCGCCACCAGGGGTTTAAAAGGCGGAGCAGCCATTTTGTGGACGAGTTTGTGGTTGTTGGTCACAGTGCTATGCAGATCGTTTTCCTTATTCAGTCCTCTGTTGTGTTTGTTAAGGTTTAATAAACCTTTGAAACTTTTAAAGTGAGCAGTGGTTTCTCACAATCTGTAGTTGGCTGCGGCACTATCTGAATGCGTTAAAAGCTGCCTCTATGCCTGCTCTGGCTGCTGTGCCCACCCTGGCCTGCCTTTGGCATTGCAGGGGCTGCCTTGGGGTAGGGACATTCCAGCAATCCTGGTCCAGGGAGCTGCAGGAGCTCCTGGAATTTAAGATGTGGAGGTCTTGGACGTGTCCTCCTTCAGCAATGAAGGGGATGGCTGATGTGGTTTGGTCAAGCCAGAAGGCTCAGCAGGAAGTGAGCAGCTGAGGCTGGAGGCAGTCAGGATGTTTCTCTTGTGGCTGTTCAGGGGAGACACAATTCATTCTTTATTTTCTGCAGTAAAAACCTGCACTGAGGCTCTTCAAAATATATGTTGGTGCTATTGAAGAGGAGGGAGTTGGGAATGTGAATGATTTTGTTTTCCTCCCTCATTGTGTTATTGCCAAGGTAGCAGAGAAGGAGAATTTCTACTGTCTGAGCACAAATCAGGAATTCTCCTCCTCCAAATGTCACCCTTTTGTTCACACCTGTCTCATGAGGCTGATTCCAAAATGAAATTATTGTATCTGTACATATTAAATAAATCACAGGCTCTACCTGGGCCACGTGCGTTGGCAACAGCTGAACCACCAGGAGCTGCTGGCCTCCCTCTCCTGGCTCTGTGTTCAGACAGCCAGCACAAAGCAAATGTATTTGCACAGAGCAGCTGATGAGGCTCCTGGCTCCAAGGTTTCCAAAGGGAAGGACAGGTACTGAAGAATAACAAAAGGAAGAGCAGGTATGGATCAGTGGAGTGGTTCTTATTGTTTCCAGAACAGAAAGCTATGTTCTTCCTCCAAAACCAAAGACAGTGACTGGGGAGTTTTGCATCCTCCGAGCTGCGCTGGGAATGGAAAGTGCTGGTTCTTGGTGGTTGCAGAACCTCAGAGAGCAGCTGAAACCAGCACAGGTGAGAGGACAGTGGGAATGGGCACTGTGAGGAGCTGGGTCAGAGGGGAGGGTGTGGGGACACAGTGACACACCCCTGTGATGGCCTGGAGGAAGGAGCACAGAGCTCGGAGTTCCACAGCTGTGAATTTGGTGATTCTGCAAATACCAGAATGGGGAGGACAGGAGGGCCAGCAGGGAGGGAGAGATTTGTGCAGCAGAGGCACGGGATCCTTCCAAAGCCACTTGACAAGGGAAATGTTTGGGAAGCAGGAACAGGGAGATGTCGGGGCTCATGCTGGGATGCTGCAGGGTACGTGGGAGAGGGGATGAGCCTACTCTGAGGCTGCAGGCCAGAGCAGAGTGCTGGGCTGTGCTGGAAAACCTCTCCATGGGAAAGTAGGTCCAGCCCAGGCCAGCAAGGAGCAGAGGGAGACTTGTGCCAATGCACAACCCCTCAACAGAGGGGTCCTCAGGGCCTTCTCCTGCCTGCAAGGCTGGACCCTGTCAGCCTTCCCACTGTGGCACAGCTTGGTGACCTTCAAGCCAGCCTGTCCCCTCAGCAGGGCTGGGACCAGCCTTCAGAGCCTTCTCAAAATGCCTGGCTTTGTACCTCAGCTGTTTCAGATCAGGGTAAAAAAATCTGCAGAGTGCAACACTTGGAAATTTTCGCTTGTACTGTGCTAATTGCCCTCATTATTATGGTTCCTGGAGGCACCTCAGATTCTTGTTAAGGCAGCTGCAGTTGTGGAGGGGTGAGATGTGGTTTGTGCTCCCTCTGCTCTCCTGCATCCTCGCTGAGTGACAGGGCTTTGCCACTTGCCCTGTGGGAAGGTCTGGTGAGCTGCTGGCACACACAGGCAGCCTCCCAGCTGCCCTCTTGCTGCTTTGCTGCCTCAGGTTACTTTCCAGTTTGTGTTGTGATGCTCTCCAGGCTGATGCTTGTTGCCAGCCCAACTGGGACTATGGGGGTGAAACCAGCAAAGCTTGGAAGGATGCTGGGGGGTGACCAGCTCTGTGCTGCATGCCCATCCCACGTCCTCATGCTCCTGCTGTGGTTCCCTGAGATGATTACTTAGCCAAGCATCTGACTGATCCTTCACTGCACCACTGGAGCAATTAAATACACCAGTCGAACACCTCCATTCCTCCCACCCCTGCAGTGGGTTTATTTCTGCCCTCTGCCCCTTCCCACTGCTCCTGTCCTTTGCAGCCCCTCTCCCCCAGCCAGCCCTCAGCGAGTCTGGAGGATAACGCTGGATCCCAAGGCTGCTCTCCCCTCCTGCACACAGAGCGTGTGGGGCAGTGTGATTCAGCCTGACTCAGGGTGCTGCCTCATGCCATGCTGTGTTTGATCCATCACTGCTTTTCCCATTTCCTTCCACCCAGCGAGCAGGAAAGCAGCTGAAGTGTGGCTGTTTTGGCAGCTGCCTCAACAAGCCTTTTCACACTCGGTCACCTGAAGCCAGGCCAGCATCACTCAGGATAACTTCAGTGCATGTGGGGCCAGAATACAGGAGCTGCTCTCAAATCTCTGCCCATGGGGAACAAGGAAGGTGGAGGAGTTAATGTGGAGCCCCTCCCCAGGCCTTGAAACACTGGCAGCAGCCCTGGCCTGCCTTGGCACTGCCAAATGCCTCTGATGTTCTGCTTACATGAAAAACTGGGGATAAATCCTTCCATTTTAGTAATTTCGAGTGACATCCTTCTGAGAGAGATGCCTGCAGGACTAACAAATGCAGCCCAGTGGTTGGAGGCTTTGTAGGGATGGAGTTACAGCCCTGCTGTGCTCCTACAAATGCTCTGCTGCTGATCCCCGTGGGAGCAGGGACGGGACATCCTGTGGAGCTGCTGTGCCTTTGCACCTGCCCAGGGCTGTCCTGCTGCAAGGGCAGCCTCTCCAGTGCTTCAAAGCAGCCTCATGTCTGGCAGCACTTCATGGGGAGGAAATTCCACAGGGCCGTGCCTGTGTCACCATGCCCATGCCACCGTGCCCGTGTCATCGTGCCCGTGTCACTGTGCCTGTGTCACCATGCCCGTGTTGCTGTGCCTGTGTCACCGTGCCCGTGTTGCTGTGCCCATGTCGCCGTGCCCGTGTCTCCATGCCTGTGTCACCATGCCCATGTCACCGTGCCCATGTCACCGTGGTGTACTGTGCCTGTGCACCCGCTGTGTCACCGTGCTGTGTCACCTGTGTGTCACATGTAGTGTCACTGTGCCTGTGTACACCGTGCCCATGTCACCATGCCTGTGTCACCGTGCGTGCCGGTCGTCCGTGACCGTGCCTGTGTCACCATGCCTGTGTCACCGTGCCCGGGTCGCCGTGCCCGTGTCACTGTGCCCGTGTCACCGTGCCCGTGTCACTGTGCCCGTGTCACCATGCCCTTGTCATCGTGCCCATGTCACTGTGCTCGCGTGCCGTGTCACTGTGCCTGTGTCACCGTGCCCGTGTCACTGTGCCTGTGTCACCATGCCTGTGTCACCATGCTTGTGTCACCATGCCTGTGTCACCGTGCCTGTGTCACCGTGCCTGTGTCACCATGCCCGTGTCACTGTGCCTGTGTCACTGTGGCCATGCCATGCTGCAGGCAGGGGCTGCCTGGTCCTCATTGTGTGTTGTGCAAGAGGGATCACACAGCCTCGGCCTGCAGTCCCCTCCCTGCCAGATTTCCCCTCTCCCCAGGAAGGCCCAAGGGCAGGGAAGTGCAGGCTCAGGAGCTGATCCTGCCCACTGCAGTGGCTCACCTGAAGGCAGCGAGTGGCAGCTTTGGGGCTCTTGCAGGGCTGCTGGGGCTGTAAGCCACTGCCACCAAGGGCTTTGCCAACACTGTGGGCTGTGGAGCTCAGTTTGGGAGCAGAGGGGACACAAGGCAGGCCCTTCCTGAGGGATCAGTGTGTGTGGGAAGAGGGGGCAGAGTGCAGGGGCACAGGACACTGCAAGTGGGGCAGCTGAAAGCAACACCTGAGGGCAGCCTGAAGCCCAAAGAGAGCAGGAGAACTTGTTGCACTTGAGGAGTGCAGGCTGAAGGTGTGTGCTGGCTTTTGCTGGGGGCTCACAGGAACCTGTAACATGGACGTGCTTCATGCGCTGACACCTCAAGACTCCAGACCTCAACATGCTGTGTGCCCAGGGCTGCTGCAGGTCACATCTCACTTAGAAGCAGTTACAGGGGGATTTGGTGACCTTCAGAGCAGAATTTCCTTTTACTCCTCTTTTTAGCCCTGCTCTAGACTGCTGAAACACCTGCCTGTTGCTCTGTGGGCCACTGCACGAGCCGCTCCTGTCACAGCCAGGCGCTCTGAGGGCACAGCAGCCCTGCTCCCTCGGAGGGGAAGGACAGCAGAGCTCCCGGAGGTGCTTCCCAGGGTGTGTGCGCTTCCATCACTGCCTTGCCAAGGGCTGGGAGTTGCCAGTGCCGGCAGTGAAGCTGTCACTCTGCCGGCTGTGACTCGAGCAGGCTGCAGGCAGCGTTAGCACGGCCGGCTGCTGCCCCTGCCTGGCGAGCGGAGAGGCTGGCACGGGCACCCTCTTGCCAGACTGGAGGTGGCCCATGCAGGACTCGGCTTTGTGAGAAATGAAACCCTGGAGATGAGAGCTCTTTTTCAGAGTAGTAATTACTAGTTGATGTTAATGAAGTTGATAGGGTCTTAATTTGAAGTGTTGGTCTGTTGTTAAATATTGAATGTTAGAGTTCTAGGACTTGCCTTTAGTTGCTGCTGTGAAGTGTTACTATTTTACCCTGTATTTGTATCTCTCTCTGTCATACTCTGTATTTGTACCCCTTTCCGTCTCACCCGGATTTGTATCCCTTGCCCTCGGGAGCACTTCCCCTGCTCCCTAAAGGACTTGCACCCGGGCTGAATTTAAATGACAGGCTGTGGGAACTATATGATCCCTCTCGAAACAACAAACCAGCACATAAACTATGACTTTAACCCAGCAGAACCGCACTAAACCACCCACCCTTGACCAGAGCCGGATTCCGTCCTGCCACCATAATTTTAATGGAGGATACCCCTAAGCTACGAGCCAACATCATCTTTTTAAGGACTCTCATGAGGATGGAAGCCCCAGCTCTGCCGAGAGACAAAGCTGCACTACTCCTCCTCCCCAGCATCGTCCTGTGGGAGCAGTGGTGGTGTGTGCGACCCCTCAGGTTCCCCACCCAGAGCTGTCTTTATTAAAGACCTTTTTAAAGGCGCTGGTCTCCTGGCCCTATTTATCTCAGGCTTTACACCAGCAGAGATGGCCGAGGGATGAGGTCAGGCTGTTGTGAGCTGTGGGGAACACTCTGGTGATCCTGTGGGACCACTAATCCTGCCCAGTCACAGCAGCTGGGACTGACTGGCCCCACATAGATCCTGACCCTGTGGGATGAACCTGTTGGGCAGGGCCAAGACCTGGAACAGGGATTAGAGTGCTGGTGTCCCCAACATCAGGACACAGAAGCGTTGCAGCAAGTCCAGAGAGGGCCACCAGGTTGCTAATGGGAGCAGCTCTCCTGTGCAGACACGTTGAGAGAGTCAGATCTGCTCAGCCTGGAGAAGAGAAGGCTGTGGGGAGACCTCCCAGTGCCTTCCAGTGTTTCAAAGTGACGCAGTGTGCCGTCTCAGGAGAAAGCTCTGTCAGGCTGGCTCGCTTTTCCCCCCAAACCGTGCCACTGAGCGGCCGCTCCCTGCCCAGTCACTGACTGGCACAGGTCACCCCCTGTGCAGCCGGGGGCAGATCCTGACAACAGACGGATGGGTAGTGTTGGATGATTAGTGGTGTCAAGGGTTTGGACAAAGGAGCGAGAGGGGTCCTTTGTGTGAGTCTCCAAAAGGGTTTATTCTCTGAATAAATGGGGTCAGGCAAAGAACCACCTTTGGTACTTGTGCAAGAACTTATAAAGAGAGAAGGGTCTAAGGGGAGGATACATCAACCAATCAAGGGGAGTTGGGGAGGAGTACAGGGCGGGGATATACAATCTCACAACCAAGGAGGGATACGAGGGGAGGAGAGCACTGTCCTACAACTAATGGGAACTTGGGGATCACATAAATGACACAGAGGGTTCTGGAAGGAAAGGCCGGGTTTACATTAACTGACTGCGGAGAGGGGCAGGGTTACAGTGACAGACATGGAAGGATCGGGAACAAGGGGTAGGTACTTGAACTGACAGACAGGGAAAGGGGAGGAAACAACAATGGACTAAACTGACTGCAAGGGGGTAGGTAGGATCGAACCCAATAAAACAAACTGAATAATACACAACAACAACTGAATTAAGTGTTACGACTAAAATGCACCATCACATCTCCCCCCCTTTTTGTTTAGTTTTTGAGAGGGGGGAGAGTGGGGAAGTGATGGATTTCAGACTTGTGTCTCTTCCCACCGTGGTTGTGGTTGGGAGGACCTCTGGTGAACTGTTTTCTTTAATAGAACTCTTTTAGTGATACTTATAATGGTAGAAAGAAGAACTAAAACGACCCATAAAATGTCTTTGGTAATTGAAGACATCTACCCTGTCAGGCCCCAGTTCTTGAACATGTTCTGGAACCAGTCCTCACTTTCTTCTTTGATTGAATGGACCATATCCTTCATCTTGCTGATGGAGGCATGGATATTTTGGCTCCTGTCCGATAGATTGAAACAGCAGAATCCTTCAAATTTCTCACAGCCATGCCCATGCACCCAAAGGAGGAAGCCTATAGCTACCCAGTTTTGCAGAGTGACCCACCTGGTGGCTTCCTCATCTTCAAGGAGCTTGCTAAGAGCAGCTGATATTAAATTCACCTGTTTTGCCACCCAGCACTCCAGGTGGCCCAGTTCACTTAGGGATTTTGCTGCTGCCACACACAGTAAAAAAGCAGAGAGAGCAGCTCTTTTTGGAAGACAGCAATGTACAATTTCAGAGTCACAGTGTTCATCAAAGTCTTTGATGCTACATTTTTGGATGGCCAAATTGTTAGATTTGGACTGACAATTCAAAATTTGGGTTCGGTTTGGCGAAAACAGAGACAGCTGTTCAATGGTACATGGGCCTCCTAAAAGACAAGCCCTTTCCCCACAAATCAAAAAGGTACCCTTTGGCAGCTTGAGCAGTTGTTAGTTCTCGCTCGATGGGATGTTTAAGTGGGTTTTACACCATTTGGCTGCCTGAAATTATTTTCTGGGGACTTTGACAGAAATATAAGATTCAGGGTAGTAGAGAGGCTAAAAAATAAACTGAATGTAAAAGGGTGCAATGGACGAACCAAGGAGTTCAAACTCAGTGGGGTCTTTATCTAACTCAGGCAACTCAGAGGTCCATTTATGCCATAAAAGTAAGGGGTTTGTAATGGGAACATAACATTTGAAAATGAGGGGAAGGTTTTTATTAACTTCTGAAGTGATGAATTTGAGATGGGCTGGGTATTCATCTAAAGAAGAGGGAATCCCCACCAGGCAGGTTGACATCAGGTCATCTGCAGCAGCCACAGACAAGCATAGATGGTCTTGTTGAAGTGCACGGGCGAGGGTGACCCACACATTTTGCTTTGGCTGTGGAATGATCCATGCCTCAGGGGACTGGCTTATCAACACCAGGAGCCACTGGTATCTCCACATCCTGGTGACTGGAATGGATATTTCTTAAGAAGGAGAAACAACATATGAGAAAACTTAGCATAAATCTTCAAACAATAATTCTGACATAAGGGAAACACAAAATTCATGGTTCCTCCTTTTTCTTGTGTCTTTTCCTGTTGGATGCAGGGAGGGGATCATTTTGCAGGGGTGGGGTGGCTGTGTTTTTGTCTCTGCCCCTTGGTGGAATATGGGGCTTGACCCACTTGTGTGGGATCCACACAAGCATATCCATGCCCCCAGGTCACCAGCTTGAAAGGCCCCTGGGTTTGACATGTCTCTGAGTCCCTACCTGGACTGGCAGATGCCCTTTAAACTCTTAACATCTTGTTCTGATGGAAGTGCCTCAATACTGGCGGGTTCAGGTTCTCAAAAGAGCAGTTTAGAAAGTTGATGGTGAACAGTGCTGAGAACCTGACATGTGGGGAAATGGTCTTAATGTCATCCCTTTGGTATTCCAATGTCTTCTTCAGGGTCTGATGCGTTCTTTCTGTTATTGCTTGGCCAGTGGGGGAATATGGAATCCCCATCCAATTTTCAACCCTCCACTCCTGTAGGAAATTACTGAATGCTTTGGAGGTATAAGCTGGCCCATTGTTGGTCTTTATCACCTTAGGGATCCCCAGGGTGGAGAAGGCTTGCACCAGGTGTTTTTGCATATCACTGGCCTTCTCCCCCGTGTGGGAAGAGGCATAGACTGCACTGGAGAAGGTATCCACCAACACATGCACATATTTGAGCCTTCCAAATTGGGGAATGTGGGTGATATCTGTCTGCCACACCTCACAGCTTTGGAGTCCTCTGGGGTTCACCCCTGCCCCCATGGATGGTAGTGAGGACTCCTGGCAGTTTGGGCATGTGGCCATGATTGCTCTGGCCTGGCCACACCTAAGATGGAACTGGCAGACCAGACCAGGCATGCTCTGGTGGAATTGCTGATGGCTAAGTTTGGCCTGATGGAAGATGTTTCTTTGGCCAGCCAGCTGCAGCAGAGCTGCCAGGGCATCAGCTCTGATTCCATTCTGCGATGAATCCAGGCAGGTCTGTGTGCGATCTTATGTGCGTTATGTAGAATGGTTGCTCTCGGTGGGAAACCAGCTGTACGAGTTTTGAGAGCAACCTATAAATCACTGGGTTAGAGACCTCTTTCAGTACTGCATGTTCTGGCCTAGATAATACTCCTGCCACATAAGCTGAATCAGTGACAATGTTCATTGGTTCTGAAAATCTTTCGAAGATCCTGACAACTGCATCCAATTCAGCTACTTGAGGGGAGCCCTCAACAATCTTAACATTGGCTTCCCACTGCTGAGTTTGGGGGTCCTTCCAAGTCATTACTGACTTGTGAGAACCTCCGGATGCATTGGTGAAAACTGTCAGGGCCTTGAGAGGCTTAGGACTTTGTTTGTCTTTTGGGACCAGATTAAATTAGATTTTAAATAATTTGTGGCCCAGATGATGGATTGACAGTTTTCTGGGGTAACTATCTAGAGCGAATTGTAGATTTTAATTTTCTCTTAATAGTTGTTCCAGGGTCTCATTGGTTAACTTCCCAGTGGACAGCTTGATGGGTACATGAATGCACGCAAAATTGCACCCTGCCAACAATCACATGCATGCCCTGGCCTTGCTGATTAGCTGGGCCATCAGCTCCTGTGGCCGTGTGATACTCTTGGATGGTTGGTGGCCAAGGAACACCCACTCTGTGATTAAGAGGGGGTCCCTCTGACCTTTGTCCCACTGAAATATCAGCCCATACAGTGTGGCAGTTTCCCCAAGATGATGAAGTTAAATGGAAGCTCTGGCAAGCATCGGTGGGCCTGCCCATTTGACAGTGCCAGCTCAACCTTGTCCAATGCAGCCTTTGCCTCCTTGGTCAAAGCCCTGGGGGCGTCTATCTATTCCCTCCCTTTTAATAAGTTGAAAAGAGGAGATAAATACCCCAGCCAGGGCCTGACCCAGTTCAAGGACCCATACAATTGGTGTAGATCCCTTAAGGTTTTGGGCTTATCGTTGATCACCAACCCCTGAGGTGTTATTGCCCAGTTGGTGATCTCAAGGCCTAGATACCTCCAAGGTGTCAGCCTCTGCACCTTTTCTTGCTGCAACTCAAATCCTGCCACCAACAAAGCAATAATGGCATCATCAAGAACCCTGGTAAGCACATTGTCATTGGGGGCACACACCAGTACATCATCCCTATAGTGACAGATGATGCACTCCCCCACTCTGGCACGCACTGGGGACAGGATTTTGGTGACGTACCATTGGCAGATGGTGGAGGAGTTCTTCATTCCTTGTGGAAGATCATGCCAGTGGTAGCACTTTATGGGAGCTTCTTGGTTGATGGAGGGAACCAAGACTGCAAAACTAATGGGGAATTGGCCAGGTGTAGGGGAAATTGAAAAAAGCAATCCTTAATATCAATTACAGCTAATTGCCAGTTTTGGGGGACCATTGAAGGGGATGGCATCCCTGGTAGGAGAGACCCCGTGCCCTCGATGACTTCATTTATTTTTCTCAGATCGTGGAGGAGACGCCACTTGTCCTTCCCCGGCTTCTTGATGACAAACACTGGGGAACTCCAAGGGCTGTTTGTCTCAACGACGTTACCTTTGGCCAATTGTTCCTCCACTAGCTGAGTGAGTGCACTTAATTTTTGTTTACTTAGCAGCCACTGATCTACCCAGACAGGTGTTTCTGTGAGCCAATTTAATTTCTGGGTGGAGTGCTCTTCTTCAGTGACTGCACCTAAAAAAGCTGGGGAGTCTTTGGGATTTCAGGCCTGACTCCCCACTGGGACATGGCATCTGTCCTCCACAGGGTGAACTTCGAATTCAAAACAAATGGGTGTACAGCAGCCAATTGCCCATTGGGTCCCTCAGTTTGTACAATGCTCTTTGTTGCTTTGCCAATTGGATCCCCCCTACACCTTGTACTTTGCTCACCACATCTTGCAGCTCCCAGTGTGACGGCCATTTGTGCGGAGGAATGACCGTCATGTCCCCCTCTGTGTCCATCATCCCTTGAAGCTGGATTGAGTGCCCCCCTTTCTTAAGGTCACACCAAATGAGGGGCTTGTCCTCTCCTACCACCTCAGTATAATAAACTGAAAGATCCAGGGTTAGTTTTGTGTCTGTTGCATTGATCACTGCCCATTTGGTAGGGGCTGGTACTGGACCTTTAACTGTGGTGACATGAGTCCCTCCTCTCTCTTGTGTCCTTACTGCAGTTTATGTGGTTAGGAGGACCTGGAAGGGACTCTCCCATTTTGGGGATAATGGTTATTCTTTCCACACCTTTATTAAAATCCAATCCCCTGGCTGGAACAAATGAATTTTAAAGTCAATTGGTGTGCTTTGGGGAAGGTATCCGTTCTTCCCTAATTCTTCTAGGGTGCTTGTAATAATCAATATATACTTCTTCGTATCCTGTTCTCCTTCCTCATAAGTCCCTACACAATCTGAGGTGGTTAGGAATGGTAATCCAAACATTGTTTCGTAAGGGGAAACACCTATGTCAGCTCTTGGTTTTGTTCTTATCCTCATTAATGCTAATGGGAGACACTTTAACCAGTTCATCATAGTTTCTTCTAATAATTTTGTGAGTGTTTCTTTTAGAGTTTAGTTCATTCTTTCTACTCTCCCAGAGCTTTGGGGTCTCCACGGGGTGTGGAGTTTCCACGTGATTTCCAATGGTTTAGCCACATGGCGTAGAACTTTGGCTGAGAAGTGTGGCCCCCTATCTCAATCAATAGTATTCACAATTCCATACCTCAGTATTATTTCCTCGAGTCTTACTCACTACTTCTGCTGTAGCCCTTGTAGTTGGAAACGCTTTGACTCAATGGGCTAAATGATCTATTACCACTAGTAAATACTTAAACTTTTGGACTGGGGGAAGTTCAATAAAATCTACCTCAACATTTTGGCAGAGCCTCCAAGCTAGCTCCCTTCCACACAGCGATGTTTTTCTCATCACTTTTCTATTTATCCTTTGACAAATCATACATTCTCTTGTTACCATTTTAGCAATTTCAAATATTCCAATACATACATATGTTCACATGAAATGGTCACAAAATGCCGTGGCAGCGGGGTGGTGGTAAGGGCGCCGTGACCTTCCTGAAGAAATGTCCTAAGAAGAATGGCTCAGAGCCACAGGCACGTCCTTCTCCCAGCCCGGCAAGTGATGTTCAGCTCGGCTTCAGCTCTCAGGCAACACGGAGAGAAGAGACTGGAGCTCTGCGAGGAGTTCCACTGAGTAACAGTCTTTATTAAGAGCAGGACCCTCTGCAAAGGGAGCCAGAAATAGAAGCTCCCTGAACAGAGGAAAAACAGGGGTTATATAGGGAAGGCAAGGACCCGGGTTAAACTGGCAACAAATGAGATACAGGCTCAAGGATGGAGCATGGGGAAAGGAACCAATGGGTAACAAAGAATCAGCACTGCAAAGGCCTCTGGGGGTGAAATTTGCTCACCCTAACAACTTTGTGGCTCAGGGGTTAGCCCTCTCGGGGAGTGCAGCAAGGTCTCCCTCGGCTGGCTCTTTGGCCCCCACAGCAGAGGGCCTGTGTTCCCCAATCTATCAAAGCATGTAAGTTTCCTAAAATTTTTCTGGTTAAAGTTTTATATAACACTTGTCTCCCATCTGGCATTGTCCACTTCCCTTTTCCATCTTTGGTTCCTCCATGTTTTTGTAACTATTTCTGTTCCTGATCACTAAAGGTTGGGATCTCCTTGTTATCTTTGTCCCCCAAGTCCACTAACTGTAGGATCTGCTCATCCTTTTCTGAGGCAGCTTCTTCAGCTATCTGATCTGCTAAGTTGTTTCCCTGTGCTTCCATAGAGGTCCCTCTCTGATCTCCTTTTATGTGTGCTATTGCACTCTCTAAAGGGTCTTTCAAAGCCTCTACTATTTCTTTTATTAATTTCTCATGGATCAATGCTTTGCCTTTTGAATTTGTGAATCCTCTTTCTTTCCAGATTTTACCAAATGTATGTACTAACCCATAGGCATATTTTGAGTTGGTGTAAATAGTTATTTTCTTATATTCTAGCCACTGCAGTCCTTTTAATAAAGCATAAATCTCAGTAAAGCATTCTTCAGACCATTTTGTTGGGAACTTCCCTTTTTCTATAATCTCCATGTTCTTGCCATCTATTACTGCATGCCCCGACATTCTCTTTCCCCCAATCACTGTGGAAGAACCATCAACAAACAGCATTTCCCCTTCTGGTAATGGCTGTTCTTGTAAATCCTCCCTCACTTTGGTCTGGAAATTGATCATCTCTATGCAACAATGTTCCAGATTCTCATCGGGTTCTCCATATAAGAATTGTGCTAGATTCTGAATTTTTGTTGTGGCTAGTTCTAAATTTTCAATATTAGTTAATATCAATTCATATTTCAATAACCTGCTCTCTGTAATCTGCTGACTGGCCCTTTTGCTCGGTATGGTTTTCAAATCATGAGGAGTATACACCTTAATTTTGTTTCCAAATGCTAATTTGTAACTCTCTTCCACTAAGGCCACAGTTGCAGCTACTGATTGTAAACACATTGGCCGACCCCTAACTACTGAGTCTAAGAACTTTGACACATATGCAAATGGTTTTCTGTACCCACAACACTTTGCACCAGTACTCCAGACGCAATTCCTTCCTCCACATTTATAAACGACTTGAAAGGTTTATCTAAGTCAGGTAAACTTAAAACCGGGGCCGTTACTAATTTTTCCTTTAACTCTTTCAATTTCTGTCCATTGTCTTCATTCCAATTTAAAAGTTCTTGTTCTACTAATTTGTCATAGAGGAATTTAACTAATTTGGTCTGTCCATATGTCCATAACTTACAATACCCAACCAGCCCTAGCAATCTCCATACATCTCTTTTTTGGTTTTGGTGCCATTAGTGCATGGATCCCTCGGATTTGTTCTGCTTCTAGTTTATTGTACCCTTTCCCAGTCAGATGGCCTAAATATTTTACTTGTGGTTCTACGAATTGGAGTATCTTCTTTGACACTTTTAAACACTTCTCCCCCAGGAAGTTTAATAATTTTACTCTTGTTTTCTGAACTTGTCCCTTCTGTTCTCCTGACACTAATAAATCATCAATATACTGTAGGATCTGGGTATCTCTTACAGGTTGGAACTGTCTTAAGAGTTCTTCTAGAGCTTACCCAAATAAATTTGGGGATTCTGTGAGCCCTTGGCGTAACTGGGTCCATTGGAGCTGTTGTTTTCTCCCTGTTTCTTCATCCTGCCACTCAAAGGCAAACCAACTCCTACTCTCCTTAGCTAGGGGGCAAGCCCAGAAAGCATCTTTTCAGTCTATTACACTGAACCATGCATGTTTTGATGGAATCTTGCTTGTATGGATTAGATACTACTGGGTATCGTGAGACAGTCTGTTTCTTAACTTCTCTCAGGTCCTGAACCAGTTGGTAAGTACCATCTGATTTCTTTACTGGTAATATTGGGGTGTTATGGGAAGACAAGCATGATTCCAGTATCCCATCTTTCATCAACATTTTGTCACTGGAGCCAATCCCTGTAGGGAGAATGGTAAGGGGGCACAGTATTCCCCAATGAGTTGCAGCTGGGGCCAATTAAGAACAAGTGGCATATACAGCTGTAAGCAATTAAGTACAAGGACCATAAAAGAGTGGAGTCAGCCAAAGAGTCAGAGGCCTGTGAGAAGCAGAAGGAAGACTGTAAGAGCCAGATGAAGACTGCAAGAAGAGCTGCATGGCTGGTGTGAAGACTGCAGGAGGAGATGAAGAATCCCAGGAGAGGGTGAGGACCAGGAGAGCCCCAGAGAAGGCTGCTGCGAGGACCAGGAGAGCCCCAGAGAAGGCTGCTGCGAGGACCAGGAGAGCCCCAGAGAAGGCTGCCGCAATCCCAGAAGAGGATAGAGGACCCCAGGAGATGGTGAGGACTAAGAGAGTCCCAGAAGAAGGTGGTGAGTTCCCCTGGAAGGGATGGACTCTGTTGTTATCAGAAGAAGATGGACCCCAGGAGAGGGTTGAGAAGCTTTGGACATGCCAGGGCTCTGTGGCAGTCTGGCAGCAATATCCTTCACTGTGTCGCTGCTGGATTAGCTGCAGATGCTCCTGGCTGGATGCTTTGGGAAAAGCCCCTGGAGGGGATGGACTCTGTTGTTGTAATGTTGACTGTAATATATAAGTATGGTTGTAATGTTTACTGTAATGTATAGGTTAGTGTGAAGTGTTTAGGGCTACTGTGACCCACTGGGATGGAGTGGGGGAGGAGGCATTGGTGAAGCAGAGAGTGGCAGGTGGAAGCCACAAAGAGGTCTAGACCTGATTATCTCAATCAAGACACCTGGGAATAGGTGAGCCACCAACAAGTAATAATTATGGGACATTTGAGGGATTTGGTTTGGGACATTTGAGGTATTTACTTTGAGTTATGACTGCCTTGACAAGTAGAGATAGATGCTGTAGTAATGTAACTGTTATAATGTATAAGTTGTAATGTATTGTTGTGTAATATATGTATAAGTATTGTTGTGTAATGTATTACTGTATATGTATGAGAATTGTTGTAAACATGTTTAATACAACAATCCCTGCTTCCCTTCTGCCAAAATGAGATACTGTTTTACCTGGATAGGTGAAATTCCCGGTTTCATTTTCGTCTCTATGGGGGGTATGTTTAATAGGCTATGACCTCCCTCTTCTGCCCAGACTTTGTAATCAATCTCACTTTCATCTTCCAACTTGACCATCATCATCATCTTCACTACCATCTGTCCTTCTTTAGGGATTACTCCTACCCCCAGGCCTAATAAATTACATTCTATATCCCTCCCTTGAATTTCCCTTAACAGCAACTTGCTCTATAGCCGGCACTTCATTGGGTGTTGTAAGGGTGACCCCTGAAACTGCAGCTTCTTCCTTTGGTCTCACCACAATCGTACAATCACAAGAATGAATTACACCTTCACGCAGGGGATTCTGTTGATTTACAATTTCCTGCTCATTCTCTTTACTAGTCAGTGACACTCCTGAGGAAACTTGGGGTGTTAGGGAGATACTAGGGGCGGGGGGATGAAGTATAGAAGGAGCAGGAGGAGGTACAGGGGAAACTTGGGGTATCTGAGGAGGATTAAGGGGGGGAGGCTGAAGGGCAGTGGGAGCAGTGAGTGGCGTAGGGAGAATAATAGGAGAGGGGGCTATTGGGGGTACTGGAGGGGCAGGGAGGGGTCTGGGTTGGATAGGAAGAGGTAATGGAGGAGTAGGAGGACGGGCTGCTGGGAGCACAGGAGAAGGAGGGGGTGGGAGACAGTCCAGTGGGTTCAATTTCTTTTCTAATTCCTCTTTTTCCTTTTTAGTCTCTTTGGATGCTTTGTATACTCTAATCTTCTTATCCCAAATTTCATTTTCTACCCAACAGGTTGTGTATTGTATCTCTTCTTCGTTTGGAACCTCTCTTAAATTGATATGCCTATTTAAGGCTGGGCATAACATAACCACTTCTCTTGACACAGCCAAGGAAAGCCGGGAAGCAGAAATGAGAGCCCAGCAGGAGCCACAGAGGCATTGCCAGGAGCAGGTGGCAGAGCCACTGGTGTCCTGCAGCCAGCAGTGTCCACCCCAGGGCTCCCAGGACGCCGTGCCCCAGCCAGCCAGGACAGCCTGCGCTCAGTTGCACAGGCGGTCCCCAGGACACCGTGGAGGTTCTGTGCTCTCCAGGAGGCTCATCAGAGACCCCCAGGCTTTGGGCCAGTGACTGGAATCATAGGAGATTCCTTCTGGGATAGGTGTTAAATAAACCAGGAATGCCCCAAAGAGCTGTCGGAGTGTTCCTGCTGTTCTGGATTTGACTGGGAGAGGGCTCCTTTCTTCCCAGGAACGGGCTCGGTGCTGGGTTTGGGTTCAGGCTGGGAATGCTGTGGAATTGTGAACTACTTGATTTGCTTTAAAGTCCTGTTTCTCCTCTGGGGCTGAGGAAGTATCAGTCTCACCCCTAACAGGTATTTTCCCAGGTGCAGCTGGTGGCACAGCCTTTTCTGGTGCTCACGGGGCGGTAGGGCCGTGGCTTGCGGGGTTTAGGGGCCGTGCTCGGCAGGGGTTAGGGGCTGTGCTCGGCAGGGGTTAGGAGCCGCGCTCGGCAGGGGTTAGGGGTTGTGCTCGGCAGGATTTAGGAGCCGTGCTCGGCAGGGCTCAGGAGCAGCGCTCGGCAGGGTTGAGGGGCCGCGCTCGGCAGGGCTCAGGAGCAGCGCTCGGCAGGATTTAGGGGCTGCGCTCGGCAGGGTTGAGGGGCTGTTCTCTCCAGGTTCCGTTCCTGCTCTCGGGATCGCGGCATCGCTGCGCTCAGGGCCTGGGGGTGAATCACGCATGCGCGGGAAGGGGCGGTACGGCCCCGGGCCCCTGGCGCATGCGGCAAGCTGCGCGAGCTGCGCATGCGCAGCACGGGACCTGACGCAAGGGCGCTGCAATCGCCGCGCGCTTTATCCTGTCCGACCTTGAGTGCGCGGCCGCCACAGGACCCGGGCTGTCGCCGCCGCGCCGGTGTGCACCGCTCCGCTTCTTTGCCCGTGTCCTGCCCCAGCCCTCGCCAGCCTGTACACCGAGCTGAGTATCCGTGCCGGGAAGCCCAGTGCAGCCGCGCCTCGGGTGCCGGAGTCCGAGCGGCGCGCCGAAAGCGAGCGGTAGCATCAGGCATTATTGGAGTCAGCCCCCGGCGGGGGTCCTGCGGCGCGACTCGGCCCCCCCGCGGCCCACGTGGGTGGAGGTTTCCAGAAGAGCAGCGGCCCCGCGCGCCCCGTCCTCCGCCGCCGCCGCCATGCTGAGCGCGAGCCGCCTGCCCCTGCTGCTGCCGCGCGCCGCGCCCGCGCCGCCCGCGCGCCCCGCGCAGGTCAGCGCCGTGAGGGGCCGGGGGGACAGCTCGGGCCGAGAGGGGCCGTGGGGACAGCGCGGGCCGAGAGGGGCCGTGGGGACAGCGCGGGCCGAGAGGGACCGGAGGGACAGCGCGGGCCGAGAGGGACCGGAGGGACAGCGCGGGCCGAGAGGGACCGGGGGGACAGCTCGGGCCGAGAGGGGCCGTGGAGACAGCGCGGGCCGTGAGGGACCGGAGGGACAGCGCGGGCCGAGAGGGGCCGTGGGGACAGCGCGGGTCGTGAGGGGCCGGAGGGACAGCGCGGGCCGAGAGGGGCCGTGGGGACAGCGCGGGCCGAGAGGGACCGGAGGGACAGCGCGGGCCGAGAGGGGCCGTGGGGACAGCGCGGGCCGTGAGGGACCGGGGGGACAGCGCGGGCCGTGAGGGGCCGTGGGGACAGCGCGGGCCGAGAGGGGCCGTGGGGACAGCGCGGGCCGAGAGGGGCCGTGGGGACAGCGCGGGCCGAGAGGGACCGTGGGGACAGCGCGGGCCGAGAGGGGCCGTGGGGACAGCGCGGGTCGTGAGGGGCCGGGGGGACAGCGCGGGCCGAGAGGGGCCGGGGGGACAGCGCGGGCCGTGAGGGACCGGGGGGACAGCGCGGGCCGTGGGGGCGCCAGCGCTCGAGGACACAGAGCCGGGGGGACAGTGCTGGGTTGGGAGAGCAGTGAGGGGCGCTGCCTGCGGGCGAGTCCGGGCCCGGGCCGCGGCTCCTCAGTGCTCAGATTTTATTAAGAGCAATCTCGTGTTTTTGCGGGGCGATGCGGTCCTGGGGGGCGTAGAGGAGCCTGTTTTACGTGTTTGACTCCGTTTTGCGTTAAGGAGGTTTGTAGTAAGGTCGCTTGGTTCCTCACCGTGCGTGTGACGGTGACAGCGGGGATCGGGCTGCGCAGGGCACGCGGAGGCGATTTAGGGACAAGCGGGGACCGCAAATCCCCCCGCGCTGTGCTGGCCCTGCTCTGTCGCAGCCTGAGCCACCCATGCACTGTGCCGGGGCCTTACGTCTTTAATTTTCAGCAAAGTAGTCATGGCTCGGTTCCGTTCTCATTAAAATATCTTAGAAGTTCGTTCTTAATCAGAAAGAGGGCTAATGCTTCCCCAGCTCTCCAGGATGCTGCTTTACACGTGCACAGGGGCGGCCAAGCTGGGGTGTAGCTGGAGTTGTGCAGCAGAATCTTAGCTGCAGGTTCCTCAAGGGATGCACTGGGGCTTTTGTTGCTGACTAGGCACAAAAGTCTCTGAGAAATGGGGTTAATGTTTATCTGCTGCTGCTCGTGAATGTTGACTTACTGAGATGTATTTTGCCTGGTAACATGCTCACAGATTATTCTGTTTGAGGGAAATACCTAGGTTCTGGTCACAGAAATTAGAGTTGTGGCAGATTAATTAGTGCATTAATTGGGGGGCTGTTTATGTCAGCCTGAGTCTTGCTCAAGTTATTCATTCCTTTGCAGTTAAGTGTTTGAAGAGGGTCCACTGTAGTAGGACGGTGTTGCTTCAGACATTGTCTGCCTCTGAAAGCCTTGGTTTGAAGATCTCTTGATGTTTTAAACTAAATTCTCTGAATGTCTCTGTTTTACAGACATTTTGGAATGGCCTCAGCCAAAATGTTCTCAGAGCAGCATCCAGCAGGAAATATGCGTAAGTGCTCTTTGGGGTGGTCGTGTTTGGCTGTTGGTTGTTTACATTTACTCTCTTCTGATACCAGAACTGGTTATTGGAGCCAGGGATTGGATAACAGCACCAAACCAGCAGAATAAAACTGGAGCCTCCTCCCTTAACTTCTCTTAGGTTGTTTTTAATATCTTGTTTCTATCCGGGGGAGCTTTGAGAATTGTTGTGCCCTGCTGCTTCCCCCACCAGCAGTGCCCACAAAACATGGATTGCTAAGATTTGTTTGATTAAAACCAACCAAAAAATAGTCCAAACACTGTTGGGACAAATTGTTTTACACTGACATAATATGGGTGATGTCTGGATCCATTTCCCTGCGGATAAAAGTTCATTTCAAACATGCATTTGAATAACTCATTTTCGTTGTTGTAGGATAATGGGAGAAGGGAGCAGTTGGTTGTGTGACTTACTCAGATGTTTGTGGCTGATGCTGATTCAGGCCATGGGCTGGGAAATCTGTTTGTGTTGGGAAAGCTGGGTCTGTCTGGTACAGCTGAATGTTCCAAGCTCACTGCTTTGTTATTGGAACTGGAGTTAGAGCCCCTGGCAGCTTGGGCACTGAGAAAGTGACATTCCTGGAAATAAACAGTCCTGCTCTGCTGCTGAATGCCTTCTCCATCCCAGATTGTGCCTTTGTTTGTAAGCAAAGCTACAGCTCAGGGATCCTCTGGGCCTCAGGAGGGGTGATGCACCCTTCCCACAGAGAAGGAGGGGGTTCAGATTTGTCTTGTGTGAGAGCCACTCCCATTTTTCAGGACTAAATTCACCTGTTGTTCCTGAGGATCAGGAAGGTGGTTTTCCTTTGGCTCTGGCCCAGAGCACCCTGCATGGATCAAGTGATTTATCACTGTGGGTTCTTTTCCCCATGCTAAGCAGTGGTAACACAAATAAATTGTATTTGTTTATTTTTTACTCCAGGTGAATGTTTTCAAATAAGTTTGAACACCAGGGTTGCCCAGAGCAGCTGTGGCTGCTCCTGAATCTCTGGAAGTGTCCAAGGCCAGGCTGGACAGGGCTTGGAGCAGCCTGGGATAGTGGAAGGTGTCCCTGCCCATGGCAGAGGGTGGCACTGGATGAGCTTTAAGGTCCCTTCCAACCCAAACCAGTCTGGGATTCTGTGATCAAAAGTAACCCAAAGCAGTTTCTGTCTGTAGGAACAAAGTTAGTTATGACTTTTTTATACCAAACTCTTAAGGGTTGTTGAGAAGATATAAATATGTATATGAAGTAAAGGTGTTCTGGGGAAGAATAATATTTTATATACTTATTTTAACAAGCAAGGGTTTACCTGTAAGTCGTCTGGCTCAGAACAGAGGTGCAAGCTTAAATTTTGGTGTAAGAGTCAGAGAACACCTTAGGTTAGGATACAGCCTGGTTTTGCTTCAACACTGAGTGGAAAATCACTTTGTCCTCTCTTTGGGACTGGACATTTTTTGGCAATTAATTATTTTCCTTTAATGGTGATTTTACTCTCCCCTGATGTGCCATCCAGCTCAGAAGCAATCAAAGGTGCTGTTATTGGGATTGACCTGGGTACCACCAACTCCTGCGTGGCCGTTATGGAAGGGAAGCAAGCGAAAGTGAGTAAAACAGGAGAGTTACACGTGGGGTGTCCCCAGTGTGTCCCCGAGGTGAGCGTGTGGATGTCACACCTGCCTTTGTGCCCAGGTGCTGGAGAACTCGGAGGGTGCCCGGACCACGCCGTCAGTGGTGGCGTTCACGGCCGAGGGCGAGCGCCTGGTGGGGATGCCGGCCAAGCGCCAGGCGGTCACCAACCCCCACAACACCTTCTACGCCACCAAGCGCCTCATCGGCCGCCGCTTCGACGACGCCGAAGTGAAGAAGGACATGTGAGTGAGGGGACAGTGCCACTGCCAGCACCAGGGCAGCAAACACCACGGGGGCAGCACGGCCTGCTCTGCTTCCAGGCACTGCCCTGCTCTGGGGGAAGTTGTTGTGCCCTCTGCTCTCAAGATTGCAGTGCTTCTGGTGAGGGCCAGGCTGTGTTTAGCTGCATTCATTGCTGATCGCATTAAAACTTCCAGAGGAGAAGAAAAAAGGCTTGCTGGTGCTTGCAGTGCAGACTTTCCTAATTCTTGAGGGCACTTGCAATCAAAGGTGTGTGATCATACCTCAGGCCTGTGATTAAATGAGATGTCTGATTAAAGCAGCAGAGAACAGTGCAGTGTGTAAGCTCTCTGCAGGGCTGGTGCATAGGCATGAGTCCTGTCTATGCATTTAATGACTTAATTCTCTTTCTTTGAGACCTTAAATAGCATGTAATACATATTTTTCTGACCTGTCTCAAACGCTTATGAAGTTGGTATATATATATTATTTGTATTGTGTAAGTGTTGGCAGCAGCAATCTCTAATTGGTACTTCTGGGACTCTGGATCTGGGGCTCTGCTGGCAAGTTCAGTGTTCTTTGTTTAGAGTTAATGTGTTCATCTGCTGATACTGCTGGTACAGGGTTTGTGCTGCTGCAGAAACTGAGTGTGAGTTTTGTTGTTTTCAGTAAGAACGTCCCGTTTAAGATTGTCCGTGCCTCCAACGGGGATGCTTGGGTGGAGGCTCACGGGAAGCTCTATTCTCCCAGCCAGATCGGTGCCTTTGTCCTCATGAAGATGAAGGAGACTGCAGGTTGGTACAGCTTGCTGTTTGCTGTCTCTGTGCTTTGTACGTGGAAGTGCTGCAGCCAGAACAGCACTTTCTTGGTACCAAACCCTCGTAGAGCAGGGCTGCAGATGGGGGAAGGGAACAGGGTGGGCTCCTAGGAAGCCTCAAGGAAGATCAGTGCCTGCATCAATCTTGGATCTTGGGCGAAATATCAGTCTTTTGCTTAAAAGATACTCATACCAGAATTGGTTGCTGATTGCGTTGACTCTGATGGAATTCACACTTTCTCAGAAGGCGGAGCTCCATTTCCTTGGAAGCTGCAGTCCTTGTGCCTCCCTGGCTGCTGCTGGGCACAGGCTGGGGCAGCCAGGCTTGAAGTGGCTTTGTGCCTACTCAGCTGCTGGATATGTGGCAGGTAGGGAGAGAGGGAGTGTTCGAGGGACCACATTGTTGGGCCCTAATAGCTAATTAGCCAGTGGTGCCTTTAAGTCTTCACTAGGGGAAAATACCTATTGGCCTGGAGAAATATTCTTCTCTTTCTTAATTTCTTAAGTGGTTTCTGGGGAAACTAAGTGTAGTACAGAGAGGGAACAGTCAGTAGTGCCTTCTGCACCCTCACTTGTTAAACACTGTGTCCAGTGACTGTGAGGAGGACAGGACTGAAGCTTCATCAATTATTATATTTTCTCTGTTATGTTCTGGGCACTTGCTAGAACTCCACCAGTAGTAAAATACAAGTATGTGGTGTGTGAGCATCTGGAGGTGATAGATCTGACTTTGATCTGCCTTCTGCAGGGATCTGCTTCCTGGAGGGGTGTTGTCTTTTGGTCTGGGTGCTCTATGGTTTCAACAGTGGCTTTGCAGGCAGCTGAGAGCAGTGCAGTGTGTAAGCTCCGTGCAGGAGTGCTGCACAGCCGTGAGTCTTGTCTGTGCATCCACACTGCATCATGCACATTTGTATTTTTTAGCAGGTCTCACTGTGCATTTGGTGATTTCCCTTTTTTGAGACTTTAAAATAGGGTGTGGTAGATATTTTTCTGACTTGCTGTCTCAGACACTTATAAAGTTGGTATGTGTACACTGCTTGTGCTGTTTAACTGTTGACAACAACAGATTCTATAAATGGGATGAAAATGAATAACTTTTAAGTGCATCACATGCAGGCAAATGGAGTACAGCTTCAGTCTCATGCAATAAAAGACAAGCTCTCAGATAATTCATTACAGTGGCATCCACTCACTGATGGAATTGCAGAGGTACATTGCTATGCTGCCAGAACTACAAGCTATTCTGTTTTGTGGAAGGACTGGAATTCTGCACAGCTCCCACTGCATTTTCCCAGAAAACAGCAAGCCTGTCTTCTGTTGGTTGGGAGAAATAATATCAAACTAGGTACTAATGGAGAGAGACTATTTACAAAAGCATGTAGTGATGGGATGGGGGCAGTAGATTTAAATTAAGAGAGTGAGTTTAAGTTAGACAGTAAGAGGAAGTTTCTCCTGTGAGGGTGGGCAGGCCCTGGCACAGGGTGCCCAGAGCAGCTGTGGCTGCCCCTGGATCCCTGGCAATGCCAGGTTGAACAGGGCTTGGAGCAGCCTGGGATAGTGGAAGGTATCCCTGCCCTGGCATGGTGTGGAATGGGATGGAGTTTAAGGTCCCTTTCCCACCCATTCTGTGAGTGCTAACTTGGTGTTCTTACAAGGATAACTTCTGTTTTGTCTCCTTTTTCTTCCAGAAAATTATCTGGGACATGCAGCAAAGAACGCCGTGATCACAGTCCCTGCTTACTTCAACGATTCTCAGAGACAGGTACTCATCGAGCTGGGAGATGTTGTGGCTCATAAATTGCATTCAGTTTCTCTCAGCAGTCAGCACTCTCCCCTTTCCTCCTCAGGCTACCAAAGACGCTGGGCAGATTGCTGGCTTGAACGTCCTGAGGGTGATTAATGAGCCCACAGCAGCTGCGCTTGCCTATGGGCTGGACAAGTCTGAAGACAAAGTGTAAGTGCATAACACCAACCCTCTGAAATAAACCTGCTGGGATTTGCCTCCTCTGCTTGGTGGGTTTTAGAGCACTGCTTGGAGCTCTGCCAAGGTGGACTCAGCTTTTAGTGAGAGCTCTGTAATGTTATCTCTGTTCTGTGCCAACCAGCCTTGTTAAAGAGAGTTCATAACTTGCAGCTACAACTTCATTATCCAACCTGAGTGTCAATTTAATTTCCTCTCCTGCCGGTGGCAGTGGTGGGTGTGGCTGAGGACAGCTGGGTGACAGGCTGTCACTAGAGGTGCTGATGGGCAGCCCAGGAGCTGTGCTGAGCTGTGCCAGCTGTCCATGGCGTGCAGCTCCGTGCCTGCATTCAGTCCTCTGTTGCTGTCAGGGGTGGTTACAGAAGTGCAAGCTTTTGTTATACATTCTGTGTTTCTTGTGGTAGTGATAATGCTGTGAAAGCCTCATTACATTTGAAACATTTTGGGGAAAAAAAATAATTCATAATAGTTCTGGTGTCCCTGCTCTTGTCACTGAATGTGACAGTGTCTGATTTTGGAGAGGCGGGAGCTGCCCTCTCTGAAAACATGGGCAAGGTCAGGCTTTGTGCAGCACATTTCCAGGGACCCCCATGTGGATTCTGAGTGCTCAGGGGGTATGGACATTTTGAGATTGTTCACTCTGTCTTTAGAGAAGCTTTGAACTTGTGTGGGCACCAGTGTGTGTTGTGCATGTCATCTCTTGAGGAGAGGGAGTTCTGAGCCACTCACCTTTGTTGAGAAAGTAATATTGTCCTGCCTCTCTCCCTGCAGCATCGCAGTCTATGACCTGGGTGGTGGCACTTTTGATATCTCTGTGTTGGAAATCCAGAAGGGAGTCTTTGAGGTGAAGTCTACCAATGGTGACACTTTCTTGGGTGGAGAAGATTTTGACCAGGCTTTGCTACAGCATATTGTGAAAGAGTTCAAGAGAGAGGTAAGGTGTCTCTTGAGAGCACAATCCTGTATTACACTGCTTTTCAACCTCACTTCTTTAGAAGAATGAGCATTCTCTTAAATTCTTAGGACTTGTCACCTCTGGAACTGCTGGAATTTAAGAGGATTAGACATTCTTTAGCCTGGCTTCCACTTCTTCCACTTCTTTTTTTGAAGTGGAATATTCCTTTCCTGGAAGACACAGAATAGCAGAACTTCTGCCTTTTTTTCTCTCTGGTGTAGCAGGACTGTCCTATACACAGTCTGCTTACTTTTAAAAGTAAACATCTGTGGTGCAATCGAATGTGGCAGGACAGATGCAAATGGGTTGCTGGGAGGAAACTGCCATGTAATTCCAACTACTTTGCTAATTCAGTCCTGTCTTATTCTGTGCTGCAGCAGCCTTTCCAAGGTTCAGTCTGTAATTCACTGTATGATCACTTGCAGAGCAGCGAGGGCTGGCAGGTTGGAAATGCTGAGTACCGCTGCCAGCAGGGAGAGAGCAGCACAGTGCACATGGCAGTCTGCTCTAGAAATAGCTTTTCAGTCAAGAGCTCTGAGTGGTGAACTGCAGAGATGTGACTCCTGAACAGGTGTTGAGAGTCTGTTAACCCTGTTTTTGTTGCTCAGACGGGAGTTGACCTGACTAAAGACAACATGGCTCTTCAGAGGGTGAGAGAAGCATCAGAGAAAGCCAAGTGTGAGCTTTCATCATCTGTGCAGGTACGTGCCTGGATCCAGAGCGTCCACTACAACACTAGGAGACGTGGAGTTCTGCACTGGCTTTGTTTACTAAGCTCTCTGACACTGTTTTTTTCTTCTGTGTAACCCAGTGGCATCACTGGCACAGGAGGTCAGTCAGCAGGGTGGGCTTTCAGACCACAGAGAGCTGCTGAAAGCTGAGTTGTTGGGTGCTGGTTTTTGCCCTTTTTCTGGCACCACACCTCATCTTGCAGGGAATGTGACCTTCCCAACCTGTTCTGTACTTCAGAACTGTGATGGGCATCAGGGAATTTAGCCAGTGCTGCTGGGTTACTGGGACCACTTACAGCTCTGTGCAAGCTCTTCCAAAACCTTGGTGCTACTCATTCCACTGAAACAGCTAATTTGTGTAGTAATTCTTTTACAGAATCTTGACTTACTTGCCTATAGACAAGTTGGCTGGACAATGGGCAGCAGCCACCCTCCCTACTTTTTTCCATCAGCTTTGTATATTAATGCAGTCAAATGTGTCTTTTATGAATTCATTACTGAATAAGGAACTGAAAAAGCAGAAAGTTGGGAGTGTAATAGTCCTGGCTAAGTGAAATTAAGGTCAATTATATAGTAATTGAAATGGGGAGTCTGCCAAGTTCTAGCTTCTGAATAAGCATCTTTAATTTTATCTGATGGTGGTCTTTCTTGCTGGCCAGTGGGGAGCTCATAGCAAGGAGCTGAGGGCAGTCACAATGGCTGCATAGTTCTGCCAGAGACATAGCAAGCTCTGTTTTATGAGTCCAAGAGCTGGCAAATGCAGTTTGTTCATACCAGGAAAGACTGAATTCTTTAACTCTTCAGCAGTGAAGTGAAAACAACTTGATTTTGGTCCCATTTTCCCCTAATACTTTTGACCACGCTGTGTATAAAGTGAGTGCACACGTCTAGTCAGCAGCATGGTTTTAATTCTTGTGTAAGCTTAATCTCTAGAGTTTAAAGCACTAATGTTTTAATTGCTTTGGATTGTAGTGTCTTTTGAGGTCAGCATGACTCAGCACTTGAATCAGATGATTTCAGTATAGGATTTGCTTTAAAAATCCAGCGTGTGACAAACAGCCATTAAAATGGTGATTATGGTTCCTTGCTCTAATTAACTTTGTGTTAAATGGCAGCAGAGTGGCTGTTGAGCATGAGCTGTTGGCATTTAGAGAATAGCCAGGAGGGAAGAAAATACCTTCAAGGAGTTTACCTGGTGTGGAGTGTCAGTCAGTTGGCAGAATCTTTGGAACTCTGCAGATGGGCTTTCTTCTGTGTTGTGCTGAAGGAACTTCGTTAAGGTTGTTGCTTCCAGTGTTTGTGCTCTTACCTCCTGGCTGTGACAAATTGTTTTGCTCAACAATGAAAGACCTTGAAGTAACACAGTATTAAAATTGGGGTTTAACAATTGTAACCATGAAGTGTGGAACAAAATAATTGTCTTATTTCTGAAATGTCAAACATAAAAGTGTGCCTGCTGCCACTTAAACTGGGCTGGAGGGCGAACAGCCACACAGATACCTCAGTACAGGCCAAACAGAACCTGTAAGCTGATGTAAAGCCCATTCCTGGTTTTTCCTGAGCCTTTTTCCATGCCACAGACTGACATCAACCTGCCCTACCTGACCATGGACGCCTCCGGACCAAAGCACTTGAACATGAAGCTGAGCCGGGCACAGTTCGAGGGCATCGTGGCTGACCTGATCAAGAGGACTGTGGCCCCCTGCCAGAAAGCCATGCAGGATGCTGAAGTCAGCAAGAGTGACATTGGGGAAGTCATCCTCGTCGGTGGCATGACCAGAATGCCTAAGGTATGAGCTCAGGGCCTGTTCAGGCAGGGCTGGCACAGCTGCCCTGTGCTTGCTGTTTGGGGGATCAGGGCAGAGGAGCTGGGAGTGCTCAGGGCAGACTCAGTGCTGAGCGTCCCCTGGGAGCACTGCCCAGGATCTCTGTTTGCTTAGCCCAGCTGGGCCCTGGGGGCTGGAGCTGAGTTGCACTGTACTGAGCCAGGGGGACGTGCTGGGAGGTGAAAGTCCAGCTGCAGTCTGACATCCTGGGGTGCACTGGACACCAGCAACATTGCTAAGAAGTACAGGGCATTTCCTCTTGTTGTGGACTCAGTGTGGTAAAGGTACATTTCAGTGACAGCCACTTGTAAGCAGTCTGTGCCTTGCAAGGGATTTCTAGCACTTCCAGCTATGAAGAAGCTGCACAAGCAGAACCCTTCTGGTACCTGCTGGTTGTGTGTAATCAGAGCTACCTGTTGGAGGCTGCTGTTGGCAGGACCATTTACCTGGCTCTTGCAGACACTCCTTATCTAAAGCCTGGCCCTTAGTTCTGTGGAGATAAGCTCAGCAGGTAGCTTTAAAGCCTGCTGTGCTGACATGCACAGTTGTGCAGATAAGTGCTGTCTGCAGGTGATTTACTGCTCCTGTTCCAGCCATGCCTTGCTGCTGCTCCTCCATCCCAGAGCTGAACAGGGATGTTCACTGTTCCCTCCAAGGGTACAGCCTGGCCTTTCCTGCAGAGAGCCCCAAAATCTCACTCCAGAGGGATCACTCAGGCTTGGACTATTGGTTGCTTTGTGATTTGCAGGTCCTCTCTAGGACAGTAGGGTGTGCACATGGTCCTGCTTGGGGTTGATTTGGGGTTTGGTGGGAGGGTTTTTCCTCCCTGCATTAATGAACCTGGTGGCTGGAGGTGATACTGGTATAAGCAGAAGGTCACCCAGGCAGGGGAGCCAGAGCAGCAAGATAAACAGAAACTCCTGTTCTGGCCAAAGCTCACGTGGAGTAACTCTGCTGTATATTCCCAAAGTGCTTGTTGTTCCAGCTGGACAAAGGAAAAATGGTGTATTACCTATGTATAAAGTGATTACAAACACAAAAGCTTTTCCTGAAACATTATGTATCCTTCAGGGGTGGAAGACAGAACTTAAATATTGATTTTTTTATTATTTTTTTTCCTTCTTCCCCTCTTAACCCCTAGCCATGTGTAGCTTTGGGCTGGCAGAATGCTTTCCTGAGTGCCTGTAGTTACTGCTCTGCCTCTGAAATTGGTGCCAGTGTGTTGTACACAGCCAAGCCTTCTCTTGAGTACCTTGTTGTTCTCTCTTCCCCCTGCTAGGAGGGAATGTGGCTTCTCTGGAGCTGTCCCATGGCCAATACTCTGGGAGATGGACCGTGGGTGGTTACAAGTATTGTTTCGTACTGTAAAATACACCTCCAGAGGGAAAGACTTGTATTTAATTGCATGTTCACACACAGAGTCTCCTCTGTAATGGCTGCTCTGGGCAGGTGTCTCCTGGCTGCAGTGTAGAGTTGGGTGTTTGCTTCCAGCAATTTTCCAGGCACATCCCACTCACCTGGGCTGGTGTGCCCAGCACCTGTACTGGGAGAGGAGGCCCAGCCCCACAGCCTCCCCTGTGCTCTGGGGCAGACCCTCACTGCGTTCCTGTCTGGATGCTTCAGCAGGAAATCTGTTGGGATCATGAGCACAGTCCTGGGAAGTGGGCTGAGCAGGGCAGAGCTGACAGCAGAGCTCAGAGTGTTGACAAAACACATCTCAGCCCACAAAATAAAGAGTTAGGAAATACTGTTCTTTATATAGTTCTCTTTTTTTTGCCCCTTTACTGCACACAAAGATCATGAACTGTGCTGCTGGATTTTTTACCTTCCCTGTGCTGCTCCACAGCTGTACTGTCCTTGGCAGTTGTGTCCTGCTCAGTGTTGGCTTGCACAGTTCCCAGGGAGCAGTCCTTGACTCCCAGATAAGCCTGGAAGGATGCCCTCGGAATGTGGCTGGGCTGTGTGAAGGCACTGAAGGGGCTGCCTTGCAGCTGGCACACAGAGCCTCTGGAGAAGGGGCTGTCTGGGCTGGAATGAGGGCATTCAGTGCTGTGCAGGAGGGTGGGCAGTGAGGGAGCAGGCACAGAGCTGAGGCTCAGTGTTTCTGTCTCAGGCTTCCATGGCAGCAGCAGCATAAGGACACAGAGCTGAGCCAAGGCTGCTGTGGCTGTGGTGGTTCTCCCTGGATGAGCTGTGCTCTGTCTCCACTCAGGTGCAGCAGACTGTGCAGGACTTGTTTGGCCGTGCTCCAAGCAAAGCAGTCAATCCCGACGAGGCTGTGGCCATTGGAGCAGCTATCCAGGGCGGGGTGTTGGCTGGTGATGTGACAGATGTGCTGCTGCTGGATGTAACTCCCCTGTCCCTGGGCATTGAGACCCTGGGAGGTGTCTTCACAAAGCTCATCAACAGGAATACCACCATCCCCACCAAGAAGAGCCAGGTAAGAGTTGACTCTGGATGGGTGGGACTTTGCTGGTGCTGTCAGACAGCTCGGGAAGGGCCACCCAGAGCATGCCAGTAGATGGTTTTGCCTCCTCATCTGACAAGAGAAGCAGTGGAGAAATCAGGTTTAATGTCAGCCACTGAGTATCTCTGATTATCGCTGTGCCCCAGAGGGGAGGGCAGTTGAGTTAATGATGACAAGATATGCCAGGATGTTTGTGACCTGGTGAGGGTTGTTACAGTGTGTGTGCCATGATGTCAATTGTCAACACATCATTCTGAAGAAGGATTGTGTGGAGCCCTTCTGGGACTGAGCACCACGCCCATGGGAGAGCCCTTGCTTGGCTGAGTGCCTGGGAAGAGGTTATCTTTTCTCTGCATTGTAATGTCCTGGTGCCTTGGGTGTGATCCCTTCCTTCCCTCGGCTCAGTCTGGGCCTATTGCTGTGTACTCTCTCTGATAACACCTGAGCTGCCTGGGGTGTGGGCTGGAGCCTGCTGCTTCAGGGGAGATTTTCTGGAGTGTGGTGGCTGCCCTGGAACCTGCTCCTGCCATGGATGGCCAGTTTTTGTGCCCCCAGGTGCATACAGGACAAGAAAACATTGGCTTGGCTCTTGCTAGCCTTGATGCCATGGAGTTTTGTCAGAGGAACATGCATGGGTACAAGCATTTCATTATTTTCCCTTCCAAGCAGCTTCCTTTCATTCCTTGTTCAGTCAGCTTGTAACTGCAGATGTTTGTGTTCTGATTAGCTATATAGTAACTTCCAGTTCTGTCTCCATAGGTGTTTTCTACAGCTGCTGATGGGCAAACACAAGTGGAGATCAAAGTGTGCCAGGGAGAGAGAGAGATGGCCAGTGACAACAAACTGCTTGGCCAGTTCACATTGGTACGTTGGCTTCTCTATTCCTGACCTTAGACTTGACCTTCTGGGAGATGTTCAGAGCCTTCTCCATTTCAGCTGCCCCCTGAAGGCAGTGTTGAGGAGGAGTCATCTTACAGAAGACATTTGACCCCTTTCTAGTACAAAAGCAGCCTCTAGAGCCACAGCCTGGCCCTGGGACAGCCTTTCTGTGGCTGAGGACCAGCTGCCATTGAAGATGGAGCTCAGAGTTTCTGAGCACTCCCATGTAGCACTGGGGCTACTGCAGCTTTAGGGCCTGGTCACCAGGAATGGCTCTCTGGGTATAAAAAAGCCTGTGCAGTACCAGGAGATAATCTGAATACTCTGGTGTAGCAAAGATGGGACCTGGAGCAGCTCCAGGATACCTGCAGTCCCCAGGAAAGCCCATTTCAGCCTAGTGATCCCCTGGGAGCAGAGTCAGTGTGAGCTGAGGTACTCCAGGGTGTGTTTGTGGGATTGCAGTGTGTGTGCCATGATGTTAAACTGTCAACACATCATTCTGAAGAATTGTGTGGAGACTTTGTGAACTGAGCCCACGCCCTGCTCCCTGGGGAATAGATGTGTTCTAGGATTGCTGGGAGCAGAGGGGGGCTGCCCAACCAGCTCCCTCAGCAAAATGGGTTTGGTCAGTGCTGGCAAAGTTTGGCACTGTTAAACAGTCCAAAGTCCACTGTTAACAAAGTTTGTGTGAACTTCCTAGGAAGAACCCTGCAGAAAAGAAGGGTTTTGCCCTTCTGTACTTTTGAAGAAAGCTGTGCTGCCTCTCACTGTCTTAAAATGGTTCCCCAGAGGTGGCCAGTGAAATCTATGTCCAGAACTGAGGAAATAGAGCATCCTGCCACATCTGGGGAAGATGGGCTTGTGTAGCAATAAAGCAGAGCCTGTACCACCTTGGAACCAACCCTGGGGGTTCTCTCTTGTGGTTTCTGTGCACTTTTCCAGGGCAGAAACCGATCCCAGTGCACAGCATGGTGCCAACAAGTACTTAGAGGACTCAGCTCTGAGGGTTGGTTAGTGGCTCATTCAGTATCAGATCCCCAGGGTGATGTGCCCAGCCCTTGTCCCCTGAGCTGTGTCCCTGTGGGAGCTGATGGCCACCCCTGTCCTTGCCCAGGTCGGGATCCCTCCGGCGCCGCGGGGAGTGCCCCAGATCGAGGTCACCTTCGACATCGACGCCAACGGCATCGTGCACGTGTCAGCCAAGGACAAGGGCACCGGGCGGGAGCAGCAGAGTGAGTGTCTGGGCATGACAGGGATTGAGCAGGGGCTGCTGAGGGTGACACTGGCTCCAGGGGAAATGGAGTGTGCTCCAGTGCTGCCTGGGTGGTGTCCCACAGTCCAGGGTGGGGATGGAGTGTGTGGCTCCATGCTTGGGTCACCCCCACTCTTCAGTCTGTTGCCAGTGCAGCACAGATGCAGCTGAAGTCATCTGAGCCTGTCTCTCCCCCGGAAAGGAGGGTGGGCAAAGGGATAAGTGAGAGCTGAGCTGTGGGTTTGTTGTAGGGCAGTGAAGCTTCTGTAAGCACACAGCCTCTGCCCTCTCCAGTAACCTGCTGCCAGTGGATGCTCTCCTTGCCCATTAGGCAGAGATGAAGCACCTGCCTGTGCCAATGTCTAGGCAGCCCTCACTGGCAGGGTTTCGCCACATGCCAAGTGGCTTTGCCCTGTGTAACAGTCCTGCCTTGGTGTTGCCACCTGGAATAATTGCAGCAACGTGTGAGCAGAGTGCAGCTGTTTCCTGGGTTTCCTGCATGGATCAGCTGTGTCCAGTGCCCAGGTGTTGGGCACACAGGGTGGCTCACTGAGGGCTCCATGGTGTTGGTGGGCCGTGCTCTGTCACCAAGGTGTTTGGGGCAGTCACGTGTGCCCTGTGTTACCCTGAGGGGACAGAAGTTGGAGTTTGGGAATGCAGCACTGTGTATGAGTTGTCCTTGAGCTTTGGGGGGTACTGTGTCTTTGGGAACACACAGGGATTGCTGTCTGGCTGCATGAAGGTGTCAGCTTTTAAGGCAGAATCAAATCAGGAGGATCTCTGACTCCAGGGTGTGTCATGTACAGCTGAGCAGACCAGCCCTGTGCCAAGAGCCTGTTTGCTATATTCCATTATAAAGGTCTGGAGAGTGGGGTATTTTGAAGCAGCAGCTTTTACCTGTAACCACCTTGTCCATTTCTTGTGTTTAAGCTGGAGGTGACTCCAGCTGGCAGGAAGCTCAGGGAATTCAAGTTGCCGGTGTATTCTGCTCTGTGGTACAGTGAAATGTTGGTCCCCATGTACTGGGGTAATTAATGACACAGTTGACAGTTTCAAAAGCTCTCTGGTAGGTTCAGAAGATTAATTTTAAGCATTTACAGATTCCTCTGATACAAAATAAAACTCTCTTCTCCCTTAAAACTGGAAGCCTCTGTACTGCCCTTCAGCTGTTTCTTGGAGAGAACCCTTGAGCAGCGAAATGCTCCAGTTAGCAGAAGCATTAACTATGCACGACTGGAGGGTGTCTGCTGCTTTTAATCACACTGCTTGGCTTTTTGGCAGCAGGTTGACACCAGAACCGCCCTACACTTGTTACTTGGATTTCCTTGGAGATCTTGCCCATGTGGCAGCCTTCTACTGCTGAGTAAAAGGCTCCTGGTGACAGGCAACCAGAATGACTTTTACCTGCCTACCTGTAGGTAGATGTGGTCCTAATTACAAAGCTGAATTGCTCATCCCACATCTGTATCCAAAGGGACACCTCTGTGTGTGTGTCTTTGTTCAGGGTTCTGTACCATTGACAAAGAATTCCTTAGAAAAGTTCCTTTAAATGGCAATTGTAGCAGGCACTTTTATGGGCATTGAGATTTTCTGGATATTGGTCCTCTTTTAATGAAATTTGACTAATTCCTGCAGTAAAACCTGAATCTGGACTGTGGTTTTTGACACTAATAGAGGGAAGAGACCAAGGAAAAGATGAGCCTGCCCATAGAATCATGCTCCATTCCTTATTAAGGGCAATGTTAGGAGCTGAGTGGGAAATGTTGTCCTACCCTGCCACCAAGCCTGGGCTATTTTCCAACAGGGAAAGGAGTCTTTAGTAAAACTGTTCCTTCTCTTCGGATTTTTTTTTTGGTTGAGTTTTTGCTAAAGGGTTTTTTTGTTTGAGGGGTTTTAGTTTGGATTTTTTTTTTTTTAGTTCTGTGGTTCTAATCTGGGATGCTCCTTTGGTCTGAGGGCTTTGCACCCTCACTTTCCAGGAGGATTAAGTGAGGACTGGCCAGAGTGACTTGCAGACCAGCAGGCAGGGTGTGTGTGGCAGAGCTGGGGAGTTGCAGATCCAGGAGATGAGGCTTTCACCTTGCCAGCAGCATCAGTGACTCTTTAAAGAGTCACAGTCTTTGTCCTGCCCATGGGGCCTCTCTGGGCGCAGAGTCTCTGAGCAAGGCTGCTGCTGTTAGGCTAGGGAATAATCCTCTCCTCAAAGGTGAGAGCAGATCCTTTATTCCTGTTCTTCTCTGCTGCAGTTGTTATCCAGTCCTCTGGCGGCCTCAGCAAGGATGAAATTGAGAACATGGTGAAGAACGCAGAGAAATACGCGGAGGAGGACAGGCGGAGAAAGGTAATGGGGTCATGGCACCTTCAGGGAGCAGAGGACCTGCTGCTTTCAGCACTCTGCTCTGAGCTGTGCCCACCCCTGGGGGCCCAGGGCTCTGCTCTGGGAGCTCTTACCAAGCCTCTGCTCCTTTCCCTACACTCAGTTGACGCTCCAGGGTTGCATGAAGGTGTTTGCAGAGGCATTTGGGTCTTGAGGTTGGATACCTTGCCCTGTGTGACTGCACTTTACTGCTCCCTGAGGAATTCCTGGGATGTGGAGGCAGCAGTGAGCAAATCCACCTGCCTGCTGCTCATGGCAAAGAGCTTTGCAGCTCTGGTGAGGGTTTCCATTATCACTGCTCTCCACTGTCCCCCTTGGCTGTGCATTTGGCACCTGGAATGCTGTGTCCGTGTGAGCAGTGCTGGCCTCAGTGCGGGTGAGGCCAGAAGGAGGTGATGGAAATCCTCACTGGCCTTGTTGAGTAAAGATTGGCACTTGCCATGGAGGAATGACTGAACCTGTAATACACACAAGATTAATGGTTGGAACTAATTGGTTTAAAGAGGGTAGTAGTAATGAATTATGCAACTAAATATAGATGATTGATTTTTAAGCAGACACAGCACAGGCTGACTCTGGGATGTGGCACCAACATGTGTTTAGTGATTGCTGAAACTGGCACATGGAATTGATCCACTTTGTGTCCTTCAGCCTGCAGGACCTGTCTCAGGTGTCCAGGCAGTGCTGTAAATCTTGGTCCCAGTAGGGAAGGGATCAGAAGAGGGCCGAAGGGGAGAAGGCATGGAATAAATCCCCAGGAAGCATCACTGCCTGGCCTCAGAAGCTCTAAAGCCACAGACCAGTGGCTGATGGGCATTTGTAGGTTAGCTGGGGAACCTTCAAAGACCTTGCTCTGAAAGTCCCACTGTTTGAACAACCTCATCATTGCTGTGGAATGTAAGGGGATGTCTGGTGTCTAAAGAGGCTGCACTGAAAATTGTTCTGCTGCCTTACTTTGTCTCTTAAATTGCTGGGTTAGTTCCTCTCTGTTGTAATCCTGAAGTGGGACTCACCCCTGTCCATTGAGCTCACAGAGCAAGGTGATCACTTGTATAACTGTAGTTTTCAAAAATTGCCTTGTTACACTTTTCTGCTCCTGGTTTTACTGCCATAAAAGCATCAGGAATGCATAAATGAGAGTTTTTGTAATAAGGGACCATGAGTAAAAGCACCCAACATTTGAATTGTCTCTAGTGCCCCTGTTGCTGAAGCAGCTTCAGGATGTTCTCCAAAAGCTCTCCTGCTTTCCCATGGAGCAGAGTGTGCTGTGCTGTCCCTGAGGTGTCTTGTCCTTTCCCATGTGCCAGCAATGGTGGTGCATTGGTCACTTGTAGTTCAGGCTAGTGACTGTGAGTGAAAGCCTGAGGGCTGGCTGGCACAGACTCCTCTTGGGGCCCTGTGAGGCTACAGTGCACCTAGGAATGGTTTGCTTGCCTTTCTTCTTGCCCTGGTGCCATTAAGAAGGACCCTGGGTGTGGAGCTTGGCAGTTTGGGCATGAAATGTCACCACTTGTGTCACCAGGGGTGTGGGCAGCAGCCCTGATGAGCTCTCTCCCCCAGGAACGCGTGGAGGCCGTGAACATGGCCGAGGGCATCATCCACGACACGGAGTCCAAGATGGAAGAGTTCAAGGATCAGCTGCCAGCAGATGAGGTAGGTGGTTCCTGATCCTGGAGTGCTACAGCACATGAAATTCCTCACAAAATCATTGCTCACGTTCCCACTCAGCTCCCAGCTGGCTCTGGCCAGTGGCTCCAGCTCTGGCCGTGTTTCTGTGCTGGGTGAAGGTGGCACAGCCCTGCACCTCTGGCTGTGGCACTCCTTGGGAGGGGTGAGTGTGGCTGAGGGGAGGATAGACAGACATCCTTAGGGGGAACAGGGTTTGGGTGCTGGCAACTAACCTATTGCAAAGTGCTGGGTCGGTGTCACTGACGCTCTGAAGGTTCATCAGCCTGGGAAGCTGCTGCTGAGAGGTTTCTGTCAGAGCTGTGGCCTTGGCATGGCCTTGCATGCAGTGATAAGGACTTGCTGTGGCTGGCTCCTCACAGGGGGGTTTGCTCCAAGGCTGGAGATTGTGGACAGTGCCTGCCCTTGTTAGCACAGGGACAGGCAGAGCTGCTGTGCTCTCCTGGCAGTGCGTGCACAGCACCCAGGAACCTGGGGGCAGTAAAAAGCAGCCCCCACTTAACTCCAGTTATTCTCTCTCAGAAATGAAATGTGTATTTAATATCCAAGAGTGCTTTTCACACCACTTTAAGGCAGTGCATTGTGAATTTCAAAAGTCAAGTTTAGAAGAGTACACCCAATTACCAATTTAAGAACTCTGGGAAGCAGAATTGAAGGGCTCCTGGGGGCTCTGAGGTGTCTGAGCACAATTACAGTTTGTTGGTAGCAGCCTCTGCTCAGTTAAAGGCTGTTTCTCTGCCAGCAGATGGGAACAGGACAAGGGGCAGTGGTTTTAAACTGCCAGAGGGCAGGAATGGGTGGGATATTGGGAAGGAATCCTTCCCTGTGAGGGTGGGAGGCCCTGGCACAGGGTGCCCAGAGCAGCTGTGGCTGCCCCTGGATCCCTGGCAGTGCCCAAGGCCAGGCTGGACAGGGCTTGGAACAACTTGGTTGAGTGACCATGGCAGAGGTTGGAATGAGATGTTCTTTAAGATCCCTTCTCACCCAAACTGTTCACTATTATCATGTGATTCCATGATAATAGCTGGCTCTTGGTTTGGAATTATGTGAGAGTTTCCTCTCGCAGGAGCACAGAGCCTAAATCCCTGTTTCCTGCAGGGACTCTTCCCTGTGACTTCCCTGGGGAGGTGGGGGCAGCCTGTGCTGGCTGGTGCTGATGGTGGCTGTCACTCCGTGTCCCTGTCCCGTGGTGTGCTGCAGAGCTGTGCCTGTGAGCCCTGCTGGCACAGCTGTGCCCAGGAGCCCTCTCCAGCAGCCTGCCAGGGAAGGAGGCAGTGCCAGCCTGTGCAGGGACTGACAGATGGCTCTGGGCCGGGCTGAGCCCACTCTGCTGCTTTGCTCTGAGCTCCTGCTCCACGGGCAGCACAGGGACTGAGCAGGGCAGGAGCAGCCCTGCTCACCAGCTCCCCAGCAGGGCTTCAATATCCATGGCAGCCAGCTTGCTGTCCCCTGCCCTGGCATGGCTGTGCCAGATGAGCTGTGCCAGGCACAGAGCACGGCCTTGGCCAGTGGTCGGGCCCTGCTGAGCTCTGTTCTTGGCACCCCTGCCCAGACAGCAAACAGGGCCCCTTTAATGCCAACTGGGACACTGTTGGTGAAGTGGACAGGTGCCCACTGGGAACTGGGCACAGTCCTAGGCCCTGCACACTCACTTTGAGGCTTCACTTCATGGCTTCTGGTACAGAAAGGGGGCCAGCAGGTGGTGAAATGACAGGATGGAGATTAACGATGAACCAAGTGCAGCCTTTCACCTTTGTGTCTTTTTTGCAGTGCAACAAATTAAAGGAAGAAATTGCTAAAATGAGAGAACTTCTGGCTCGTAAAGATAGTGAAACAGGAGAGAACATCAGGCAGGCAGCAACCAGCCTGCAGCAGGCTTCCCTGAAACTCTTTGAAATGGCATACAAGAAGGTAGGTGCATGGGCAGCTCACAGTCAGAGCCTTCAGATGGGAAGGGGGGAGTCAGGACACCGAACCCTTGGCTGGGAGGTGGTGCTGAGCCTCTGTGCAACTCCCTCTGAGTGACACTGGCCGAAGGGGCAGCTGTGGAATGTCAGGGAGAGTTGAAGACATGAAATCCTGACCATACTTCCAGGCTGGGTGTTCCAGAGCTGTACTGCATTCCATGGAAAGGGGGAAGCTCCTAGTAAGGAGCATCCAGAAGAGTAAGGAGAGGGCTTTCCCCTCAGTGCATGGAGTGCCTGAAGGAGTAAAGTAACTCCTGAGCTTTCTTCAGGGTGATTGTAAAACACAATTCCTGTTCAGTCTGCCTAAAGCCACAGTAAAGGCCATTGGGACTTTCTTCTCCACCCCCTTCCCAGTGGAAGGCCCACCTGGCACCTGGCCAGGGTGTGCTTGCCTGTGCAGGGAGGAGTTCCAGCATGGCAGGGGCACAGTGCCCAGGTGACCTTTGTGCTGAGCTGTCCTTTTTGGGGACAGCTGCTTTCCTGATGTCAAACCAAACCTTTGGTGCTGCAGTGTCAGCCTGTTACATCCCCTGGGAAAAGGAATAATGGGAAGATTGTTTTCTCCCTCTCAGAGCTCAGGCAGGGATGAAGATTTCCCTTCTCAGTGGACATTGCTCATTGCACTGAAGGGAGGGTTCTCCAGGCTGGAGCTGACCTGAGCAGCCAGCCAGGGGAAAATGGCCAGGAGAAGCAGTTTGTTGTTACCAGAAGTAATAAACCTGTTTGTTCACAGATGGCCTCGGAGCGAGAGGGTTCTGGAAGTGCAGGAGATCAGAAGGAGGAGAAGCAATAAGGAGCAGTCTCTGTCTTGCCTTGACGAGAGAATGATGAAGAGGTCGATTTTCTTGATGCTTGGGAGAGAAGGGACCTTCCTGAGCAGCAAGGGGCAGAATTCAGACTTACTGTGTTTTTGCAGTATTCTATATATAAAATTCTTCAATGTATAAATTTAGTGATGTGTCTGCTAGATAAATTGTCACTTGAAAGTTAATTCATGCCAGACAAAGTTATGAGTTTGGCCCTGGCGTGTTCCCTGAGCGCCTGGGGACTGGCTGATCATTTAATACTTGACACAATGGTGTAGTAAATCCGAGATCCAAGCTTGGAAACCATGTCATGAAATTGGAGGGTGGAGATGGAAGCTGTCCGGACATGGGGAGGAGAATTCAGCCTGCATGGCTCCTCCTTGTGGGTCTGAGGAGCTGGGAGCAGTTGGAGGGCTGGGAGCAGCAGCAGGGGCAAGGCTGGGGACATTGCTGGAGACCATTTAGCCCTGAGCTAGGCTGGTACCCTTGTTCTGAAGGAAAGGGGCTACTTCAAACTCAGCTGTAACATTATTTCTTACAAAAGAGGCAGCGTGAAAATCCAATACTTTGCTTGTCTAAGCCTTCTGCTCCATCCTGTGTCTTGTTCTCTGCTTATGGTAAAACAATTTCCTTGATAATAAAACTGTTACTGGATCCGTTCTGGATTTTTTTAAAATAAAAGCAGAAAAGTGTCCAACATGGAGTTCCTGGTCTCCTGGCCTTTGATGGAGAACACAAGCACTTTACTGCCTGTGACAGCTGCAGAGGGAACAGCCAGGCATCTGTAACTCTGAACTTGTGCTTCATTCACAAGCAGAAAGGAGGTTTCTGGTGTCAGGTTGAGGCTGGGCTCTTCTGAGCGTGTCAGTGCTGCTCTCACGAGGTGCCCCAAGTCCTGTGACTGCAGTAGCAGCAGGACTTCACCGTCAGGCACCTTGTGCTTGGGCTTGGCCTTACAAAACAGGCTGCAGCCTGGAGCAGCACTTGCCCGCTCTGCTTCCAGCAGCCCGGCCTTGCAGGCAGGTGCATAAATGTAGCTGTGTCTCCTTTTTCCCCATCTGTTTCTCTGTATCTCTTGAACTGGAACAGAACCCGTGTTTGCGGCTGCTCTGTCCTGCCAGCTCAAGTATTAGGGGGAGGAAAGGATGGTTTTTGTTCTGGCCCTCAAGACAGTTTCCACCAGAGGGGATAGGGGTGGCCCAGTGTGTGCTCAGTGTGGGTTCATTAAAGGGAAGTTGTGCCTCCCACAGTGGAGCAGCCCCTGCATGGATGAGCGCACAGCAGTGGCCGTTCCCTCACCGGGCTTCAGCGAGGCTCTGTCCCTTCCCCTGCTGGAAACCTCTTGGGCAGAGCCGGGCGCTGTGCGCGGGATGAGGGGGCAGTGGGACGGGCTGGGCGCTGCCTGGGGGCCATGGCCCGGAGGCCTCTCCCTTGCGGGCATTGATGAACTTGGTCGTCCGTGACTTGGATGGGGAGGGGTCAGTGCGAGCCCTCCGGTGACACAAAGCCCCCAAGAGTGCCCGATTCCCCCGGGGGCGGCGTGCGCGGCCGTGAGTTGATGGTGCAGCGAGGCTGTGGATTGTCCGTCCCTGGGGCTGTTCCCGCGCCGTGCCCCGCCCGTCCCCTCAGTCCCCGCTCGCTGCCGGCCCCGCCCCGGCCCTGCCGCCCCTCGCGGGCCCTTTAAGCGCGCGCGGGCCTTTCTGCGCCGCTCTCGCGAGACGCGCGCGCGCGCTCCCTCCCCGCCAGGTGGCCTCCGGACTACGCGCCCCACAATGCCCCGCGCGCGCGCTCGGGGAGGGGCGGTGGCCAATGGCGCGGCGCCCCGCTGCCGGCTCCCCCCGGAAGTGACGTAAGGGCCCCCATGTGAGGCGATTGCAACACATGGTGCGCGGCGCGGGGGAGCGCGAGCACCGCGTGCGACGTCAGCGCCGCGCGCCGGGGGGAGCGGGCACCGAGCGGCGGGGCCCGACCGGCACCGGCACCGCCCGGGACACACCCGGCCCCAGCGCCCCGCTCCGCGCCGCCCGCCCGCCCCGCGCCGCCGCGCCCGCCGCAGCGCCTGCCGCCGCGGGAGGAGGAGGAGGAGGAGGAGGAGGAGGGAGAAGATGGCGGACGATCCCAGCGCTGCCGACCGCAACGTGGAGATCTGGAAGATCAAGAAGCTCATCAAGAGCCTGGAGGCGGCCCGCGGGTGAGCGCCGGGCCCGCGGGGCCGCCGCCCCGGAGCGCCGGGTGTCCCGGCTGGAGCGGGGCCGCGGCCGGGGGCGCTGCCCGGGCCCGCCCGGCGCGGGGGGACGGGAGGCGCAGCCCCGGCCCGGCCGCCCCTGCCCGGCCCCGGGGCCCTTTTGTGCGGCCGCGTGGGACCCGGCGGCCGCTCGGGCCCGGGGGGCGGCGGCGAGGGCGGGCCGGGGTCGGGAGGGCAGGGCCCCGAGTGGAAGCGTGGCCGCGCTTCCCGCACGGGAAAAGGGAAAAGGGCCGCGGCTGCCCCGGGCTCCGCCGGCCCCGGCGCGGCCCCGCAGCTGCTCCCGCACCCGGCTCCGGGCGGGGCGGTGCCCCCGGGCCCCGGCGGGGGTGGCACAGGTGCGTGTCCCCGGTGCCCGCCCCGCTCCCGGCCCCTCCGGCCGCCCCGTGCCAGCTGGCACCGGCGAAAGGCGGATTCCAGCCGGAGGAGACGCTCCTCTGTCCCCGTGCAGCCTCGGGCCGCTCCCGAGCGACCGGCTGGGCCGGGGAGGGCGGCGGGGTAAGGGCAGCGAGGCAGGGGCTGAGGCAGCGCTTACTCGGTGCTTTCCTTACCGACAGTTGGTTGATCTTTCTGACCCCTTCCCCTCCCAGCGAAGGTGCTCAGCTCCATTTCCCTGAAAGTAATCTCTTCCGAAGTTTGGACAGTGGGAAATTTAAAGTCTCTAATCCGCCTTTAATCCTTGCACTTTAATTTTTTTGTCCCCCCAGAATATCTGTTCCTGCAGCCTGCCCCATGCCAGAAGTGCCTGTTTGAGAGGGCAGCTTGGCAGTGGCTGGTTCCATCGTTTGGGAACCCTCTTGGGCCTGAGGAATTGCAAGACTTCAAGGTTCAAGGGGCTGTAAAATAGCAAAGAAAGTGTGTCTCGGTAGACAGCCTGGTAAAATAAAAATGAGGGGTCACTCCTTAGCCACCCTTGTGGCTCCAATTTCCACAGGCTCACCTGAACAGGTGTTGTTGTAGCTGGGGCAGCACTGGCATCGTTCTGTGGCCCCCCCAAAAGCCAGGGGCCAGCTGGCAGAGGCTGAGCTGTTGTCCTGCCATGTCCTTAGTGCTTGCTCTGTGCAGTCGTTCAGCTGGAAACTAACCCAGGCAGGAGGGGATCCCGAGTCACGGGTCTCCCTGAGCGTGTCTTACTCTGATTCATGATGCAGCTGTGCAGGGATGGTGGGGGGCAGAAGGGAGTGGGGAGCCTGGGCTGCCCTTCCCTGTGGCACGCTGGACTTTGGCTGCCCCAGCTGATCACTGGGCTGGGCCTGTGCGTGGTGTGGGCAGCACGGGCTGTGCTCACAGGGGTCCCAGGAAGCTGAAAGGGCTCGGGAAGCTCCAGGCATCCGCTGGAGCTTTGTGCAAGAGCACTTAGGGAGCTTGGGTGGGTTTTGGAAATGTAGAGTTGGAGTTTTGTCTCTCCCTGGTTCGAGCTGTGCCCATTTCAGTGTCAGCTCTTGTGTTGTTTGGGATAGGTGAGTGCTGCAGGGAAGGTCCCAGCAGCTGTTGGAGTGCTTCTGGGAGGCTGAAGGGCTGGTGTCTCTTGTGGTGTCAGCTTCCTGGGGCCACAGCCCAGGTGTCTGCCCTGTCTTTCCTCTTCCAGTGATCCCTGGAACAGCTCTGCTGTGCAGTAGAGGTGCCACAGGCACAGTCAGATCCGTACAGGAGGTTTAGCTGTGCCCCCTGGATCCAGCACATCTCCTGGAGGTGGGGATGCTGCTGTCCCTTAATTTAATCTGTGCCAGCTGCTAAAGCAGCTCCTGAGGAAGGCAGTGCTGGTGCCAGCAAGTCTAATCTGAGCAAGGTGATGCTGCTTCAGTGTCTTCCAGGGAGGCCTAGCCAAAATTACCCTGGTTTGGGTGCCGTGAGGAGAAGAGATGCTGCAGCCTCAGCCCCCAGCAGGCTCAGGCTCCCCGGCACAGGAGGTGTGGGGCAGTGGAACAGGCTTTTCCGGCCTCTGGAAGAGTCACTTCCTCTTCCTGTGGAGTAGGAAGACCTGTTCTGGGGTGGGTTAGGGGGCAAAGCCTTCCAGCAGGGTGATGGGGAGGGCCAGGGCCTCGCTGGGAAGGCGTCCCCACCTTCCCTTACTCATGTGCTCCATTAGTGACCCAGCAGCAGTGTCCCAGTTTCGTGTGCTGGCTGTTCCTGCAGGGGATCAAAGGACGGGAAATGGAGGAAGCTGGAGTTAGACATTCCCTTGGCATGTGGTGGTTGGGGCACCTCTGCTCTGATCCAGCTCATGTGGTAAAATCTCAGTGGAGTCTGCAGGGTGTTGACAAAAGTCAAGTGAGCAGGAGGGCGAGGAAGTGCCTTTGTGGGATTGATGAGGAAGGGGGCAGTGCTTGGTCAGAGCACCCAGGGGAAAGATTAAAACCTCAGCTTTCCCAGAAGCTGATCAGCTGCAGGCCAGCAGGGGTGGGTCTGCCTCTCAAACCTGGAGGTAACATCCTACTGGGAATGCCCTGTGTTGTTTTCCCAGCCCTGCTAAGGAAATCTGCCTTTCTCACTGATCTCTATAGAAAGAATCTGTCAGTTCAAAACAATGAAAAATAATTTTTAACTCCCCAACCCCACCTCAAAGCCCTGTCTCTGCTGACAGGGACTAGAAGGAGCTGTTATCTGTGTCTTGCTTCCTAAACCAGAAGTTATCTCCTTCCAGCTCTCCAAAGCTGAGTTGCACACTGTGTGATCCTGTACAGAGTGGCTGAGTTGGTGTTTCAGATTTGGGAGCTGGAGGGGGGTTAGCTGGGTGTGAAGAGGAGCAGAGGGACCAGTTCAGCACTGCAGGCAATTAACCTTTGTGGCCAGAAGAAGATGGGAGTAAAAGGCCCCTAATGGGGCAGTTGTGGCCTTGTCAGAAGTTTAACCTTGTCGTGCATCTCTGAGAGCTTGGAATGCTCAGACTTAGATCCAACATCTCTGCTTCTCCCCTACTGAGGGATTCATTTTGCTTTCAGTACACAGTTCAGTTTTGTAGAACAGATTTGGAGAAACACTGGGCCCCCCAGAAGCTGCAGCTGTGTATTTGTGGGGCTGCTGCAGCCCAAGTAGGAGCAGCATTAGCCACTGTGGTTTCCTTTCTTCTCCTCTCTCTCGGGGCTTTTCTGCTGTTGCTTCGTGCAGTTTTTCAGTGTCAGTGCTAAATTGACAATCCCTCTTTGTTCCTTTAGTCTCTGCAGTTCTGGATAGTTAGCTGGGCTATGGGCAGGGTTTTCTGCTAATCTAAGCTGTAAATGCTTGGCAAAATCAAGTATCAGCAACAATAAGCAGTCTCTTTGCTGGGAGAGGACCTGAGATGTCACACTGGAATCATGTTTGGAAACTTCTCCATATCTTAGAAATGCTTTCGTCTGCAAACGTCTCTGCTTGCAAATGGTACTGACACCTCCCTGGCCAGATGGGCTTCCAGACCCCAGGTGAGAGTGCAGGGTGTGGAGCTCCCTTACAAAGGGAAAACTTTCAGGAACGTGCTCTCTGGAGACATCTCCCCTGTCCTGAGCTTGCTCTGTTGGGAGCAGAAGCCCTTGTTGGATATTTTACTGAAACAGGAAAAGAGGAGGTGAAGATTGAGGTGTCACTGAAGGCACTGACTGCAAACACAACTGAGCCTGGTGTGGGGAAGAACATTTTCCAAATGATGTGCTCTGGAAGGTGGGTCAAACAGGGCAAATGCAGAAACAAAGTCTGAACAAGTAACTTATTCTGGTTGTAACTGGAAGAAATGTTTCAAAGCCAGAGGAGGGAGAAATGGCAAGAGGAGGGGACATCTTGGTGTCATCAGAGTCTTGGGAGGAAAGCAGTGTTGCAGTTCCTGCCTGGGTTTGGATTCTGCCATGTTGAGATTTCCATCTGCTATATGGGAGAAACAGAAAGGGAGAGAAACAAAGTCACCATGAAGGACAGAGGCCTGTCTCTCCTGCAAAGAGAGACAAAGTTCTGCCTGAGTTTCTGGAAAATGGAACATAGTTCTGCTTGAGGGTGAACAAGCTCACCTGTTGCTTAGACAGAAAAGATTTGCCCACATCATTTACAGATGGATTCTCTTGCAGTCTGTCTGGAGTCTTGTTGGTCCTGATGGAAAAGTCCAACCTTGGAATTAGGTTCAAGCTGCTGCTGTTTCCCAGCCTTGTGGAGCAGGAGGCTGCACTTCTCAACACCTTGTTCTGGGATATGCTGGGATGGTGCTGCTCTGGGACTGGGCAGCTTGGACAACCTGATGCTGCTGGGGAATAAGGTAGTCTTAACCTGTTCCACTGTGAGGATGGTGGGCCTTTCCAGAAGTGGCCTGAGAGCCCACCTGGCTGTGAGTTAACACCACTGTGGGCAGAGCTGCAGCAGCTCCACTGCTGGGGGCAGTCAGGGCATCACTGGGGTCAGTGGCAGCTGTCTCCTGTGCAGCTTTGCCTTGTTCCCAGTTTCTTTTGAACAAAGTCCTGGGAAGCCATGGTGGTGGCATTGGCTCGTGCTGCCTGAGTGAGCTGTGTTTCCTACCTGGATTAGGCAGAGCTCCTGCAACACTCTGCTGTGAGTGGATTATTCTGCTGGTGGTGCTGAAGGTGGAATTGTGCTGGGATAGCTGTGGGGCAGTATTGTAGCTGAGTTAACTCCAGCGTGGATTCTCCTGCTCCATACAAGACACAGCCCAGCAGATTTGGGGTGACACCACCACCATGGCCAGGCAGGTACCAGGGCAGCTCTCTTGGCTCAGGGGGTGTCACACACCAGGAGGAGCATTTGGTGAGATCTGTCAGCACTGACTGGTGTCTGCCTGCACTGCCAGAGATGTGTCAGTCCAGGGGCTCCCTCCCCTGCTCCCAGCCTGGCAGCAGATCCCTTTCTCTGCCTTCTCTATCAGGATCTGTTTGTCGTTGTGGCTGTGCCTCCGACCTGAGCTCTGGCTCAGTTTAACTGTTGATACAGGAGCTGTTTCTGCAGCTTTCACCTTAGGATGGGGGGTATGATGGAGGTCTTGCCCCAGGCCTGGGTGAGCTGGTGCATCTGGGAAGGGCTGAGCCAGGCCAAGGTGGTCCTTGGCGTTCCAACTCGTGCTGTAGTATTTAGGTTGCAGCTCTGTTGTGCCAGTGCCTGTCATGGGAGAGGCTTGAGGATCTCTCCTGTGAGCTGGTGTCTCCAGTGGGCCTCTCTTGCAGAAAAGTCCTGCTCCAGCTGGGATTGAGCTGGGCTGTCACACTGGGAAATGTGAGGCACGGGTGGGACAAGGGCTGGAGGAGCAGGTGGGTCTGCAGGAACTGAGCTTTACTGGCAGTGAGTTTTCTGCTTTGACTTGGTGATGTGACCTTAGTGTGGAGTGTTCAGGGAAGAGGTTGTGGTTTAAGTTCTTACCCAGGGCAGATTGCTTCCTCCAAGCTGTGCTTTCTCATCCTGCCTGTGGCAGGGGGAGTTCCTAAAGGAGGTCATGTTTCTGTGAGAGGCAGAGGCTCTAATGCTAATAGTGCCTTTGCTTCTGCTGGTGTGAGGAGAGGGAGGAGGTGTTTGCAGAGAGGCTGGAATAGAAGCAGTCCAGGGCAGAAGGGAGAGCTGAGGGCACTGTGGCACGAAACCACGTGGGATGAACAGCAGCTGCTTCCACACCATTTCCCTGCTCTGTTGGACCTCTTCAGCTGCCAGTGGCCACAGTGCTGGGGTAGAAGCTGAATGTGGATTTCATATAGGCAGGGCTGATCAGACCTCTCAGGACTAAGCAGTGTCTTGTGTTTCCGTGGTGCTCAGGGTGGGAGGTCTGAGAAAGCTGTGCCAGGTGGGAAGAGAAGCCAGGGACAATGTCCAAAGGGTTGTTGACATCCTGCTGGTTGCCTCAGTCTAATGGTTGTAAAACATTTCCTGGGCTCTCAGCTGCCTGCTGTACCTGTTCCTTTTGAAGTGCAGTGACAATTAGGAAGTGCTGTTTGGAGAGAGCTCACTAGCAGGTGGCTGAGGAGGACCTGAGCTGGAAAAGTGGCTCCAGATCAGAACTCTAGCGAGTGTCTGACAGCCTGTGGCTGTTCAGCAGCCTGGTACCTCTTTTACAACTGTGTGAATCATTAGTGAGCAGTGTGATTCATGCACAGATCATCATTCACATCGAGCTAATGAATGAGCCCCTGAGGAATGACGTGGTAGGAGATGGGAACAAGCACCTCAAAAGAGGACAGACTTTTTTGGCTTTGTGGCAACTGGATTTCTTTCCCCTCCTGTTAGCCACCTATTCCCATGTAGCTCTGGGGCATTAGCATCTTAATAAGCAAATCTGGATTTGTTTCAGTCCCTCAGTGTACATCTTGTACCCAAATGGCCCATTAGCATAATGCAACAAGTCTTTTAAACTTGGAGCATTAATAATTGGAGAAGGAGGAGGGAGAGCAGGGGAGCTGTGGCAAAACTGAGCCTCCCAGTGAGTCACAAATGTCTGAAGTGCAGAAATGTCTGTTCCACTTCCCAGTAATTGGGCATCCGGGCTTTCCGCATGAGGTCAGATGCAGCCAATAAGGCCTATTCAAAACATGCCTGTGCAATTATGTTTTGTGGTGTGTTGCCTTTGATCCAAGGATTTTGGAGAGGCATTGATTCACCTTCTCCAGGGGGTGTGCAGGATGCACTTGTGCTGATTCAGTGCTTGGGATGAAATTGGGAGCTGCAGGGATGTGGGGTGGCGGTGCTGGTGGTGGCCTGAGCAGCAGTATCAGAGGCAGCCCCAGTCTGGGGACAGAGCTGGCCCCGGTTTGGGGACGGAGCTGCTGACGTGTCCCTCTGGGCAGGCGCTGTGTGGTGCCCAGGGGCCAAGGGCTCACTGTCACCTGTCACCTGTGCAGCCCTCAGCCACACGAGCAGGAGCAGGAGTCCGTGACCTGATTCTTGTCTCACCTCCTTTGTGTCCTGGCAGTGAGGGAGGCTGAGCTCAGGAGGCGGCTCAGGGGGAGCCCTGCCTCACCTGACCCTTGCTCAGCTGTGGCCAGCCTTGCTCTGCTCCTTTGCTTGCAGCCATTTGCTGCCTCCCTGTGGGAAGCTTTCCCTGGCTGCTGGAGCCAGGGCTCAATGAGGCTCACTTGTGTTTTCCAGGGTGGGTTCTGGCTGGGTGCTTTTCTCCCTGGCTGGCACTCAGAGCTTGGTTGGCATCTGGAGGCCTTTCCTCTCTGAAAAGGTGGTGGGTGAGGGTAGGAGGGCAGGATACCTTTCCAGGCCAGTCTGAGTGTCTGCTTCAAGCTGGTTCTGGTTACATGAAGTGCTTTTTCTATCCAGTCTGCCAGCATTAGAGGAGAATGATGTATAGGATTCCTGTTGTGGGCTTTGGAGCAGGACTACAGCAGGAGAGCCTGGCATTGTGTGAGCCATGGTGGAATAGCTGCAGGGTCTCATGCTGTGCAGTTAAGTGGTTTTCCTTTGTCCAGGGGAGAGGTGGCATTCAGAGGCTGATGGAGGAATTTGGTGTCTGGGGTGTTTCTTCAGTTCAGTGGAGGGGGGCGGGCTCAATTTCTCCAATAAATGCTTATGCTGAAAAGGATTCCTGAAGAATTAATTACTTGGTCTCCTGATTCTGCAAATCCTCTCCTCATACCCACCCTGCCCCCATCTTGTCCTTTTTCTCTGCTTCTGAGGTGTCAGTGGATCCCGAGAGGTGAACTCTGCCTTATTTTGCTTGGTAACTGGTCCCTTCCATACCTTCAAACCCTTCTTTGGATGACATGGAAGCCTTTGAGGAATGACTTGTATTCATGTTGCCTTTTAGGAGATGATCCAGAGCTCTGCTGCACGCTGGGGTGAAATGCAGGATGCCTCTGGGGGATTGTGAGGTTCCTGCTGGAATTGTGCTGTACAAAGTTCTGCCTGACTTTTGGCTCAGCTCCACATTAAAGCCCAGAGGAGCTGTGGTGGGTCCCACTGAGCTCCCCAGAGCTGTGTGCTGTGGCTGGGTGTCTGTGCAGTGCTTGTGTCCTGCTCCATGTGCTCAGAGATCATGGGCTGGGCAGGGAGGGGGAGTTCATCTGCTTCTGGTGGAGGCAGCACAAAACCCTGGTGCCTCCAAGCAGCAGTCAGGCTGAGGGGGTTTGCTGGGTTTATTGCAGAGCATTCACCTGATTCTTACAGGCTGTGCAGTCTTTGGCTTCCAGGTGATGTGGCCTCTGAGGGATCCTGGACTCTGGAGATTCCCTGCTCTTTTCTAGCAGGTTTTTCAGGAAAAGTTGTGCAGCTCTTTCATTTGCCGTTGTCTCTCCAGATTTGGCATCTCAAGTGGACTTGAGCCACTTTGTGTTTGATGAAGGCTTTGTCTTATTAAAAGACATTAAGTCTTTAATGGGTGCAGCTGTGACCTGTTTGTTTCACAGCCATAATTCATAAGTTGCAGGAGTGTATGTAGAACTTCCCTCTGGCAAGGTCAGTGCTCTGGCACTCAGGGCAGGATGAGTGGGGAGTGTCTGATGGCCTGGGAACCCAAACCAGCAATTTTGTACTTGCCTGTACCAAAGGACACTTCCTTTTTATAGCATTCCATTCAACATCTCTGCTCAGGTACAGCCTGAAAAACCCTCAAATATTCTTTCCTCACATCAGTGATTTTGTGTGCCCTGAGTGTAGTCCTTCAGTGAAGTGCCACGTGCCTGCAGCACTGTGGGTGTTGGTTCAGAAGCAGCTCTTTGGCACCTCTGGCACGTGCCTGATGGAGTTCTGCCTTGGATTGCAGTGATATTGCTGGCATCTGCCTTGCAGCTGGCTGCACGTGGAACTGCTTTAGCCATCACATAACTTGGGTAGCCTTGGCTGTCCGGGCACCTTGGGCTCCTTGGGGTGTGTTGTGCCTGCCCAGTGATGCACAGTCCTGGATGGAGAGCAGCAGGGCTTACCTGGGGAAGGCACCATGGCTTGGAGCAGTGTGTGGCAACAGTTGTTTCATAGAAAGCTTCCTGGCTGTGGAATGTGGTTGGGATCAGATTATCTGGGAGCTGCTGGCTCTGTGCTCCTGCCAGTCTCTGGCAGTCACACACAGGCCTGGTGCTGCCTGGGGAGAGCAGGATGCGCATGAAGCTGTGCCCTGTAAAATAAGCCCATTTTGAGTCCTAGGGAATGACTGCCCTCCCTTGCCTCTGTATCCCACATTCCACAGTGTGCTGTTAGTGTGAAATGTTTCACTGTGGAGCAGCTACAGCTCAGCTGCTGTTTGTCAGGTCTTCTCTGATAGCACAGGGCAGGCCAGTCCCTGCTATTTATATAGCAGGCTGTGAAATTAATGCTCTCCCGTGCCAGCTCATAGCCCAAATTGCAGGAGCCAGGTTGACTGACTGCTCCTCCTCAGAGCGCTGTGGTTGTCTGCCTGGTGGAGGGGAGCTGTGGTGGCTGCTGCTGCTTTGGGGTGTGGCAGTGCAGGACCCATTTCACAGCACAGCGCTGTGCAAGGTGGTAGGAGCCTTGTGGAAAACCACTACATTACTGTCTAGTGCCAGCTGAAAGATGAAGGTCTAAGGATCTGCTCAGCTGTTCCTTCTGGTGGCAGGGTGGTAGGAACATGGTGACAAAGCCCTGCAGGGGGGGATGGCCACCCAGAGCAGGAGGCTCCTCTGGCAGCTGTCATGGAAAGCAGCCCGGTGGTGCATATGGCAGCCCATCCCAGGAGGGTGCAGTGCCTGCTTTGTGCTCTTGGCTCCTGCTCTGGTGCCTCCTGGTGCTGGAGTGCAGAGCACGTCCACAGAGGGCCCTGCTCCTGGTACCGAGCGTGGCGTGGGCTGGGAGCAGGGACCCAGCTGGTGCCAGCATCCTCTGGGCCGTTCCTGCTCCTGGAAGGGACCCAGCCATGCTCCTGGCCTGCACACACAGCAGGGAGGGCTCCTGGCTGATCCCTCCTCTCCTGGCAGGGAAAGGAGCTGCTCGGGTGCCACAGCAGCTGCTTGCAGGAGTGGCACAGCTCCCCTGCAGCTCTGGGGACTGGGTTGGTGGTGATTCAGCGCTGCCCACACTGCCACTCGCTGTGATCACTTGTCAGCAGTTGCTCTGAGGTCTCTCTGTGTCTGGGAAAGCTGTTTGGTGGCACAGTTGTCTGAAATTCCAACTGTAGTAACATCGGAGTTTTAACAATAGAAAGGCTGTCCTATCCACAAACCTTGATTGATTTTCTGAGGAACTTGCTGTCTCCCAAGAGTGAAATGTGCTTATTTTTCCTTCCCCTCTTCCCTCAAACAGCTCTCTGCACACTGTGGGAGAAAGCTAGAGCTCACCTGCTATGGTGTGGGAAAGTTGGAGCTTTGATCCTTGTCCTCTCTCCTGGAGATACCTAATGCTGCTCATGGCAGGTGCTGCTGAATCTGAGCTAATTGCCCATTCCTGGCAGGGCACCAGTGAGCAGCACCCCCAGTGCAGACAGTGCAGGCCTTCTGCCTCTCCAGAGCTGGCAGAACTCCCTCCTTGGTTCTTTGTGGTGTGTGGGCTGCTGCCCCTCATGCTCCTGATTGTTTCCTCTGCCCCTGTCCCCTGAGCAGTGGCACTTGTGGTGCTGGCCTGTGGGCTGGGATGTGCTTCCCTCCATCACAAACATCTCGAGCATCCCACCCTTGGATGGCACTGGCAGCTCTTTGGCCAGAACAGGGACAGCAGTGCCTGGAGCTCTGCAAGCCCCGGCTCGGCTGGGTCCAAGAGCATCAGCTCCCAGCTGCTCTGGTGGAACTTGGGTGTGCTGAGCAGGGGAAACCTCAGCAGTGCTGTGAGATCGGGATATAGCCTGACATGGGGCCCATGCTTCCTCCAGGAGTGCTGAGGGGGATGCAGGGCAGGCCCAGCTCCTGGCCCCGAGCTGTCAGTGTGAGCAGTGCCCCTGATCCCACTGGTTCACTTGCCTGTGTCCCATAGCAGGTGTGTGGTGCAGCTGTGCCCCCTTTTGGGAGGCCTTAGGATGGTTATGGGGAAATTCCTTACCTCATTCCCAGGTAAGTGTTCTCTGGAACCCTCAGCTCCAGAGGGGACAGGGTAGAATTTGCAGAAATACCTTTTATCTTGTTGAGGCTGCAAAGACCCAGAGGAGACTTGGAAATTACCTTACTCTGCAGAATAACCTATTTTTTTTTTGAGTGTTTTTGAACAGCAGCTTTCTTAGAAACACTTTGCTGCATTTTGTCTCCTTGGGGTGAGTTTAGCAGATGCACCACAGGGTTTTTTAGACCCTGCCATACTGCATTAGGGTCACAGACAGGTACAAGTTTGCTTTGAAAGAGGAAAGCTGCTCTTGCATGGTCGGATAAGGAGGTGTTGGCAGCGTGTGAGGGAGTTCTGCAGCCACCCTGAGTGCTGGTGCCCATCTGCTTCAGCTGCTGCCTTGCTGGTCTCAGTCTTTGGTTGGTTGCTTGTTTAGTGATCCCTTGGAGTGCTGGGTGCATGGGGCCATGGTGACAGGCTGACTGGTTCCTTGTGCTCTAGGCTTCCAGCAGCCTGCAGGTTGCTCCTGTGGCAAGCTGCATGCCAGCTGTTTTGCTGGATTCTGCAGGAATTGGTTAGAGCCTGAAATAGCTCTGACTGTGTGAATAGTGGTGAAGCATGCCGAACCTGAGAAGTGTACTTGATGTTGGTAGTGGAAGGTGCTTTTGGATACAAATCCAGACTGGAATTTGCTGAAGGCTTGGCCCAGGCACAGTACTGTGCTGTGTTGAAGTAGTTGGAGATGTAAATGAGGGGGAGTGCATCCTCTGAGACCCATGAAATTTGTTTGTTTGCAGTAATGAATCACCAAGGCTGCTGTGTTACCTCGGGTGGGATGTCCTCGAGGAGCAGTGCTGTGACCCTGCCTGATGGATGAGGTGCTGTAGGATCAGTAACCCCCAGTAGGATCCAGTGGCTGCTCTGTGCTGGCACCAGCGTTTCTGGGGCACTGGAACACAGCACAAGGCCAGGGGCTGGCGTCTGAGGGGAGTGGCTTGCACTTGAAAACTGAAGGGAGCTTTTCAAATGGCTTTTTAGTGAGGAATTGCTCTTGGGAGTGCACACCCAGCCTTCCTCCTTACTGTGCACAAAGCTGGGGAAGCATCTGGAGAGTCAGTCCTGTGAGGAGCAGCTGAGGGAGCTGGAGGGGCTCAGCTTGGAGAAAAGGAGGCTTGGGGGGGGGGGCTTCTTGCTCTCTGCAAATTCCTGTAAGGAGTTTGTAGGTGGGGGGATTGGGCTCTTCTTCCAGGCAGCTTGTGACAGGACTTGCTCCCTGCTCTTTCCCCTCTGTCCTCAATTCAGGAAAAATTGTATGCAATCTCTTCCTAGCAGGAAGGCCATGGAGAGCCCAAGGGGTGTAACAGTCCCACTCCCACCTGCCACACTGGGATGCCCTTAGGGGATGCAGGAAGTTAGGTGTGATGGGCAGAGCTTTCTAATCTCTAGCAAGTTGTAAGACATTCTTCTTTGAGAGGAGAAGATAACTCAGGAGTGCTGCTTCCACAGAAGTGGGGAAGAGTTGCTTTCATTCTCATCAGCCTCTAGCTCAAAGGAGCCTGCTGGGAACGATAGCCATTATCTGTCCCCCAAGGCTGGTGCCATTCACTGGGTGGGGAACTGCTTTAATTGAGTGGGCTGTGGAGTAGTCTTGGCTGGGGTGACCTGGAAGCCTGACAGCTGCCAGCATGGCTCAGAGCTCCTCCTGGGAATAACACAGGCCAGTGTGGCTTTGTGACTTCGACTGGTGTGTATGTGGAGCTCAGATATTAAAACCAATTAGTTGTCTTTAAGGTCAAGGACTTATTTGACCTACCAGCCTCCATTTTAACTTGGCCTGGATTGAGGATCTTTGGGAGAGGGCTGTACAACTTGTGTAAAGAAGCTAATGAAGTGATGCTTTTTAAAGCACTTCCCTGCTGCCTCTGTAGCCCAAACACTTCAGCAGGACACTGGTACGTGACAGCCTGGAACAGCAGCGAGCAGGGGCTGGGGTAGGCTCCTTCCATAAGAAATGTAAAAGAGCAAAACCCTGGGGTTTGATGTCTGAAAAGCACTTTGTTGGCGCTCTGACTCAGAATCCTGAGAAAAGGCTTTTTCACAGAGCTTAGCTGGTTTGCCCTTGAGAGAGCTGGAGGATACGATGAGGGATTTGATTTTTATGCCATTACTCTAACGGGAAGCATGAGGTCTGGGTTAAATCTGAGGCAATGCAGAGGCAGCACTTCAGACATCTGGGATATTTCAATGGCAAATGGGAGGTACCTGCTGGAAGGCAGATGGGAACTTCCCCAGTTTTCCTTTGGCTTTGGGTGCATTTGAACCACAAGGTGGCTTTGGGGATTAAGATTTCTGCAAGACCTACCCCAAAGCCCTAGGAAAAATGAATATCAAACTTATTTTCCTTTAATTTAAGCCTGTTATGTGATTTGTGGGGTCTTATCTCCTGACTCTGCCTGGGGTTGGTGCTGGTGAAGCAGCAGTGTGTGCTTAGCACAGTTCAGTTAAAGCAGCTGCCAGAGCTGATGAGCTGCTCTGGGGAGAAAAGTGGTAGTGGGAAAGCAGAAAAGACTCACTGTGACAAAGGGATCCTTCCAGTTCAGTTTTCTGTATTAATCTGAGGAAAACAACGTGTTAAGACAGCACTTGGGCTGCTTAGTGCTCCAGCTGTCTGAGAACAAATTAAATGGGCTCTAAGATGTCCTTGAAGTATGTGGCTGCATTGTTTTAAATAATCTCTGCTGGGAGCTGCTTCCGTTCCTTCTGCTCACAGCCCCTGGTCTGTGCAGCCCTTGGTCTGCACGTGTGTTCTTTCTTCCCATGTAGTACCCGAGAGTAAACAAGCAGCTTTTGGAGGACTTGCTTGGTAGAGGCTGAGCACTGAAGAAGAGCCTGTTTTGGTTTTGTTTTCTTTCCTCTCCCATTGTTGTCCAGCAGAAGGGGAATTACACCAGCGACAGTGAAGAAGTGTCCTTGGGGGAGGGAGGAGAGAACTGTGTTTGTGGGCTATGGTGTGAGGGTGCTTGTTGCTTTGCTGCCTGCTCACATCCCTTTTTTCCCTCCCCAGCAATGGTACCAGCATGATCTCGTTGATCATTCCCCCCAAAGACCAGATCTCGCGAGTGGCAAAAATGTTAGCGGACGAGTTTGGCACTGCCTCCAACATAAAGTCCCGAGTGAATCGCCTTTCAGTACTGGGAGCCATTACATCTGTACAGCAAAGACTGAAACTCTATAACAAAGGTAACTTCTAGCTTGTATGGATGCTGGCACACTTCCCTTTCTTGGAAGCAGCCTTAAGTTCCTGCACTATGCAGTTTTCTGCTAATCAAATCTGTTGGCCTGTGCTGCTGTTTTGCACTGATATTCCAGGTATGTTGCCCTTGATGGCTACTTCAGGGGTGGACTTTGGGACTAGAGTAGTAAGGTGGTCCTTGTCTTAAAGGAGTGGGGTCATGATTCTGTTCTTAGTGCTGACTCTGCTAAACTTGGCCAGGCTTAAGAGATGGATATTCTGCAATAGTTCATTTGTGTTAAAGTAGTAATTTTCTGACAAGCAGAAACTTCTGTGTGCCTTAAGCACGGCATTGAGCAGCTGCCATCATTCTGGGGGGAACAGACCCAGGCCATCTCAGATGAGCCCTGGCAGAGTTCATTGTTACTGCTTGTGCACTGGCCTGTGGCCCTCCCTGGGATGGCCACTCTGCAAATCCCTGTGTGGGGGCCAGCAGAGCTTCAGGGGCTGCTCAGCCTTTCTCTGGGGGGTGGGAGCTTGCAAACTCATGGGTTTGAGAGGCAGGTGCATGTCTGCTACAGGTGCACTAATTGAGTTTGTTTCCCATTGTAGAGACCTGGGAGGGAATGAGGTGGGGAAAAGGGAAAATGAAAAGTTTGGGATCTTGAATTTCATTCTGCTACGAGTCTCAGGGGCTGGTAGTCAGTTTTTGATGAGTACAGCTTGTCACATTCCTTAGTGATCTAAACCTGCATTGTGTTGTTTGTAGTACCTCCAAATGGTCTGGTTGTTTACTGTGGAACAATTGTGACGGAAGAAGGAAAAGAGAAGAAAGTCAACATTGATTTTGAACCTTTCAAACCAATCAATACGTCGTTGTATTTGTGTGACAACAAATTCCACACGGAGGTAAGGACTCCCCCATTGCAGGAGCCAAGGTCTGGGCACAGCCTTGCTGTGCTTGAGCCACAAGAGCAGCAGGAACATGCCCTGGGGAGGGCTCTGGATGGCTTGGGACTGCCAGAGATGAGGAATCCCTGCTGGAAGGAGCTGAGGGACTGCCCAGCTCCTCCCACCCCTGAGTCTGTGTAACCCACAGACAGGAGCTCCTCTCTGTAACTGGAGGAAGGCTGGGTTTTTTCTTAACCACAGAGGCCCATAGATACTATTCCAAGTCAGGCTTTAAAATACTGCCAAGATAATATCAGTGTTGCCAGTCTTGCTATCAGATGTGTTAACTGAGAGCTTTGATGGGGAACTGGCATGTGCCTAATCTGTCTGGGGGGAAGTGGGATTATTTTTATCCAACATCTAATTAAGTTAAATGAATGGTTTGAGGCATATTGAAAGAGATGTGGATTACAGCAGTCAGTGTATTGCCTCTGAGGCTGTTCTGGCTCTGGCAGGTGCAGTGGTCTCAATGTTTGCAGTGCCCCTCACGTCCTTGATGTTTCCCATGATAAATGTATGGCCTGAGACTTAATTGCCTGTTGTCAGACCCATCTGACAGGGCTTGGCAGGCCCTCCAGTGATGTAGTTCTGCTTGTCTATTTGGGTCTGTGGAGATTTGATCCATAAGTGGCTTCCAGAGGGCAGGAGTACAGCAGGGAAAGGTGTGCTTGTTGCACAGGTGAGGTCCATCCCTACTATTCTGTCTCCTCACAAAGGATAAAATCCCAACATGCCTTTGACCTCCCAGGAATAAAAACGTGTGCACAGGCACAGCTCTGGAGTTCTGCTGGGTCCCTGTGTCCATAGATGAGTGAAAGCAAGAGGGAAATAAGAGAATTCAGTAGAGCCAGGATGCCAGGCCCAGGAAGTGTTTGTCCCTGCTGCTGTGGGCAGTGGGAGGGTGCTGGGTTTCCTCCTGCCCTGTCAGGAGATGGATTCATTTGGTCTCCTCTGCAGCTGCTGCCTCAGGGCACTGATTCCATATAGAAGTGCCCAGCAGGCTGTTCCCAGGAGCAGCTGCAAATCCACTGGTGCTGGTGTGTGGCAGTGACCTGAGGGGAATTTGTGGGAATTGCTGCTCCTGATGATGGGGTCACTGCCAGCCCCTCCCTGCACGGGCTCTGTGCTCTGCCCTGGCTGGGGGTGTGGGGTTGTTTCCCTTGGGGCTGCCTGCACTGCTGAGGCTGTGAGCTCTGAGCTCTGCCTTTGCCCCTCTCTGGCTGTGGAGCCTGGAACCCCGTGGTTGCCCCAGGTGAGCTGAGAGCAGGGGCAGCTGCTCAGGCAGCCACAGCTCCCCTGCAAAGGTGGGGAGGAAGGGCTGCTCTTCACCTTTGGGGTACTGCTGCAGAGAGGAAGCTCAGTCCAGGCTGAAGCAGCAGAACAAAGGCAATGGTCCCTTGGTGCTTGACAGGTCAAACAGTGCAGTTGCTGCCAGAGCTGATCAGGGAATCACTGATCGTTGGTACTGTATGAAAATAAGAGGAAATCAAGAAATCAGAGCTGTAGTATGTGCTGCCTGGCAAGACCGTCTGATAAGATATCTTCTAGATATTTTATTGCCTGTGTGAAACTGAAGTAACTCCCCCAGGGGGCTGTGAGCCCTGATGTGTGTCTGAGGGGTAGGATTTACAATGACTTACTCTGGTACCTTGGCTGGAGCATTCATTCCAGTCACACGTTTTGCTTGGCTCAGTCCCAGTTCAATAGATTGCAGTGCAATATGCCACTTCCTTCTCTCATTCATCCCACTGCTGAGGAATTAATACAGAATATTTACTTTGGCCAGGAGATTCCATTAAACCTTAGCCTCTGTTTCTTCTAAGCTTGAGAGCTGCATCCTGGGTTGTGTGGATTTTGGAGGAGGATGGCTGATGGGTTTTATCCTTTCAGTTCAGCCCAGTAATCAGGCTGACAGCCCTGCAGGCAGCTCGAGGTCCCGTGCAGTAACCCAGCACCATCACTTTCAGTGTTAAACTGGTGACTTCAAGCAATCTGGAGTTTTGACAAGTTCCCCATCCTACTGATGTGGTTTTGCCAGCCAGAAAGAGGATTCTGGCTATTGCTTTTTTGGGCATGTGTAAGTGAGCAGGAGTGTGTGTGTGTGCTGGATGTTTCTGCCCACTCAGACAGCCCCTGAGGGAGCAGCAGCTGAGAGATTGCCTTGAGAAAGGAGTGCAGAGTTTGGATGCTTGGGCAAAATGAGCTCAAAAACCTTGATACTGCTCTGGGCTTTGGTTGGGCAACTTAAATGACCTTATGGGAAATACTCAGCTGTTTTTTTTAAAGGGAGGAAAATTGAAGGATAACTTCATTTTGCAGCAAATGTTCTGGCTGTCTTCTCCACAGCCAGTTATGCACAGGACTATTATTGCTGCTGTTCCTTGTGCTCTGTAAGGCTGAATTTGCTGCAGCCACTGTAGATTTATTCCATCATTCTGTCTGTGGGACTTGGAAGTCAGCAGGTGCAGCAGACCAGTAGTGATGGTAGGGAGGCTGTGTCAATGCTTTGGACTACAAAACTGAACTGACAATGAACTGAGCAAGTTCTGCTTTCCTGGTTGGAATGCCAGGAGAGTTACTGCTCCAGTTGTGCCAGCCAGAGAGGTGAGGCAGAGAGGTGGGATCCATTTCACTTCACACTCTCCAGTGCCCATCTCCAGAGTTTTGCTGTCACACCTGCCTGTGACCTCAGGTGGGGAACTGGCAAAGCTGGGAAATTGAGATCAAAATTAAACTTGAGTTTCCTCTGTGCTCTTGACAGTGTTGTATGGGATGGGATTATGTATGGAAGGAATTCCTTTCTGTGAGGGTGAGCAGGCCCTGGCACAGGGTGCCCAGAGCAGCTGGGGCTGCCCCAGGGTCCCTGGCAGTGCCCAGGGCCAGGCTGGACATTGGGGCTGGGAGCAGCCTGGGACAGTGGGAGGTGTCCCTACCATGGCAGGGGAAGGTCTTTAAGGTCTCTTCCAACCCCAACAATCCTGGGATTCTGTAGTGATCTGGAATAGTTACAGCTCCTCAATGTGCTGGTTTTCTTCCACTTTATTAATGCAAATACAGCCATGAGCAGCTGGGGCTGTGCTGTCCTGCCCTCCCTCACAGCTGTGTCTGTTCCAGGCCCTCACGGCGCTGCTCTCCGACGACAGCAAGTTTGGCTTCATCGTAATAGACGGGAGCGGGGCCCTGTTCGGGACGCTGCAGGGAAACACGCGGGAAGTGCTGCACAAATTCACTGTGGATCTTCCAAAGAAGCACGGTAACACACTGGGCTGGCTCTGTCCTGGGCTGGGGTGTGAGGGTGGAAGGGGGGAACTTGGCCTCTGGGGGTTTAGCTCTGCTCAAGTCTGTGCTCCCTTGGAATCTGACAGCAAGGCCTCCAGTCTGAGCCTTCTGTCAGAATTAATGAATCACAGTAATACTCAGTTGATCTCAGAAGTGGCACTTTTTATTTCTTGCTGCGTTTGACCCTTTCTTTGGCTTTGGGACAGTTGTAACTAAGTGTTAGTAGCACAAGCAGCAGTCCCACTCAGTGGAGCCGTTAAGGTTTGATGTGCTGGTGCTGTGTGCACCCCACAGGGAGGAGCAGCGAGCTGCTCTCTGCAGGAAGCACAGGGCCTCATGGAGCAAGGAAAATTCGAGTTCCACTCTGTGCTGCTGTGCTGTAGCCAGCCACTGATGAGTTCAGCAAATTGTCTGCTGGTTACTCCCAGCCCACTGTCCTTTGTAAAGTGGGATGGGACAAAATGAAACAAAAACACTGCCTGCAGTGAGGCTGTGCAGCAGAGTCTGCTGGGCTGTGCTGCATCAGCAGTGTTTGAGGCAGTGTACAAAGGACATGGCTTCTCTTGAAGGTACAGGGAGAGAAGATGTGCTCAGATGTTCAATTTCTACAGAGCTGCAAGTCTTTATAGAAAGAAAAGAAACATTTTCCTCTGTGGAGAAAAATCTCCTGGTGGGAATGAGCCCTCTTTATTCTCTGAGTGTTCCGTGGCAGCCCTTGCCTCGGCTCGTGGCAAACTGAATCCAGGAGGCTGCAGCTGCCCTTGGCTGTGGTTATTCCGGGCCGGCTGTGTCCTGAGGACGCTGCTGGCGTGCAGTGGGTCCCCCATGGCTGCCCTGTCCCTCCCTGCAGGCAGAGGAGGTCAGTCTGCCCTGCGCTTCGCCCGCCTGCGCATGGAGAAGAGGCACAACTACGTGCGCAAGGTGGCCGAGACGGCCGTGCAGCTCTTCATCTCCGGGGACAAGGTCAACGTGGCCGGGCTCGTCCTCGCCGGCTCGGCCGACTTCAAAACTGAGCTCAGTCAGTCTGACATGTTCGATCAGGTGAGTGGCCTGTTCTGAGCAAGCCCTCGTGTCTGAGTGTCAGTGGTGGGGCGGTGATTGTACAGAGGAGTGGAACTCTGGCCTCTGAAGAGATTTGATCAAAACTAAAAATGTGATATATCCAAAGAAGTCTCCCATTTCTGATACCTCCTGCAAGGAGCTGAGAGCTTCCCTTCTTGAAATAGGGCTAATAAGAAATCTGTCCTCCCTGGTTTGGAACTGGCATTCACATTCTTTGTGTTCCCAAATCTAAAGCAGAAGCTTTATTGGAACTGAACTCCAGTAAACCTAATCCTGGTCCCTGTTGCCTGAAAATTGTGGTTCAGTAGTGTGCATTCAGAGGTGCCTCAGGTGAAGTGCAGTAATGAGAGCAGTGACTCCCATGGCAGGGTGAGGAGGCTGACTGCCCTGCTCTGGGGTGGATTCACCATTTCCTGTCTATTCTCTCGTTCAGCGGTTGCAATCCAAAGTGCTCAAACTAGTTGATATTTCATATGGGGGAGAAAATGGCTTCAATCAAGCAATTGAGTTGTCAACTGAGGTCCTCTCCAATGTGAAATTCATCCAAGAGAAAAAGCTAATAGGTAAGTGATGCACTGCAGTCTCCTCCTGAGCCAGGTGTGTGGTGCAGGTGCTGCTCTTGCTCTCACCCTCCTGGCAGTGCCCTTGTGCTGCCCCAGCCCTGCCATGCTGGCTCACAGTGGCACTTGCAGTAGTTCTTTTTGCCACCTGGACACCTCAAGTGCCGGTATGGGGCAGGGATTTGGTTGGTTTCTTTTTCCACACCAGACTTCTTGGACCTTCTCTGTCCTTCCATCAGAGAACCCCTTAGTTCCAGGCCTTCTGGTGGCAGCTGCATCTCACAGTTTCTTGCATTCAGATGCAGCTTGTTTGAAGTTGTGTGCTGTGCTGAGTGCTCATGGCAGGCTCTGTGTGCCCTGCAGGACGATACTTCGATGAGATCAGCCAGGACACGGGCAAGTACTGCTTTGGTGTGGAAGATACACTAAAAGCTTTGGAAATGGGAGCAGTAGAGATCCTGATAGTCTATGAAAACCTGGATATCATGAGATACGTCCTGCACTGCCAAGGCACGGAGGGTACGTGGTGCTCTGGGACACTGGGAGCTCTCAGCACCTGAGGTGCCTCACTGGGATGGGTTTGCTGGAGGAGCTCCCTGAGGATGTCTGACCACAGGGATGTCGTGTAGGGCTCTGTTACTTTGCAGGTTTCCCAGCCTCTGGGGGAAAAGCTGGAACAAGCAGGGTTCCAGTGCACAGAGGGAATTGCAGTGCCAGGGGGGCACTTGGTCCCAGGGCCAGCCTGGAACCTCCTTCCAGCTTAGTGAGTGTGGTATCAGAGGGGAGACTGAGGTGACCTTGTGTCCAGAAGCAATTCCTGGGCCTGCAGCAGGGCCTGTCCCCCTCTGTGTTGGCTCTGCAGCTGCTCTGTGCTGCTGTGCCCTGTGTTGTTGCTCACAGAGCTTTGGAGAGGAAGGAAGGCAGTGGTGGTGCCCAGACCCTCTGTGTTGTAGTTGCTGGCTGTGCTCAGTCTCCTGCTGTCTTTAAATGCATCTTGTAGCCTTACCCAAACTAATACTATAATTTTTTCCTCCCTTCTCAGAGGAGAAGATCCTGTATTTGACACCAGAGCAAGAGAAGGATAAATCCCACTTCACAGACAAGGAGGTATTTCAGCTTTGGGGCTTCTGGCTTTGTTCTCAGTGTGTTGGTGCAGAGCTCTGGACATCTGGGCTAAGTTTGTCCCAAGCACCTGAGCACAGTGACCTTGTGGCACTCAGTGACACTCAGGGCAGGAACCTGTGGCTCTTCCTGTGCAACCCCTTGGATCCTACACCTGCTTTTCTCCAGTCTTCCCTGCTGCCAATGCCAAGGTTGTGTAAATGGGCAGTGTCAATCTTTGAGCACCACCAAACCATCACCTCCAAGGGTTTGGTAGCCACCATGCAGGCAAGGCCCCAGAACCATTGCCTCCTGCTTACTGGCACTGATTTGGTTGTGCAGAACCACTGTGAGGTCAGGAATGGTGACCTGGATCAGGTGCCAAGGGAGTGTCTGCTTTGGGATGCATTCGACACGTGGAGCTGTCATTTGCTGCCTGTGCAGGTCAAACAGCCCTTGTGGACCAGGGGTCTGTGTTACTTTGCAGAATAAACTGGGAAAAAAAATGTCCCTTGCCAAAGGGTTGGGATCTGTCCCACTTGGGTTGTGCCTGGGGGCCATTTCCAGCTGTTTTCCCTCCTGGAGGGAGGACTGCCAATCCCTGCTGTGCATGGAGGGTTTGCAGTGTTACCTGCAGTGAGGTGCTTCTGCTTCACAATACTCACTGCACTTCCTGCTCAGGAAATGGTGCCTTTTGGCTCTGTGCTTGCATGGATCAGTGTTCCTGCCTGAGAGCAGGGCCTGCTGGATGGGGGGGCAGAGCAAGTCTGAATGAGCAGTGAAGCTGAGATGTAGCATGGAGTGACACTGGAGCAGAAGAATCAAGGCAGTTTTTCTCCTGCTTCTGCACTAAATGTCGTATTAGAGGCCCCAAACCCTGTCAGTGATTAATTTTGTAGCACCAGGAGCTGCTGGTTGTGCCTGCCCTTGCCTGGTGCAGTTGTGCCAGGAATGCCTTCCCCCAGGAATGTCCCTGTGGAGCCCTGTGAGGGCTGTGTCCCTGCTACAGCTGACAAAGCCATGGAGCCAACTTTGGGGAGGGGATTTGCTCAGTACTGAACACACAGTGACTGTAACAGGGCTTTATTATTTATTTTTCCCTTCCAATGTCTCCACAGACTGGGCAGGAACATGAACTCATAGAAAGTATGCCCCTCCTGGAGTGGTTTGCAAACAACTACAAGAAATTTGGAGCAACATTGGAAATTGTTACAGACAAATCACAAGAAGGATCCCAATTTGTGAAAGGATTTGGAGGAATTGGAGGTAAACTGCAAGAGGAAAATGTGTTTGTCTCGTTTAGTGGTTGGTTTGATAATCTGGTGCCAACGTGAGTGGGATTAATCTTATTCCTGGCAGTCATGAAACCAGTTTGAGAAACAGTTGTGTCCAGCAGGGTGGATTCATTCCCTGTCCAGCAGGATGGTGATCCATGTTGGGCCCTGTCACTTTCCAGCTGTGTTCCTCAATGCCTGTGCAGGGCTCAGGGATGGGCTGTCCTGTCCCCCTGTGCTGTGCAGCTGCTGGAGCTCAGGAGGGCCCTGGCTCTGCCTGCACAGGGGCTTGGTGGCATCCCCTGCCCTGCCCTGCCCTGGGGGCTCTGACAACCCCCAGCCCTGCTCCTGAAACACTTGGAGCTGTTGCTCATCTCTCAGAGCCTCCCTGTACTTTGCTCCCTGATCTTCTGCTTCTTTTCAAAAGGAAAGTGTTTTTAGTCCATCCTGTGGAGCAGTGAGGCCTCTGGAAGCCAGTCCTGCTCTGGAGCTCCCTGGGCATCAGCCCCGCCTGGCAGAGGTGCAGGCGGCCCCTGTGCCAGTCTGAGCAGTCCTGGGCAGGGGGAGCCCCAGCAGTGCCATGCTGCACGTCCTGCCTGGGCTGGGGCTCCACTGCCTGGGCTCAGCTCTGGTGGATGGGAACCAGGGAGAAGGGCACTGTGAAGGGGAATTTCTAGGGTACAGAGAGCACCAGACGGGAGGAAAGAACCTTGGATTGTTTGGCTCCATAAGGAGCAAGGGTTCTAAGTTTCAGGGTTTGTAATTCCAGGAGTCTCTCATTTCCTGCCAGATCCAGCCTCGTTGCATGCTGGGATCCTCTTTGCTCCCATGCCCTGTAGGCTGGAAAGGAAATGTCCTTGAAAATCTCCTTCACCTCAGTAAATGATTCCAGGGATACAGGATTTCCAGAGCCTTGGGTTGGTGTTCAGGGTAGAAAGAGGAAAACAGACATAAATCCTGCTTTTACTGCATTGGAAAAGTAGCTGCAGTGCCAGCTGCCCTCTGGATTTTACTGCCAGGCTGGATCTGAGCAGTGACACTGGGAGCAGTGATGTGCCCCTGGTGTTTGGTGGAGATGCAGCCCTAGAACAGGGTCAGCTTTTCCAGGAGGAAGCTGGCCAGGCTGGGCAACTTCCTTGGGGCACTAAATTAATTCCCTGTGGCATTTCTCAGTGCAGCTGCCTGTCTGCTGGCAGGGCTGAGCTGGACATGAGTGGAAGCTGTGGGAGCTGTGCCTGGGGAAGCTGGGGAAGCTAAAGGCTGTTTCTTTGGCAGGTATCTTGCGGTACCGGGTGGACTTCCAGGGCATGGAATACCAAGGAGGAGACGATGAATTTTTTGACCTTGATGACTACTAGGTAGTCGAGCTGGGTCCGGCAACACGTGCCTCGCCCCTCCAGCATCCAACCCAAGGAGCAAACTCATGGTGGAAAACACAACTGATCCCTGCCTTAGAATTGGAACATTTCCAGAACTTGATCCACGAGCATTTGGATTTAAGAAAGCAAAACCCTACACTTTGATTTGTCATAGTGTCAGTACAGCAGCAAACTACTAAGTTCCTATATGCCACTTTGGACTAATTTAAAAAGAATCCGAGTTTTTACTTTTACTCAATGGTGAAATTGGTTGCTCTTGTATTTTATGGAAATGATTTTTTTAACCTTCATGATACATTAACTGCTGTAAACCTCTTCCTTCCAAAATTAATAGAAGTAAGATCCTACTGGTTTGTTTCTTTATACTTTGATTGGAGAAATCAATTGCTGCATTTGGCAGCGCCGTGACCCATTTACATGGCATTCTCAGCTTAGCCTGCAGAAGAAATGGAACGAGGTTGGAGCCATAATTCTCTTCAAAAGCTTGAGGAGGCACTGACCTGAGTGCTGGTTCATTACATGTGGCTTGCAAATTCTGATGGTTTGGGGAGGCTCACCAGCCGAACGTGCTTTAATCTATTTGCAGAAACACTGCTCTTACAAACTAGGAAATGCACTTCATGGATTGCAATGAAAATGCTGCTGGAGTCTTGGGCTTAATTTGGATTTGAGCAGTGCAGCCTTCAGGAATTTATTTTTTTCAGTCTTGACAAAAATAAACATGAGATTTCAGTGAAGTAAGGTACACTTGGCTTTTTGTTCCTCAGTAAGTTTTTCTTTTTGCTTTAGGACTGCGTAAGGTTTCCTTGATTATGTGAATTTGAGCCCACAGGTCTTAAATGGAAGTGGGTGTTTGACAGGAATACTGAGTCAGTGGAGTGAAGGCTGAATTAGTGCTGGGAGTGTGGAATATTTGATTCTGATCTGTGGAGCACTGGCACAACCCTGGGAACACCCAGCTCCCAGCAGTGTCTGTCCTGTGGGGATGTGCCCTTCAGGACGTAAAGGATCTCCTCTGGATGGTCCCAGACTGCCCAGGCTTTGTGTCCTTCCTGTCCCACGGAGCATCCATAGATCAGGGAGCTCATCCTTGGGGTGTGTCCAGCCTGCTGGGGACACTCTGGGGGTCAGGGGCCGTGCGGGCCAGGGGAGCAGTGGCACGAGGGCAGGTCCTGTCCCAGGGGAGCAGTGGCACTGTGCCCCGTGGCACAGCTCAGGTCCTGTCCCAGGGGAGCAGTGGCACTGTGCCCCGTGGCACAGCTCAGGTCCTGTCCCAGGGGAGCAGTGGCACTGTGCCCCGTGGCACAGCTCAGGTCCTGCTCCCTCCCTGGGGGCTCTCCCAGCGTTGCTCCCGGTGCTTCCCTCAGGAACAGCTCCTGTTCCAGCTGCAAACCTTTGCCTCTTGTCCTGGTTCACTTGAACAGAGGGAGCTTCTCTTCAAATTTCTGCCACACCGTTGTTTGAGGTCCAAAATTCCTTTCCTTGTGAGCAATACCATTTGCCCCCCTGGTCCCTACCCTGGCCGGCGGCTTCGCTGCCGTCCTCACATCCAAGCTGGAATCTCCCGGGAGATGGGGCTGGGTCTGCTCAGGGCTGAGCACAGCCCTGGCCCTCACAGCAGTATGTTCTGGATTTTGCCATTGTAAATGGGTCTAATGTGACATGACAAGACCACAAAAATTGGTTGTAAATTTACATTTTTGAATATACTGCTTGTTGTTTCACATGATACATTAGGGTATGCAGCTCCTTTTTGTAGTTTTTATTTTTACTATTTAAGTTTGGAAATGATGCCAAATTTTTGTATTTCTTTAATCAATGTGTTCTCTTCAGTGATATATATTGCATTATATATTGATGTGTATATCAATATATACTGATATGTATTACACTTACACATGCAAACACACTCAGTGGGGGTGGGAGATCCTAGCCTTTGCATACTATATAGCCTCTGCAGAGAGATCCCAAGCAGTGATATCTTGGTGTTGTGATGTACAGAAATGGAGAAGAGTATTAAACCATATTTAAGAATATAGTACAGACTCCTGGTTTATTTTCTCTAGTCCAGGAAACTCTTGCTTTTTGCTCTCAGCTCGGTGCCAGCTTCAGGGCTGGAGGTTGGAGGCAGCTCTTTCACAGCTCAGTTTGTGTTTCTGGATGTTTCTCCCTGTGCTGGCCCTGCTGAGGCCCCTGGGGGCTGTGCCCAGTTCTGGCCCCTCACTGCAGCAAGGACAGAGGGGCTGGAGCGTGTCCAGGGCAGGGAACGGAGCTGGGAAGGGGCTGGAGCCCCAGGAGAGGCTGAGGGAGCTGGGAAGGGGCTCAGCCTGGAGCAAAGGAGGCTCAGGGGGCCCTTGTGGCTCTGCACAGCTCCTGCCAGGAGGGCACAGCCGGGGGGGTCGGGCTGTGCTCCAGGGAACAGGGACAGGAGCAGAGGGAACGGCCTCAGGCTGGGCCAGGGCAGGCTCAGGGTGGGCACAGCAGGAATTTCCCCATGGAAAGGGGGCTCAGGGATTGGGAGGGGCTGCCCAGGGGGGTTTGGAGTGCCCATCCCTGGAGGTGTCCTGGATAGGACTGGAGGTGGCACTGAGTGCTCTGGGCTGGGGTGGGGATCAGGCACAGCTTGGACTCGATGTTCTGGGGGAGCTTTTCCCACCTCAGTGATTCCATGGTTCTGTGTTTCTCTAGCACACTCAGTTGCTCTTTGAAGTTGGAGCTTAAAACTGTGACTTCAGAAGGAGGGAGAAATCCAAGAAAGAACCCAAAGACAGCTGGGCTGTGGTACCTGGGTGCTCTGAACACCTGAGGCAGAGGAAGGACAGCCTGCAGCAGCAGCACCCTGCCCTTATCATCCCAATCCCAGAACCCCAGGGTGTTTTTTAAGAAGCCTTTTCTACTCTGCCCCTTGGGCCAGCCCAAGGGTCCTGGCTCCATGAGCCTGCCCTGACCTCTGGCTTCTCCTGTGGCCGACCCACGTGTGTCCCTGGCTGCCCAGGGAGCACCTGCCTGCTCCCACAGCTGGGCAGGCAATTTGGGAGGGACCTCGTTAATATCAGGGCTTTTAAGGGATGCTTTAAATCCCCTCTTGGCAGGTGTTGCTTAGCTGACATTCTCCATGCTGAGCCTCCACCTTCCATGGGAACAGCAGGATTTGGGTGTGAGGCTCTTGGCCTGTTGCTGCCACACCGGGGCTTGTGCAGAGTTATTCCTGGGGGCTGAGACTTCCAAGCTTGTGCTCTGCCTCACACAGTCTCTGATCTGCAGCTGTGGCAGGTGGGACAGCCTGGCTTGTTCTCCATTCTCTGGATTCCCAGATTTTGGACATGGGAGGTTTCTGCTGGAGCAGACATGAAAGTGATGCACAAATCTCACACTGTGTGTGACCAGGTACACAGAAGTGATACTGTTCAGCTCTTGGTGTAGGTAAAGGCATCGAGCTGAGCTCAGCACTAAATTGAAAATATAAAAATAATCCCTTCAGTTGGTGCAGTCAGGGGAAGCTGCTGCCTGCAGAGAACTGCTCCTGCAGCCTCCCCATTTCGTGCAGCCAGGCACATGCGTGTGTATTGCTTAATGAAATCCCAGATATTTCTCAGCTGACCCTTTACTGGCAGCACCAAGCCTGGTTTCTGCTTTCCAGTTGTGCATCCAAGAGGAAGCAGGAGCAGCAAGGCTTGGCTGCTGTGGAGAGATGCCCAGAGCCCTCCTCTGGTGTCACAGCCGTGCTTTGAAGCTGCTCTTTCCCCAAGGAGCTTGGCTGGTTCCTGGCTCTTCCCCTGCACGTTTCAGTGAGAGCACAGCTGTGTCTGGGTGTGCTGGGTCACCTCAGTGCCTGGCACCTGGAATTCTGCCAGCAGCTCCTCACCCATGGAAGGGCTCTGGAGAGAGATGTGGTGAAACTTTTCTTCCTTTCAGCTGCCAGGATCAGGTCACTGGGTCCCTTTCACATTCAGAAAGCAGCTCTGCTGCAGCCTGGCTTTTGTTCCAGGTGCACTCAGGTTGCTCTCTACCCAAAAGTGCATTTTTTCACACTGAATATTGCAGAGCATCAGGTGGGTTCTCCCTGCCCTGTCCAGGTGGGCATCACCTGGCAGGGCTCCCATCCAGGAGCCTCGACTGCCTCCAGGACACGGGATTGCTGCTGGAATTGGGAAGGGAGTTTGATGGGGCCATGTTTGGGCACTTCCAGCAGGTTTGGGATTGGAAGCTGGGCAGGATTCTGTGAGGAATGACTATTTTCCCAGAAGGGATCCAATATTGGTTATCTGGAACTGAGAGAAAAAGAGTCACTTCCAGGATGTCACATGGAATTTCTTTGCACGTTGGAGAAGTTCAGACGGCCCATCCCTGTGTGCTCCTGGGTTTTGATGCGAGGCTGGAGGCTCCTTGTCATGGTTCATCAGCTCCTTCTGGCTGTCTGAAGGGTTTTTTCCTTTGTGCCAAAGGCTTCAGCTTTTCTGAAAGCTCCAGCTGCATGTGCCTCCCCCCCTCGGGAATACCTGAAATTTGGGGTGTCTGTGTGGTGAGGCCACCCTGCTCCCTCTGCATTCCCCACTCGCTTCCCAGCTGGCACTGCATGCTCAGATAGTCTGATAATGCTCTTCTGAAATGCTCCTTTTTGTCTGGCTGTAATTAAAGCCAGAATTTGCCCTTTCTGAGTTGTTATTTCGGGAGCTGGAGCTCGGCCTGTGCTGTTGTCACTCGTGGGCTACAAATGCCATTGTCCCGGGCAGCCGGTGCTGCTGGAGGCAGCTCTGGAATTTCACTCCGCTATTTTTAGTCAGTGGTGAAAAATTGCTCTTCCAACACTTCTGAATCGCTGTCAGTGCTTAAATAAACCAAAGGGCAGGTCCTGGCTGCTGTAAAGAGCAGGATGAGGAGGTGACCTGGAGCTGCAGGGCTGAGCTGCCAGTGGGTGAGGTGGGGGGTGCCTGGGCTGGGAAGGGGCTGTGAGGGGTCAGACATTGCTGCCCTGCCACTGCCCTGCCACTGCCACTGCCCTGCCACATCACTGCCACTGCCACTGTCACATCACTGCCCTGCCACTGCCACATCACTGCCACTGCCACATCACTGCCACTGCCACTGCCCTGCCACTGCCACATCACTGCCACTGCCACATCACTGCCACTGTCACATCACTGCCACTGCCACATCACTGCCACTGCCACATCACTGCCACTGCCCTGCCACATCACTGCCACTGCCACTGTCACATCACTGCCACTGCCATTGCACTGCCGCTGCCACATCACTGCCACTGCCGTGCCACTGCCACTGCCCTGCCACTGCCACTGCCACATCACTGCCACATCACTGCCACATCACTGCCACATCACTGCCCTGCCACTGCCACTGCCCTGCCACTGCCACATCACTGCCACAGCCACAGATCTGCCACTGCCACATCACTGCCACTGCCCTGCCACAGCCCTGCTACTGCCACAGCTCTGCCACTCTGCCACTGTCACATCACTGCCACAGCCCTGCCACAGCTCTGCCACAGGTCCACCACTGCCACTTCACTGCCACTGCCACAGCCCTGCCACAGCCCTGCCACTGCCACAGCCACTGCCCTGCCACTGCCACCCGTCTGTCCCCTCTGTGCAGGTGTCCCATGGTCACTGCTATGGTGGGGTGGCTCCGGGCTCCTTGCTTATCTCACTGTGCCCCTTTTGGGGTCAGTTCTCCCCCGTTCCCTCTGTGTCCCCAGGTGTCCCCGTTGGCTCTGCCGCAGCTGCAGCCCTGTGGCCATGCTCTGTGTGCAGCTCTGCTCTCCCCAGAGCCACCACGGGGCCCGCCCTGGACATGGCAGCTCTTGGACAGCTGGGATGGAGGCAGGATCTGCTGAAGGACTCTGTAAATCCAGTGAGTGTCCCTTGTGTGGGACTCTCCCCTTCCACCCCTGCCACCTCCAGAGCTGTGAGACAAAAGCTGTTGCTCGCCCAGTTTCTCCTTTTCAGTGCCAGGGCAGGAGTTTCCTGAGAAGCTGCTTCACCTGTTTGGCCGCCAGGTTTCCACATTGGCACAAACTGCTCCTCCCCAGCTAAGGGATCCTCACAGCTGAGTTTCCCTGCCTGGTTGTTCCCTGCCATGTGCCTGGAGATGCCCAGGTGGCTGCTTTGCTTCCCTGCTTCAGCTCCAGGACTTGCTTGGAGTGGGGAACCTTCAAATCAGCTTGGCTGAGGCTCCTGGGATCTCCAGTGTCCCCTGAGCTGCTCTGCCGCCAGCCTGTGGAGGAAAGAGGGGCAGTGGCTCCTGGAAGGACCCTGGTGAGACTGGGCTTGTCTGGGCTGTGCAGCTGCCAGGGAATCTTGGCCAGCTTCAGCACAGCCCATTGTGGGAGGATGTCGGGAGAAATAGTTCAGCTCATTATCCAGGAAAGATGTAGTGAGAGAAAATCCAACAGGGTCACTCCCAAAATCCTGCCCCAGGTGTGCTGTGGTGGTGCCAGGGCACGTGAGAGACAGACAGACAGACAGACAGACAGAGCCTGTGTGGGAATAGAGCCTGTGGGGACGACCAGGGAGCAAATGCTTCCCTGGGACAATGAATGGACAGAAAACATGGACAGACCGATGGCTGAGTCCCACTGGAGTCAGCCCAGGGGAATGGGGGTTCCCAGGGTTTTTCTAAGCACAGGATCACTTTTGCTCCCATACAGTGAAGCTGAGGTGACCCTCCAGGAATCCCCGCCCTGTTGCACAACACGGAGATATCTCCAGGTCGGTGCCGCCGGGACTTTCCCTTCCACTTCCCCCCCATCCTCATCCTCGCAGGAAAACTGGCAGAGCAAGTTCTGTGGGACAGGGAACTGCCCCACCTCCTGTGTGCCTCCACCTGAGCAGGGGCCTCATTAGCATTAATTAGCAGCTGCGTCCCTGCGTGGCTGCTGTGCAGATGTGACACAGATCTGTCACACACTGGCACAGCCTTGTCTGAGCAGGGCACACCCAGAGACTGCTCCTCAAATTCCTGCAGCCAGGAAGGCATGGGAATATGGTGCTTGGATCATGGAAACATTTAGGGAGGAAAAGTCCTCCAAGACTGAGTCCAGGCTGTGCCCCATCCCCTCCTTGTCCCCAGCCCAGAGCACTCAGTGCCACCTCCAGCCCTTCCTTGGACACCTCCAGGGATGGGCACTCCAAACCCCCCTGGGCAGCCCCTCCCAGTCCCTGAGCCCCCTTTCCATGGGGAAATTCCTGCTGTGCCCACCCTGAGCCTGCCCCGGCCCAGCCTGAGGCCGTTCCCTCTGCTCCTGTCCCTGTTCCCTGGAGCACAGCCCGACCCCCCCGGCTGTGCCCTCCTGGCAGGAGCTGTGCAGAGCCACAAGGGCCCCCTGAGCCTCCTTTGCTCCAGGCTGAGCCCCTTCCCAGCTCCCTCAGCTGCCCCTCCTAGGACTGACTCTTTCCCAATGAGTTTCTATCTGAGAACAAATTTATCAAAACCTGTTTTTTCATCTTATGCCTTGGACAGGTTGCTCAGTCCTCATGAGGTTTTAAGTTGTGAGTTGGTCAGAAGCAATTTTAATTTACAGGTATAGGGGTTGATATCCCCAGTCCTGCTTTCCTTGGTGTTCCACACTAAAGGCAAAATATTTGATATTTTTATAATGCTTTCCTTAATTATTTTCTATGTTTTTCTCCTTCTCACATCATAGGAATTGCTTTTACCACACTATTCAGAGCAGATTACAGGAACTCCAATTCCATCTGACATCTCCTGCCAGAGTGAGACCCATCCCGATGTGCAACATCCATTGCTGTGCTGCAGGAACCCTCACAACTGCCGGGGTGGCCACACTGATTTACCCTTTGTACAGATTAATGGAAGATTCCCCCCCTCTTTTTTTCTCTTTTTCATTTTCTCCTCATTTCCTCTGCCCTAGGAATCCTTCCCATACTCAGAACACCGGGCTGTGCTTGGGAAAGCACTGGGAGCCTTGTGCTGTCAGCAAATCCCTGCCCTGGGTATATTTAGACTGAGACATGCTGATTTTTTACTTTGGTGTCCCAAACAAATCTCTGCTGCCTTGGCTGATGTCCAGAGCCAGGGACAGCAGAATGGAGCTGGATTTTGTCCCACCTTTCTCAGTGACACCTGTGTGGGGGTGTTACACAATGGGTGTAATTCCACTGCAATCCTTCCTTAGGGGCTCTGCTGGGAAGGACCCAGCTCAGCTGCTGGGGGGGCCCAGGTTTGGCAGGGAAGGAAGGATTGTCCCTGGCAAGGGGGTGTCAGGGTGAGGGGCAGTGCTGCTGGGGGCACCCTGGGGGCTTTGGGGCGCCTGGCTAGAGGCACCTTGGACAGTGGCATCTCTGCGTTTGGCTTTGTTCCCACAAATGGAAATGGGGCAGCTGCTGGGGCACATCAATTTGTTATCCCCAGGTGAGCAGCAGCAGGGGTTTGATGGGGAGGGGCATTTGCAGTTCTTGTTTTGCCTTTTAAATGATCTAAAAAGGGTTTAGACCTCACGGTAAGTATTGTTCTAAGGGATTTTGAGTGATGAAGGACATTTCTGCTGACTCCACTGTCCTGTGGAGCAGGTGAGCTGTCAGTAAGAAAGGACTTTGCACCATTTCCATTTGTTCATCCTCCATCTCTTCACCATTTGGCAGAGATTTGAACAGGTAACAGAAAAAAATGCTTAGCAGGAAGCTGCAGGTCCATTTTCATGGCAAGCCAGTGCTGTGCTGTCACAGCACTCTGCTGCTCAGCACAGTTTTGCTTCCAATGTCCAATGCCTATGGCTGCAGTTGGTGCCTCCTGCGTGGTCAGAGGGCAGCCTGGGTGTCCTTGGTCCCCAAAGCACCTGAGCTCTGGAGGGCTCCTGGATGCTCCGTGGCTCCTGTGGCAGAGGCACAGTTTGCCAGCAGGATCCAGACCCTAAAGGCTGAATCAGCTGCTCCTTGCCAAGGGCTGAGGTCAGCTACATGGAAATGCCCAGTGGTGCCAGCAGACCAGGCCTAAGGCACAGATCAGGACTTGTTAAATAGAACCGTTTATTAAGTGAACGCTACAACATGCAGAGCCATCTCCTGAGTCCATGTACCACACAATCCCAGATGGTTTGGGCTGAAGGGGCCTTGAAGCCCACCCAGTGCCACCCCTGCCATGGCAGGGACACCTCCCACTGTCCCAGGCTGCTCCAGCCCCAGTGTCCAGCCTGGCCTGGGGCACTGCCAGGGATCCAGGGGCAGCCACAGCTGCTCTGGGCACGGCAGGACCGACAGGGCCGAGTCCCAAAGGCGCTTGCCGAGCTTCCGATCCCGCAGCAAACCCGGCCCTGGCCGCTCCCACACGGCTCTGCCCGCTCGGCAGCCCCGGCAGCGCGGGACAGGAGGCCCCGGGCGCTTCCGCCGCCCCACGGAGGCCCTCGCTGCCGCCCCGCTCCATTCCTGTTCTGTTCTGTTCTGTTCTGTTCTGTTCTGTTCCGTTCCGTTCCCGTTCCCGTTCCCGTTCCCGTTCCCGTTCCCGTTCCCGTTCCCGTTCCCGTTCCCGTTCCCGTTCCCGATCCCGATCCCGATCCCGCTCGGGTCCCTCAGGCCGCCCCGCCCCCCCCTTCGGCGGGCGCGCGCCGCTCCCGGCACCCCCCGCGCGCGGCCCGTGCCCAATGGGCAGCGCGGGGCTCCCCGGGGCGGGGCCGGGCCCCCGCTCTTTCCGCGAGCGCCGTGACATCGCGGCGGACGTAGCGCGCGTGCGTGTGCGCGTGCGCGCGCGCGCGGCGGGGGCGGGCGGGCCGCGGCGGGGCCTGGCGGGCGCGGGGCGGCGGCGGCGGGGCCGGGCCGGGCAGGCGGAGCGGAGCGGCCGCCGCCGCGATGGAGCCCGACTCGGTCATCGAGGACAAGACCATCGAGCTCATGGTGAGTCACCCCCGGCCCCCGCGCACACCCTCCCGCCCCCTCTCGCCCCCCGGCTCAGGCCCCGCCGGCGCGCCCGGCCCGCGGGGTCCAGCGCCGCCGCTGCGGGGGCTGTGCCGGGCCCTGCTCGGCCCCGGCCCGGCCGAGCTGTCCCCGCCGGGGGATCCGCTCGCTCCCGCCTCCGTCGCGGCCCCGCGGCCCGCCCGGGGCGCCACGAGCGCCTCCGTTTCATTGAAAATAAATAAATAACTCCAATTAACCCCCGCAGCGGGCAGGGCCGGGCCGGGGCCACGAACCAAAAGCGAAATGCCCCGGGCGGGGGGGCTCCGGCTCCAGCCCGGGCCCGGCCGGACCCCTCCGCGCCCCCGGGGGCGGATCAGACCCCGCAGGGGGGCTCGGGCCGGGGCAGCACCGGTGCTGCAGCTCCGCTCCAGCACACACGGAATTACCTAACGAGACCTAATTGGTGTATTGGTTGTACTTCTCATTAACGCTTACGCCGCTAAATTCGCGTTAGTGGAGAGGCAGCCAGGTGGGAGCAGTAGAAAGAGGTGTTGATTATTTTTTTTAAATATAAACAAATTAGGTCTCTATGGGCAAATATCGGAGGCCCCTCATTTTACTGTCTTTAGGCATGAATAAAATTAAGTTAGGAGTTGAGCGAGAATAGTAATCGGTAAATATATTCTAATTTATTTGTTATAAGCATAATTGTTTTTTCTCCTAAGCTTAATTTGTTCTCGCGTACAAAATTTCATACAGTTCTCCAGAACTGAGGGGCAAAATGCAAATAATTTCCCTTTAAGGCACTCTCAAGGTGAGCTGGGTTCAGTGGAGACATAAATGGGTTTTTTTCGCCAGTGGAGTTGTTGCCAAACTACCTGAGCCAGAATATGTGAACTTTCTTTAAGTGTGCCATCTGGACTCAAAAAGCAGAAATAAAATGAAAAAGAAAAAGGGGAACCTACAAAGCCTTTATGTATCTTCCATGATTTCTACTGATCACTGAGAGCAGGGGCTTAAAAGTCATTCCTAGGGGGCCTCCTCCCCTGGTCTGTGATCTCCCTTGCCCTGGGGGACATCAGAGCCATCGGTGCCCTCAGTAGGAAAGGCAGGGCTGGAGCAGCTCTGTGGGCAGCCGGCTCAGCAGCAGCCTCCCAGAGATGCCTCCTAAATTCCCGAGGTGGGAAGTGTGCTCTGGTGGCTTTTTTCTTCCATGGAACAGTCACCAACACTCCTCAGTTTGGGTTTTGTGAGGCGCTCAAATAGCGTTTGGAGCTGGAAGGTTTGGCTCCCTCAGCTTTCAGAAACCCCCACTTCTTTGTGTTTTCACAAGTGCTCTCCCCTTTTAGTCTCTCCTCCTTGCGGCCAGGTTGTATCAGGAGGAAGCAAATGGGACTTTTGCTGGTGAGTGTTGTATCCTCCCCTTGCTGGAGCTGGGAAATGTGCTAATCCATGCAAACATCAGTGGGGCTTGTGGGAGTTTTAGTCTGTAGTAGGAGGTTTTAGAAATACACTTTTCTCTCTTTCACAAGAAATGAATAAATGTAAAAATTGAATAAGATGAACGATTAATTCTGTGATTTCCAAGAGAAAATGCTGCTCTCTACAATGTAGCTATTAGTTGAATTTAATGTTAACCTTAGCAGAGGCTTGCACAGGGTCACTTGTGTTTGAGTGGAGATGTTTCCCTAAAAGATTTGCAAATCACTCCTAGGTGCAGACGTGGAGGTTTTGCCTTCTGGTGTGGTGCAGAAGGGGAGATTCTCCAGGAGATCTGTTTGAATCCACAGGGCAGAAGCTGTTTGGGCTGAGTTTCCTGTTGGGGATTTCTGTGTGATCTGGAAATGTGGGAGTCAGTGCTGTGGGAAACATCCCAAACCCAGGATCATCCTGATCATCCCTGGCAGACTTAGGGGGATGCTGCTCTTTTTAAGTGTTCCACATTCCTGAAAGCAGATGTTTTATATCTCTCTTTGATCAGGGAGATGGGGTTTGGTGCATTGCTTCCCTCCAGTGCCAGGGATGAATCTGTAGTAAATACAGGAGCAGAATGTGATCTGAAAGTTCTGAGGAGCAAATACACCATAATTCTGAGGGGCTGATGAACAAGAGGTAATGTGTCAGTATGTTAATTGCATGTAAGTTTCAGAACATGCTGCTGTACCCATCAACTGCACCTTCCCTGGATTGATCATTTGCATTTATTTAAAGGAAAATCAGTCATGGAAATAATACTGTTCTATTTTTAAGGCTGGAATCTCAGAGAAATATTTCAAGGTTTCAGAGTGACAACTTTGATTTGCTATGTGAAGTTTTAGTGAGTGTTCCAAGCCACTGTGTCCCTCAGGACAGCTGAAGGCTTCCCGTGCCATGTGCTGTTTCTGTGGATGCTGTCCTCAGTCATTTCCAGGGGGAGGAGTGTTGAGTGATGCCATTCCAGGTGCAGGTGGTGCCCACCTGTAGGGGTGGGATCCCCGAGGGTGACTGGGACTGACTGGGCTGCCCAGGCTGAGCTCCTGGTGTCTGGCAGGATTGGGGCTGGTTCACTGTGGGCTCAGGGAAATGCTGGGTGTGAGCAGGAGACTGAGGAGTGAGGAGGTAATCCAGAACAGATGGAGGGTCACTCACTGAAAAGGCTCTTGCTGCCCTGGTTTTGGTTTTCTCAGTGAAATTAGATAACTGTGACCTTTTTGCTCTTTTAAAGAACCAACTGCAATGCTTTGTGAAATAAGTTTGTTGCCTGCAGATCTGAGTTGTGTATAAAATCCGTGTTCAGTTGCATCAACCCTGTGATTTGCATTTACCTTCAATATCTGCTAAAAGCCTTGTGTTCTTCATTTTCCCAGGACCCTCCCCATAATTGTTATTTAGTGTTACGAGCAGCTTTCACAGTGTGGGAGGGTTAGCTGCTTAGGTTGTACTGAGGTGGTTGTAACCGAATATGTCAGTGTGGTGAGTGGTTTGGGGGGCTTTTTATGCATTTGTGAGGTGAACTGTGTGCACCATGAGGTGTGGATGGCGTAACAAAATAAATCTGCTGCTCCCAGGCTCCTGTACCTACCAGCCACCTATGGGAGATGGCTCCTGAGCAGGAATCCAGCTGTGTGGAAATTGTCCCACTCACTGAGCTTATGCCCCTCATGTTTCACTGTGGCCTTGCTGCCCAAGCTGCTCTCCAAACACAGGTCCCTGTGCTGGCAGGTTAAATTCAGCATTCACTGCTCTGTGGTAGGAGCATGAAAAGGTTTGGGAAAGGCAATGCCTGGCAATAAAATGGGCAAGCATTTGTTCACACTGCTATTATTTGTACATTGAAGTTGTATATATGGAAATAATCTTCCTAACACATTGCCTTCAGTGTCTAGAATGCTTCTCTCTGGCTCTCCTAAAAACATCCAGTGTTTAAGTACCTTGGTAAATAATAAATGAAGAATTATAATTTAATATCTTGCCAAAAATCTTTCTGTTTCTCCTGGTAGGACTTTGTTGTGAGGTGGAGGTGTTCAATTCAGAGGCACCAGTCTGTGAAGGAAGTGTTTCACACATGCCTGCTGAGCAGCAGCAGCTCCTGCTGTAAATCACTCCAGGGGTACCTGAAGTTCCTTGGGTCACTGCAACTGGAGATGGTTGTGGCCCCAAACTATTTAAAGCTTAAGTGCAAAATAAATCCCAACATTCTGCTTGGAAGCTAAGATACAGCTGCTGTATATATATCTCAGTAGGGCTGTAGTGCTCTGGCTTTTTTCTTCCCTGTCTCAGTCATTGCAAGCTAAGCAGGCAGTTGGATTTGTGGGATTTTTTTTTTCACATACTCTTGGAGGAACCCTTCAAAGAGTTGACTTTTGTAGTGGCACAGATAGAGGCAATGATCATCTTTGCAGCTGAAACAAAGGAGATACTGTTCTAGCTGAAATGTGACTGGTTCTTAATTGAAGCCTGGGAGTCGATGGAGTGTTAGTAAGGTATTTGTAAACCTGTGTGTAACTTTGGTGTGCTTTCTTCAGCAGGATAACAATCTGCTTTGCTGGCATCTTTTTTTTAATCTTCAGTGGCTAAATGAGCAGAGTTGAGAGCTGCGTGCTGGACAGTAAAGCGTGCAGGGTTTTGTACATGGGGAAAAAAGCAATGGCTGGAGCATACAGCTAAAGAGGTGGTGGTAGGATGGATTTGAGGAAGGCACAGCCTTGGGATTAGCCTTGGGGCAGGGGATGTGAGGTCTGTGCTGCTGCCAGGCTCTCAGAGTGACAGTCCCGTTTCAGAGAGTGCCTTGCAGAGGAAGGATGCAAATCTGAAGAGAAGAGATTGCTGTGACTTTGGCAGCAGTGCAGCAAATGGGAAGGAAGAGCTTAAGAACATGAATTAGAGCAAGGCAACTGCACTCAGAGCCAGCGGAGTGGTGAACGGAGGGAAGTGGACAAAGGAGTGTGGAAAGCTTTATCTTTTGGGAAGGGTTAGCTGAAGCAATGGCCTGATTGGGGAAATGAGGTGGCAGAGAGAAGGAGGCTATAGAGATGCAGAAGTGTGTAAAGTTATCTGAGGTTTCTGATGATGGTGGCAGTAGCCATCAGATAATTCAGGTGAAATAAAGCTGCAGATGTGCCACTTGTGGGGGAACTTCTGAAACTAAATTGCTTTTGGTTCTTAATGAAAGGAAGTTACCAATTATTGGGGAGACTAAGCTCTGGTGTTTAACCAGAGGCTTTTAAAATCTCATTCCTGACTCAGAGATTTCTCACTTCACATTGCAGTTACATTTTCTGACATAACAAAGTTCTCCAAGCTCTGCCTGGTGTTGAGCTAGTGAGGTGCAGCAGAGGAAGTTCCCTGCAGTCTGGAACACGTGCAGGGCTCAGCTGGGGGAGTGACCAGGCAGCTTTCGGCTCCACGGGCTGCCCCAGAGCTCTGCCTGGGGGCCGGCAACTCCCACAGTGAGTCCCTGTCCAGGTGTCCGTGTGGAGCGAGATCCCGTCTCTGCAGGCAGCTGCTGTGGGTGCAGCTGCCCTCTCAAGTGCTCTAGGGCTGCCGCTTTGAAAAGCCCATCTGCCTTTGCTGCGTGTCAGACAGTGCTGGCTGTGTCCCTCAGGATACAGAGCTTTGAGCACTGCTAAGATTTGGGTCACTGAGGAGTGTTGTGAGCAGCATCGCAGCAAAACAACGCGCCTTGTTACAGGCTGTACCCTCAGAGAGACCTGGGAATGTTCTTTGAAAGATGGATGTACCTTTTAATTTCATGTTTTCTAAAACACCTCTGCTGCTTGTTAAATCAGCTTGCCATGTGTCTCTGAGTGTGCTGGGTTTATTGCCTGGCAGTTTAGAGGTCGTTGGTGCTTTGGCATTTCCAGTTGCCCAGCCCTGGGCAGCTTGGAGTGCTTGTGCAGCAGCGTGCTCAGGGAGATTGCTGATGGCTTTCAGATGAAATGGATGTTGCAGCAAATGTGCCAATGCTAGAGGAATGATGTGTGGGAGAGAACAAGAGACCGTGCTTATGAGAGGGCTGCTCCGTGACAAGGAATTTTTTTTGTTGCAGGGCAGAAAATGAATTGAAGGGAAATGAGAATATTGACTGAGTTGTTTAAATTAATGCTGATGGATAACAATTCTTTCCTTCTAGCTTTTTCCTTGGGCGACGTCTTCTTTATACGGATGCCACTGTTTATGTTGTTACATAATCTGATTTCGTGGTTTGATTTTTATGGCATCATTATTCACAGAAAATCCACTTTTTCTGGAAATTCCCTTCCTTCCCCAGTTTATTGATGTATTTATGAACTCAGTGGTGTGACATCTGACAGCCTACTCCGTTTTCCTGTACCGCTTCCACACATTTCCCAATATGTGCAATGCATGACCGAGAGCAGATAATGCAAAAATAACGCAATGCCATTGGTGTTTTAACAACGAAAAGCATTGACTCTTTCTGAAAACTCAATTTGCTCCTCATGCAGGCTAAATTAACAGTGGGAACATTTGAAGGCATGTTGTTTCTTTGGTGCTTTGTTAATCCACATCCCCGCAGGACTTGCATCCTTGTACTTCCACCCCAGGAAATTAACAGTTTTGTGTGGGATCAAAGAGTAGTTCAGCTTCCTGGGCCCATTTGTAGGATGAATACAGATGGAAATTTGTAAGATGTAGGTAGGGACCCACTTGCTAGGAATAGGGAGTGATGTGTTTTCTGGGTAAAATGACAAAAAAAGCTTTTTGGGTCAACTTCAAGCTGTTGGCAACAGTACAGAATTTTGGTTTACTCATTGACTTAGAGGAGAAGAGAAGAATCACTATATATATAAAAAAAAATATATATATTCAGTGTTACAAGTTTGCTCTGAGTTTCATTCTGCTGAGTTCTTGAATGTGGAGTTTTGGTACAAAAGTTGTGCCAATGTGCACTGTTTGCCTTTTTGAAGGATGTGAGCTTGTGTATTTCAGCATGGTTTGCATGATGGGGCTGTTTTCAAGTCTTCCAGCCTTTGCAGTGAAGCCAGTTTTTGATTTTCAGGCAAAAATACCTAAATCTCTTTGAAAATCTATACTTGGAATTTGCAAAACTTAGTAAGTTCCAGCTTGGACTTGATAGAGATCTCGTTGGCAATTCTCTTAGGGCAGGGGAGGACTAGCCAGGGAAACTTGTTATTCAGGCTGTCTCCAGCACGCCAGGCCTTCTGGAGACAAAAATCAGACCTGTGCTGTTACACTTGCAAATAATGTTAAGGTTTGGCTTCCTGGAGAAGTGCCTCTCCTTCCAGCACCCTGCTGGCTCTGCAGTGACTTGGCAAATCAGTACATTTATATAATTTGATAGCTGGCTTCTTGCTGAGCTATATTGTACTCTGAAAATTCTGAGTCATATGCCTTGACATCCTAGCACTTTCCTTGGCAGCCTTAAAAATCATGCATTGGACATGGTACTGGGCCTACAGCGCTGCTTTGTCCTTGAAACGCTGCCCTGGGACTGACTGCCTTTGCCAGTGGTGGGAGCAGGAAATCACCCCACCATGAAGATGCTCCTTTCTTTAAGGAGCTGTGGGCACTCAGGACAGTCCTGTCCTCATGGAGACAGTTTCTTGGCACAGCTGGAGACAGTGGCATTTTTTCCACCCTTCTGTGAGTTGCTGGAGCTTGAGATGTTGGGCACAGCAGTGGAGGCTGAGGTTCAGCTCTCTGGAGGGACTACAGAGCAGAGAGGGTGAGAGGTGGTGGTGATGTGTTCCTCTGGGGATGTTGCAGCATTTTGTTCTCACTGCTGGTAGGGGAAGCTCCGTAGGCCATGGCCCGAAGTTTTTGAAGCTCTTGGTGGAAGTTGCATGGTTTGGTCTCTGCAGGCCGAGCTTTCTGTTGCACGTGGAGTATGAGTTTTCTGCAGACCCCGTCTTCTCTGAGGTGTCGCTTTCTAGCTGCTTTAAAGTAGTCACACTCTCACTGTGCTGCAGGCAGGAATGGCTGGAGGCCTTTTATCTCCCTGCTTAGCAAGAGGTGACTTGTCTCAGGAGTAGTGTACAGTGTCTTACTCTCTTCTGGTTCTAGATTGTTTTCCAGAGACAGCGCTGTATTCAGTACTGCAAATGTACTGAATACAGTGCTGCTGTTCCCATCAGGAGTGTCTTGACAATTCCATCTTTGTGCTGCAGACGTGTAAGGCAAATGAGGTCATTTTGAGTCTGGAAACAGGGAAATAATCATTGCAGTAAGGTGCTTTAGAGGATGTTTATGGCAGACCAGGAGAACTTCATTGAGCTGTCGTGCAAACCCGTGTTCCTGGAGCAGGCCTGTGAGGTGTGAGCTGGTAGTTGAAGCTTTAGGACTTGGCTTTGTTATTTGCATTGTAGCTTCTTCTCATCTTCCTTAAAGCAAAGTGAGCTGTACACAAAAACACTTGTTTGGATGACCCAGGCTAAGGGAAGGAGCAATTTCTTGTCTGTAAATGCGTTTCTCTGTCTTAGATCCACCAATCCGACGACCCCACTAACGTAGTCGGTCCCGGGCTGGGCAGGTGCCTGGGCTGCCTTTTCTCTAACAGCATTAGCAGTAATTGGGATTTCGTTCAAGAAAGAAGTAGATACACCAAGCTGAAGATGATTGGCTGCTCTCTTTTAACAGACAAGTCTGAGAAGGAAAACCCATTCGAATCCCCTTTCATTCTGGATTGGTGGATCTGAAGCCCAGAAACAAAGTTTCAGGTAAGAAGTCACCCTGTACTATATCTTGCTGCTTCTGCTTAGATGAGTTTGTCCGCACATTCAGTCCCTCGCTTTAACTGCTTCATGTTCCCCAAGTGTTAGGACACAGGGAATCAGCTGCTGAGCTGAGTCAGACAGGGCATGGCCAAGAGATACAGGAGCAGTACTGGAGGGAATTGCCAGTCTGCTGTGGAGCATCGGTCTGGGAGCACAAGGTAAACTCCTGTGTGTGCAGGAACGGGCACAGAGCCGTTGGCTGCCACATCCTGTTTCTGGAAGGGGAGAGCAGCCTTGTCAGTGACTGTCTTGGGCTCCCTGTGGAGTTCAGGGAGGTCCCAGCTCTGAGTTCAGTCCCTGTCCTTCTGATGGATCCATCAGAACTGGAGAGAACTTCTCTGGTTACTCCTAGGACAGTTTCCTGTAGCATTTCCTGCTGAAATGCCATTTGAAATTCTGTTGTGGGCAGCACTTGGAGTCAGTGTCCTAAACCCTTCCTGAGCTGTCAGTGTGAAGGTTTGGCCTCACCTGTTTTGGGACAGGTGTAGGGCAGGGGTGGCAGGAGAAGTCTCACAGTGACAGTGGGTTTATTTCAGAGTAGGGGTGAGCCGTTGTACTTGGAGTCACATTGCTCTGAGATTTGGGATGCCTACAAAAGGCTACAAAAGGTTATCTTAGAGATGGGTTTGGAAGGTGTTTGTGTGCCTCAAGAAGGCAAGCTGGGTCCCTGGCTGGCACGAAGAGAAAATTATGTGGGTTCAATATCCTGTGTGGTGTGAATGGGAGAGCTGCACCTCCCAGTGCCCAGCTTTACTGTAAGTTGGTGCTTTGATGGACGTGGCAACTTATTTCTAAAGTCACAGTGAAACAGTGTACCTGGATTGCTGTGGACAGTAACAGCAGCAATGCTTAACCTTTGTGTGTTCTCCTTTGTAGGCAGTTACTGCAGTGAATGGTGAGGCCTCTGTATTTAACCTCCTGTAGCAGAAACTCTGTTCGTGCTGTTGATCTCATGCATGGTTTTAATTCTGCGTTTGTTTTCCTCGTGTGGTATTTTGTGCCAAAGTTATATTTGAATTTAATTGATAAGTACATTTATAATTAATTACTTGTGCAAAGGTTTCCTGGTTTGATTTTTTGAGTAGTTGAATTTTATTTGGTTAGGGTGGAGAAGTCTTAGTGTGACTCTTTTAAATAAACCAGAGGGAGAATGTAAGGGAAATACTTATTAACCTTAGACTGACGGATTTCTTGCATTCTTATGTAGTATCAAATTGAATTTGTTCCACACAGCCATCAGACTCACTTTGGAGTTAAAATTGTAAAATAGTGTCTTTCTGTGGAATATTTGCTGTTCAGGGTGTGCCTTTTTCTAAAAACTAGAGAACAGGGAGGCAGAAGCAAACTTGGCATCTGTAGTGATGAAAACTGAAAAGAGGAAATAATTTAAAATACACTGAGCAGGGAAAAAAAAGAGGAAGCATAATTGAGTGCTCCTGCTGATCAAGATCCTCAATGTTATTTAATATTGCTTAACTTTTGGAAACATCAGCCAGCCCTACAAAGGCAGCAGTTGAGCTGAGCAGGTTGGAGGCTTTGCTCTTGCTTGTGTTTTGAATGTTACATTTCAGAAAGTGCCATGTGAGGCAGCTCTCAGGGCTGTGGCAGTATTCCTGTGCAGCCTGGGGTGTGCAGCCCTGCCTGGCAATCCTGGGTTGTTCTGGCAGCCCAGCCTCCACAGGCATCAGAACTTGAGTGCTTCTACCCTGCCTTGGATGTCATAGGATTTATTGTTAGCTCTCTTAGGCCTCAGCCTTGAAAACCTAGGGGTCTGAGATAGCTTTTAACATGTTAGACAAGTTTCAGCCATGTTTTTCTCTGTGTTTGATGCCCTGCAAGTTTCTCCCGTGTGATGGGCACTGCTGGGTCTGTGTTGCCCACTCAGGATTTGCCCTGAGCTGCTGGCTGGAGATGTAAGTCCCTGTTCTGCTGCAGGAGAGCAGAAGAAAGTGTTTTGCTTTAGAAATGGCATTTTTAGTGTAACACAGGGGATGTTAGTGCAGAAAGGTGTATCACACAACTGTGGGAGTTGGGGTGTATGTACATGAAGGAAGCAAGGGCTAATCTAAATGCTGTGTATTTTGGAAAATTGAGATTATTTCAGTTAATGTTCAGAGTGGCTTATGCAAACATCTTAGGATTTTTTCCCAGTCCTTTGTATCTTCTTGAAAACGAACTGCTGCATCTCATGAGTCTTATCCTGATTAATAAATTATAATGGAGTAAGATGGTTGTTCTATTCAAAGAAAGCATTTAATCTTCTCTCCACTGAACCCATATTCCTTTTGTAGCATTGACTGTGTGTAGCAAACACACTTTGATCTTCAGGAGCAGAGTGGGACAGCGTTATCCATCAGCCTCCTGTGAATTCAGTGTCTTATCTACAGCATCGCTGTGGTAATAAGGAGAATTTCTCTGATCAATTCTTTTCCCTTGTCTTGCTTTAAATTTCCTGATTCCTCACTTAGTGTTTTTCCCCAAATGCAAGAGCTTACGTGCAGATCTCGAATGGCTGTTGGAAGGTTATTCCATTGAGCAGTTTAAAAAGCTATTGTGAATGGCAATGATTTGGCTAAATTGATTTTCATAATGGCACTGTGACTCAGCTGTTGGTTACCTATTGTTTTAGAATGATCTAGTAACAGTAAAAGAATAAAAAAAAATTTTCACAAGTTAAAATTAGTTTTCCACTCTGTGGGTATTTATTTTTGAGAAATTAATATTTTCATTTGTAGCTCATGGAAAGAGAGAAATAAATGCAAGAGTAATTATGTCTAAAACAACTTTGTTGACCTGGGAGTCCAGTTCTGCTGAAATTGAAGCAGATTGCTGGAATGCACATGTAGAACTCCCTGGAGTGTGGAAATGTGTTGTACGGATGGTGTTCCAACAGCCTTCCGAATGCCCCAGGCCCAGTGGGGTTGCATTTGGCCGTGGGAAAGGCAGTGATGTGATGGCACCGATTCCAACAGACTTGTGTGGAGCACGTGGGCACAGGGCATCTCCCCGGGCACAGCCTGGCTGGGGGGGGGCAGCAGGAGGAGCCCAGAGTGCTCCTGTGGGTCAGGCGGTGGTGTCTGTGCCTGCAGAGGTGTGCAGGGACTGTCCCCTGCCAGCCGGGCTGTCCCTGGGGAAGCTCGTGTCACCGCTCCCTGCATGTCCCACCCAGTGTTCACACAGACCCTTGGATGTTCTGCTTCCCCACCTGTGCACACTCATTCCCAGCCCAGGGCTTCACCACTGCTCTGCTTGGCACTGTTTGAAGCCTGAACAGGAAAAGCACCAGGTAAGATCTGGAGGAAATCCCAGCCTGCAAACCGGGAGGGAGTTGGACTTGGCTTCTGTTCCTGCCGAGTGTAAAATAATAATGAAGGTCTTGAAACAGTGTTACTGCTCATATTTTTTATGTCATAGTGTGGTTAATGCTAATTTTTGAGGAGATCTGAGCTTGCCATTAAGTTGGAGGTGGGAGCATAAGGCTTTCCCAGACTGTCAGACTGCCCTCAAATCCAAGTTGTCTTTTCAGAGCACCTCTTGGGCTGCATTAAACTGAGCCCCCAGCCATGGAGAGGGGTTTAATTAGCACCACTTACCCATAAAATTATCAATATTAAGTGTTGATAGAAATAAATACCAATTGTGTTGGTCCAGGCCAAAGTAAACTAACCAGGGAGTCACCGTTGTTGAGTAGCATGTGAATTTCTTATAGCTAAAAATCTGAAAAAGATCCACAGTGAAGGCTGAGGTTATTTGGTTGTACCTTTTTTACATGTTTTTTCCTTAAGACCAGAATTTCCCGAGCTGTAAACACACCAATAAATTTGGATTCTCTAAATTATCTTGTATAAATAAAATTAATGCAGTGAAAAATTTCGAGGTCATAATTTTAATATTTTATAAAACTTGCAGCGTAAGTCTGGTTATGTAAATGCTGTCATTCTTAGTTAGGACACTGCAATATTGCCATGCCTGGGTTGCAAAGGTGTTCTAATTCCATCAGAAATACAGGCTATAGGCATTTCTTGGGCAGTTTAATGGGCTTTAGAGGATAAAAAGGTTTTTTTAAGGGATACAAAAGTGTGAGAATTTCTGTGGGACAGTATCAGATGCACTGAAGGAAATGATTTCTGGGCATGTTACACTGCTTTAACCAGGCTGTGCTGTAACCTGGGAGAAGTCCAGAGTGAAGGAAAACTTTAGGATAGGATAGTTCAGGGCCTGAGGACATGTTTTTTATACCTCCATCCTAAACGTTCCCAGCTACAAATTGGTTTATTGGATGCACACTGCTGTGTGCTTAATTAATATAAGAAGTTCTTAACGTTTGAGTTTTAAGACATTGAAGCATCTCCCCTTTTTACTGAGGATTTACAGGTTTCTCTGGGAATGCAGCATTTTGTATAGGCTGCTTCAATTTGAGATTTAAGATTGAAATGTAAAGCTTGAAATATAATTCCTGGGGCTAGACCACCAAAGCAGTTCTTTGTGTACGGAATTAGCATCAGTCATCTAATAATAAAATTAGAGTACAAATCTTTGCAAGCACAAGGCATTGAAGTGATCAGAATGAGAGTTTGTGTCTGTTCCTGCCTTGCCCTGGGGCTCAGAGCCCCTCTCAGCTCTGCAAATAGGACCTCCAGGTGATCCACTGCCCTCAGAATGTGAGGCAGTTAAAGCTCTGCACTGCTAATTACCTTATTCCTTAAAATCTGAGTTTCAGTTTACCTGAACCTGTGCAGTTCTGATCTCTGTGTTCTCATTTAATTCTGTGCCTGTTGGCCACTGGCACTTTCCCCTTCCCAGACTTTATTAAACAGTGCTGCGCCTCCCTGGGCTCCTGGTGAAAGAAGGGCCAGTGCAAAGTGAAGCCTTTGGAACACTTCTTAGCTTTTATTCATGAGAGGGTCAGGCAATAACATGTCAGGGAAGCACACAAATATTTGCACGTTCCTGTTTTGGTGTGAAGTGGGACACAATATTTAATTTGTGGCATTGTGCAATAGCAGTGCTGCAGCTGAGTGTCCAGGGAGTTTTTCTGAAGCCTTTCATGCAGGGTTTCGTAATGCTGTGAAAAGGTTTTTGTGTGGCTTAACCTTGGCATGGAAATGGCCTCAGTGTCTAATGCATTTTGAATTAAATTTTTAAAAATGTTCTCAACTTACCCATTTTTCTCTTAAGCACTTAAAATTCAGTTTATTTAGCTAGAGTAGTTCCTAAACCCCCCCACATGATAACCTCTAAACCAGTGATTTTTAGCTTATAATTTGTGGACATCTACAGGTGTAAATTCATTATAAACATTATCCTCAGTTTTGTACACCTAATCTGAACATCTCAGGAGAGGAGTTTGCTGTGGTTTTTATCAATGACTTTTATTAAGTCACGTGTGCAAAGTGACTTTTTAAAATCAGGCCTGTATGTTTAAAAATGTTTTTAGGCTTTAATCAACACCTGCAGAAATACCCTGAATTTTGCTGGTTCAGTGTTGCAGAACCACCATGAAGGGATTGTCCTAAATAGGAACAAGGAACAGAATGGATTGGAAAGGGAGTTTCTTGAATTATACACTCATTTTTGAGAAACAGACCTATAAAAGTGTGTATCTTCAATCAGTGGGTTTTAACAGTACATCCCATCTTTTTTGAAAGTATGAAAACCTCATTTTTTTTGGTGTCTTCTTGAAGTTAAGGTAGTTTCCCAGTTGTCACTGATTGACTGTCTTAGAAGTGTCCTGGGAACTAAATTTCCAATGTTAATGTGAGGGCATGTCAAAGTTAAGTAATGCAAAGTAATGACAGATATAGTGGAGTAATTACCTTATAGCTAAATCCCATTTCTCTATAAACATTAAATAAACTTTTAGAAATTTTTAGTAATTGAAAACTATGGATTTGTTTTGCTATTAATGAAAGGATAATACAATAAAACATAGATATGACTATTTTTACCCCTGTCCATAAGAGATATGCTCCCACTCTTGCCATTCCAAGTGCATAGCACAGGACATCCCCGTGGAATCAGCACCTTCCTGCTGGGTAAGAGGGAAATTCAATGTGTTTTGGTGCTGCTAGGACCATCCTTTTGCTGGTTTTGCTGTAATTTCTCTCCTTGGCATGGAGATGAAAATATGAGTCTTCCTTTTGTTTTAGTCATAAGATATGAAACAAAAAAGTTTTTTACCCTTCAGGTGCTCTGGGCTCTCTCCCTCTCCTTGATCCTGGCACAAACTGCTTTCCATGAGGCTTCACCTCCAGTTATTCCAGTTATTTCAGCTTTGACCTGTGTGGGGCTTTTCTTTGAAAGTTTTGGTGTCCATTGTAACTAAATTGGAAGCCTGTGTGGAAAATAGTGAAAGCTCAGTCTGTGCCAAATACTGCAGCTGGGTTTGTGCTCTGCTTGATGCTGAGAAATTGAATCCTTTTCCCTAACTTTATCTGGTGTATGTACTGCTCTGTCCTTAAAAAGAACTGGGAAATAATACTGGGGAGCTACAGAAGTTTTGGGGAGTCTGTCTGCATCAGATTTCTTCAGCTTTCTCCAAACTTTTCCTAACTTCTCATGTCAGCAGTGGGGAATTTGGTAGTTAAGCTTGAGTGGCAGGAAGAGTAGTAAATGTAGCCAAGGGATGATTCGGCTTTAGGATATCTTCAACTGTAATTCCAGCATTTTTCCCCAAGTCATTAGGATTCCTTGATTAAGCAGAACTTGGTAATGTAATTTGAGCTCAGCTAAGCGTGGTTCCTCTCTAAAATGTGCTCCCATTGTCAGGTTGTCTGTCCCAGTGCAGAATAAAGAACCACACTTTGTTTGAGAAAGCTGAGACACTGGGGAGTGCCAAACCTTAATTCCCAAAGCTCCTCCCGGTGGATTCTAAAGCCTTGCCACCCCAATGGCACCTCCTGGCCTCCTGTCCCCAGGGGGACTGTGCAGGGCACAGCTGGGCAGGGGTTTTGGCCAGGCTGGGTTGCTGGCTGGGGTCTCTGCCCCAGAAGCTCTGCTGTGGGCAGCAGTGTGGGTGAACTAAAACTCTCCTGCTGCTGGGAGTCACTTAAAGCCTTCAGCTGGGCACTAAAGCCACGGGGTTACAGAGGGGGAAAAGGAGCTCAGGCCAGAGGGGTGGCTTGTTCTTGATTGCTGCACAGCACCTTCAGCGGTTCTCCCCCCCTGGCTGCTAACTATGGTGAATGTAGAAATAACATAGATAAGTACCCACGTTAACATACTAATGAGTTGCCTGCCTTGAGTGATTTGTTGTGGCATCTAACTGCTTCTTCTCTTCCTTCCTTTTTGTCACCCTGCAGTGTTCTGTGCCAAGGTCTTTGTGGCTAGGCTGCTCCAACCTGGTAGAGAGCATGTGCGCACTGAGATGCCTGCAGAGCATGCCCAGTGTCAGATGTCTCCAGGTGCCTTTCTTCTTTCTTGTTGTAAATGTTATGCTGTTGAACTTGTGTTAAACTCTCAGGGCTCTGTTTAATCAAATTGTTTAGTCTGCTAAATGTTTTTTGTGCATCCTTTTCTGAAATCTTCTACTTAACTGCATTGTAGGAGTGACTCTTTAAGGGCTTTCTGTGCGGTAGGGCTGGGGGGAGCTGTTGTCTTTTACTGCCTGTTTACTGACGTTGTGATATCAGTAGCATAGTTCTGCATGTTGCCTGCTACGTTTTGCTTTCTCGTTTAACTTAAAAATAACGTAATGAGCTTTGCTGTTAATGAACTGACCAGCCTGTGATATTTGTGTGATTTAATTTAGAAAGGATAAGCTTTTTATTTGCTCCTAAGCGTGGGCCTGGGTGTAGCCTTACCTTAGTCTTTGCACGTGTTTGAACACAGAATAGTGAGCATGGAGTCCAGGGGTCTTTGGGTTGCCCTGTTAACTCAGTTTTTTAACTTCTTAGAAGTGAAGAATGAGGGATGGGGGTGGGGGGTTGGTCTGCATAGAAAACCACTAAATCCTAAGTTGTCTGTTGTTTTTCTTCTAGTAAGCTGTTGGAGCTAAGCCTGCATAACTTATAGATGGGGAATTGCTGCTTCATTGGTTTGGGAGGGATTGAAAATGATAAAAAGGGAACTTTTGGGACAAGTTAACAATTTTTCCCAGGATACTTACCTTGGAAGGAAAATGCTGAATGTGTGTAGTAACTGTGTGGCACTTCCCAAAGTGTTTCTGAATGTAACATTTTTTTTTAGCAGAAAACAAGGATTATTTAACATTAGTCTGTTTGAATAAGAGCATCATTCAGTGGTTCAAGTCTTTCATGTGTATAAAATGAGTAGTTAAAAGAAATTGCTTTTTTGTGAATGAAAATGAACAACTGACTTTTGTGTCACTCCATTTGAGGTCAGCCACTGGAGAACATCAGTGTCTTACCTTAGAGAGTAACCAGTTATTTTAAAACCTCTCTTCTCACCTGCAAAATGTGGCCACTTAAAATTCAGCAAATGTGAATTTCAGAACCCGAAATTCCTTCAAAATTTTTGTTAAAATACAAATCTGTTTTTCCATTTGAATGCTTTACATTTCCAATTTTGACATAGGATTCAAATAAAGGACAAAAACTCATGTCCAAGACAAACTCCTAGATGGATAATTCAGTTTTATAGAAATGAACAGTCTCATGGCCAAATCATTGCTTAGAGAAGAGTGCCTACAGTCATGCCAGGGCAGAGTCCCAGAGGTTTGGTGTCTGTCTTGGCAATAATCACAAGCTACTTCTAATTTTGACAGGGTAGGATTGTTGGGGTGTCTGCAGGGCCGGGGGGTGGGCTTTGATGATCCTTGTGGGTCCCTTCCAGCTCAGGATATTCCTTGGTTCAGTGCAATATTGTGTCAAAATAAAGACTTTTTTCTTTTTACTAAGATTTGATTGTTTCTGTAGAGCTGCAACCAGAAGAGGCTTTGAGACTTTTGGAAGTGTCTGTGAAGGATTATTTTTTTAAGAAAAAGTTCTCCTTTTAGGTGTGTGACTCAGTGATGTCGTAAGGGGAACTTGGAACCAAAAGTGACACCAGCTGCTTTCCCCATGTATTATTTTTGGCACTGTGACTTGCCCTTCATAGTTTCCTGAACTCTTAAGCCCACGTAGAAATCAGGTGGGGCACAGGTAGCAGGAGCTCTTGGTTCTGTAGCACACATTAGTTAGAGTGAAATGATTAATAGGAAGTGCTGGAAGGGAAATACAGAAGCTCTTGGTGATTCACAGAAGTTACCTGGGATTGTGTGTGGTGTGTGTGGAGTAACCAGTGAACAGGCCAGAGAGGGGGAAGAGCAGTCTTCACGCTGGAGCCTTGGAGAGTCTCTTCAGGGAGCTCTTTCTCAGTCCTGGGGGTTTCAAACCTTTCGGCTTCAGCAGTCCCCTGCCATCCGCCCAAAGGAAGAAAGCAGGGATTAGGTTTGTTCTGCCTTTCTGGGAGCTTGTTAACAATCATCAAACCTAACAAAGCTGTTTGAAATCAAGCTGTAGTATTTCAGCAAATCCCTTCTGCCCATGGGTGGGGAGGTGCTTCAGTTCTCAGTCTGGGTGTGTATTCTGTGCTTTTCCTCATGCAGTAAAATACCCTCACAATATTTTAAACCTTAGTGTTTTAAACCTTGCAGTTTACTGGAGAAATATTTGCTTTCTGCATTCTGTGAGCTGTTAGTGAATGCAGAAGAGAAACAGATAATTTATTAAAAAAAAATTATTCCTCTTTGTGGTACTTGAGGTTTCTTCTCATCTACACTGTCTTTTGGTTTAATTGGTATTATTAGGAAATACAGTTCCTGACACTTAACATTTGTTTCTGTTGCATGGAGAAGTACATATTAAGTGCCAGTTCATAATACTTGAAACTTCTGCAAGGCCTTATTTTTAACTGCTTAGTTACCTTTAATGATGTTTTTGTACATGAACACACTGGTATCCAGTAGCTCCTGTTTTCATTTGCTTTGGTATGGATTTCTCTGCAAGACTAAAACCAAAATTCTTGTTTAGGTCTTCAGAGGAACTGGTTCTTGTTAGAGAAACGTGTTAGCAGGTGCGTGATGCAACCCTGTGGATACAGCACCTTCCATGGCTCCATCCTTGGAGCACAGCAGGGTTTTGAGTGTTTTGTGGTGCTGGTTTGGGCAGCGGCTCCAGCAGGGCTGCCAGGCAGACACAGGCAGGGTTCTGGGCTCTGTGAGTAAACATCTCCAGTGTGATGTGAGCACTGCTCATTAAGCAACAGAAGATAAGAGCCCAGGCATCACTTTGAATTATTGCATAATGTAGGAGATGATGAAATAAGTATTGGGAAATGAATTATTAGAGAGATATAAATGAAATTAACCCAGTAACCAAATACTGCCCCACCAAGTTTCTTCCCTGTCTTCAGTTACGCCTTTCTTCTACTTCTGTTTTTTAAAAAATAATTTTATCTGTCTTTTAAAACTCTACTTAGGTTTTGTTTGGCTTATTTACACCCTCCCAAGGTCTTTGGGGTTCTTAGAAAAGGTTCTTTCTTACACTTTTCCATCTATGCTTGAAGTTTTCAGCTTAATTGCTTGCAGTGCCCGGCTCCTCTTTGCTTCTGTGTTCAGACATGGCCTGTGTGGCCTGGAAGCTTTAACAGAGTTCATTCACTGCAGGAACAAGAAATGTCTCACTTCTCAAGCTGCCAGTGGGAGATCTCAGCTGGTTCCTCCACAAGCCAGATCTTAAAGTTCATGTAGTGCCATTTTCAGACTTGAGTCTCCCCTGACCCCTCCAAGCCCATTCTCCCAAGTACTCTGGAGGCTTGGGGCAGCACCTCTGCCTTTCCTGTCCTTTATCCTTGCCTTCTGCCCTGTGGGGTGTCCACCCCAGAGGTGCTCCTGGACCCGCATTTTCCTTTTCATGGAGTCCCCATCCCCAGAGGTGGCACTCAGTGCTCTGGGCTGGGTATATAACATAAGTTTCCCTTCTTTCAGTTTAAACACAGAAGTTTCCAGAAGGAAGTTTATTTTTTTATTTATTGATGTTACAATTTAGTATTAACTTGCTTAAGCTTCTGTTTGTTTTTCTTTACTAATTTTGAGCTTCTGTTGATGTTTGTATTCTGATACCAGAGGGAAGCACAACAGAAAGTGTAGTTGGAAAAACTTGTTGTTGAAAGCTAAGAGTTGAACATGAAAACTACTTCATCCTCTTTTTCCAGTATAAATTCAGGCACATACATGATGCAGTTTTCTTAAAACCACAGAGTGCTGGAGATGGGCTCTGCTCAAACCTCCTCCTCCAGAGCATGAAATCACAAATGGGAGATGATGAGTGGCCTGTTGCTCTGGAGCTTGCATCCCTTTGGGAATGTTTGGAAATGTAGCAGTTGAAATGGGTTGTCATAACCAGACAACTGCTTTGCTGCTTCTGTTGGGTCTGAAGTCATTTACAAATACCTTTTTGACATGTTTTCTGGTGTTTTGCCTCAAAACTGTGGAACTGTTACCATTTCTTTTTAGAAACAGTCCAACAGCTCCATTAAAAAGAAATAAATATTTGATTCCTTTTCTTTAAAGGAACAGAATGTTCTGTCCAATATCTGAAATATTTCTGCTTGTTCCCTGTGTTTAAACAGACTTTTCAGAGACACAGAGATTTCAAACCAAGGCCAGCAGTGTAGAAGCAATTAAAACTACTCATTTTGGGTCTGGGGGCAGTGTGGCAGGGGGATGGCCTGGATTCCCCAGTTCCTTAATCTGAGGTAAAAATGGCCAGTTTTCCCTCTGGTAATCAGCAGTGGTGCTTTCCAGTGTGGTTCCTTCTGGCTGGAGTCTCCTCTCAGTGAAAAGTAACACCAGTTTGGGGTTTGTTTTCAGCAGTTTCTTGTAATAACTTTTCTTTTTTAGTTCTCAGTGTGGGTGTTACAGATTTTGAGGCCTGATCCAACAGCTCAGTTTGGTGGCAGTTGCACATCCTGCAGGCATTTGCAAAGGGTAGCATTGCATTTTATTCCCCCTGGTGCTTCAGTGCTTGGCCATCCTTGTCATCTCCACCATGTCCCAGCCTGTTTCCTTCAGAGAATCTAAACTGGGATGAGCAGTCTGGGCATCCCTTACAGTCACAGCAGCTTCTGGTGGTGCTTCCAGGTGGTGTGGCCACCCATGGCTTGGTGCTGGATCCAGATACCTCTGCCCAGGAGGATGGGGAAATGTGAAATGCAGGGATTACTTTCTCCTAGTGTGATTTATTCTCCAAAGGGAAGGGTTCTCATAAGCACTTCTCTGGTGTCCTTCATGTATCTGAGTGCTTTGGGCTTTATGACTTTAGTTTTTAACTGAGCCTGTTCATTCTTAGGGGCAAGAAGGGACCTGTTCTGTCTTGGGTCAGTTCCTAGTGTTTGGAAATGGAAGTGAGTTGTTATTTACTGGAGTGAATCCCAGGACTGAGCTCTGAGCCACAGCTCTGCTCTTTGCTTTCCTCAGCTGAGGAGCAGAAATGTGTCCTTGATGTGTGAGAACCAGCAAAATGGAGTAAATATCTGTGAGTTTTGGTTCCTGATTTGCCTGGGACATGATGTGCATTGGTCACTTGGAGCTGGCTGTGGCTCCTGCTGAGGATTCCAGCTGTATTCCCTGTGATCAGCAAAAGGGGGTCAGGATTCCAGCTGTATTCCCTGTGATCAGCAAAAGGGGGTCAGGATTCCAGCTGTATTCCCTGTGGTCAGCAAAAGGGGGGGTGAGGATTCCAGCTGTATTCCCTGTGGTCAGCAAAAGGGGGGGTGAGGATTCCAGCTGTATTCCCTGTGGTCAGCAAAAGGGGGGGTGAGGATTCCAGCTGTATTCCCTGTGGTCAGCAAAAGGGGGGGTGAGGATTCCAGCTGTATTCCCTGTGGTCAGCAAGACGGGGGAGCAGCCTGTGAAACCTCGTGGCAGGTTGGGGTTACCTGTGGTGGCCTCCCCTGGCTGGCACCATTTGGGGGCTGCCAAGCACTGACCATTCTGCTTGTGGGGAAAGAGTTTTGCTGCTACAACCTGATACACACGAGTGCTTTTTTTGGACTTTGTTGTTTTCAGTGGTTTTTGGAGAGCACTAAAGGTCATACACTTCATCCCCAAGCTGCCAAGTGTGCTTGAACAGAAGAGTGACCCCTTTCAGGAGCCTGCTTCTCTTGGTGGGGAGTTCTCTCATTGTGGTCTTCTCTTCAGAAGTTGCCAGTATTCAGAAGTCAGTAATTGCCTTAATCACTGATCTTTATGAGCCAGATGAGGTGGAAGTGGTGAAATGAGTCCCTCTGAGATATATCACTGCAGAAGGGACTCCTGAACACAGCAAAAGTGATGGGAGCTTAGAGTTCCAGTCCTTACTCCTATGGGTGACTTGCTGGCCTGCCTTTTTTTTTTTTTTTGTTGGTGTTTCTCTCCTGTTCCATTCAGAGATCCCGGTCTGTCCACTCCACACTGGGCAGGATATGTCTCTGTGGAGGCAGGTTCTCCATGGTGAATTCATGGATCACCACAAGGTACTGGACCTTGCCTTGGCGAATCCAGTGCTCGTTGCTCAGAGCTGCAACAGTGAGTGCAGTGTCAGACATTAATTGTGTCCCTCAGAAAGCACAACACAGTCCCACTAAGCCTGAGAGATTTCACAAGTGGTGGGCAGGAGCTGTTATTGCTGATGGCTCTGCAGAAGGGATGCTGTTAGCCATAGCCCTGTGTTGATGCTTTCTCAGCCTCCTGTGGAAGAGAGGATTTTTTCTCTCTCTGATCCTGTTATGGTGGAAAGAAATGTGTTAGGAAACGTGCCTTGCTCCCTGCCTGCCTTCTGGCAGTGCCATGCTCGTGCTGGGAGGGATGGAGGAGGGAAATGTGCCCAAGGAGAGGAGGAGATGCAAGGCAATCTGTTCTGGGTGTGTGTGACAGTCCTCTTCCTTGCAGGTCTTGTTTCTTTCCCACAGACGAATTTTCTAGGAAGCAGAAATGTATAATCAAATATTTCCTACCAAGGTTGAAATATGGCATTTGTGCAGTGTCTTTGCACTGCAGACTCCTCATCAGACCCCCCTGGCAGGAGGGTGGGTCCCTTGCTCAGGAGAATTCAGCAGCTCTGTGAGTACCAGTGTTGATGGTTTTGCTGATACTGATGGTGCCACTCTGAGTCTCCATCAGAAGGACTTATCCTTTCCAAGTGACAGACTCCTGGGTGCTTAGCAGGCTGCCCATTCCCAGCTTTCCCTGAACCTCTGTGATTTGCATCTGATGAGTTGTTTTGTGGGCCTTCAAGACCCACATTTAAGAGTCTTTACGTAGATGGTTGGTTTCCTATGGTGGGAGAATCCAAATACATCAAGGGAGGCATCAGAATCAATGGTAGCACAGCTGGCTGCAGACACAGCAGGGGATTGAGCAAATTGTACCAATCCCCATCTGGCAGGGGTGGAGGAAGTGCTACAGCAGAGAAAGAAGAACTCTAAAGTGAGCTTTTTGCTCCTCTGTGTAATATTTCTGTGGCAAAATGGTCCTGTTTGCAAAGCCTTACTGCAGAAAGATTTGGCTTCGTGGTGCAGGATGGTCTTCCACTGCTCCCAAGTGGATTTGGGATTCCTGAGAAGTTTGAGGTGAAGCTGTTGCCCTCGAAGAACAATGCTGTAACTGATTTGTGTTGTCCTGAAGTATCTGTGAAATCCTCTTTCAGCCTTGCTGAGTTACCCTTCCCAAAGACCCTTCAGACCGTGGGTCTGCCCCAGGAAGCAGAGCTGAGACTCCCTGGGACTGTCCCTGGGTTCAGAAGGGAGGACCAGCAGCTTTCCTTCCTCAGTGCCATCCTGCCAGGCCCTGGGGGAGGGATTCTGCTGGCACTGCCACGGGCACAGGGCTGGGCTGGGGTGCACAAGGTGCCAGCTGGTCCTGGCTTTGGTTTGCCCTGTGCCACAGCTCTGCCACCTCTCTCTCACACAAGAAGCTGTGCTGTGACACCAGGCACTGATGATGTGGTGTGGATTGAAAATAATCTTCCCAACCCAGGAACCTGAGACCTGGGGCAACTGTTCTGCTGTTCTCAAATCCTCTTTTGCAGAGTCTTACAGTGAGGTGCTTTTGTATTCATCAACTGGATCTTGAAGTTGTAGAGAGAGAAGGGGTGCTCACCTTCCAGGTCAGGAACATTTACCATCCATTATATAAATCATGTGAAATCTAAATTATGCAATTGCACATGCCTTTGAAAATCCAGATAAAATCAGCACTCAAGTGCAGAGTGTCTGCCTATCCCCAGGCAAGGCTGGGTGGATATTTTTAAAAAATTATTTGAGTATTTTTTTACAACTTGTATTACTGAAGACCTTTTCATTTAGCTGCAGTTAGGCTGCAGCCCTCGTGGAGATAAGATTTTCTCCACGTTCCGGGTTGCTTGGATATCAACAGTTCCAAACCCACACTGAACTTGTGCATAAATGAAAGCTTGTGTTTCAGGCAATTAGTGAGTGATTAGAATTTCCTGAGGAGTTGTGAAGATTGATCCATTTCTGTGAGCTGCCAAGTCTGGAATACACTGCTCTATATCTCTGGAGGAAACAACTGAACTTCCAACAGGACGGGATTCTTCCTTGGGGTAGCTCACTGGTTCTTGGCTGCAGTTGTATTGAATTTTCATTGTGGTGGCTGCTTTTTTTCTGTATTTCTTTTGTGTGCAAATACCTTCTATTTTGCCATAGATGAATAATTGAGGGTTACTGCAGGTTTAGTATTTCAGACTGTCCAGTGGCTTTGAGTAACCTTTGTGTAGCTTTCACTGTAAAAGGTTGTATAGGAGCCTGTTCAAAACCTGCTTAAAGTTTTGCAGTGTCTGAGGCCTTTGAGTGTCCCCTCCCTCTCACAGCTCTTCAAACCCCTCGTGCTGAGGGTTGTGCTTTGGGCTGACAATATGAGGCAACTCCCTTTAGTTTGATATGGAAACAGCAGGAGAGATCTGAACCTAAATTCCCTTTGGGAAACCAGGAATAATCTTTGAAGTATTTTAACTTTGCACCAGGCAGCCAAGTTGCAAATGTGTAGTTAATCTTAACAGAGGCTAATTTATTTTTGATGAATTTGAACTGATCTAATTGCTAGCTTAGCCTGGAATTTGCTTCCCAGATGTTACTTATCCTACCTTGAATCTGGAATACTGTTAACATTTATTAATTCTGTGGGGCAGTGCTGTCTTCTGCCTTGTTTACTCATGAATGTGGCATAGAGAAAAACGTCCAACTTCTGGAGCTTTTGGAATTTGATTTTGCCTTGCCATGGTGTGGAGGTGTCCATACAGGCCCTGGGTTTTGGGAAGGATGCTCCATGGGAATGGCAGAGCTTGTAGGAGGGGATGGGCAGGTTCTGGGCTGTGAACAGCAGTACTGATGGAGCAGTTGGGTGTTGCAGGGATGCATCAGCTGCCTCTGGAGTGTCTTGGCTGCTCCTGGAGTCCTGGAATTCAGCTGCTGTTCTGTGCTCAGCTCTCGGTCAGATGTGCTGATCTGAGCAGTCAGCAGTCAAATGCAACTTTAAATAGTTTGTTTTCCTTTTACAAGTCCTGTAAATGATGAGATGAGTGGATCTGAAGAGGTCTCTTTGCATCTGCTCTAAAAGGAAGAAAAGCGATGATAATCTTAAGCCAGTATTTTCCCTTCAAGTTTTCTTTTTTGGATGCTTTTTTAATACAGGAAATAAAAGCTAAAGCAGTTCTTTACTAGACCCTGAGACAGTTTCTAAGGTAGTAAATATGACTTAATGTTTTCATTCTATAAAAAAAATATCCCAAAAGCTTGACATACCTAATCCTCCTAACTGCCTAACAAAATCCAGTTATTTAGAGTAGCTTTTGATACAGTTACAGGTGCAGATGTTCTGAGCAAGTGTGTAACATGGTGTGGTCGAAGCTTTAAAAACTTAAACTCTGCTTTTCCTTCAGAACTTTCAGTGAGTTTGCTGTATAAGGGACATGGTTTGGAGTTTGCCCTGAATTTTAAAAGTACAGAGGAAAAACTGTTCTGCTTTGAGATGGATTAAGATTGAAAGTGCAGATTCTGCCTAAATAAGTTTGTGTGGAAAATAGATGAACCATTAGTGCAATAATTGTAGCTGAGAACTTGTGCTAACTTCTTAATTTAAAAATATCAATTGAAAAAGCAAATCAATACCTTGCTCCTGACATCTGTGTACCTTCCTACAGCCCATTTGTCAGGGCCATGTTTCTGGTTTAAACATTTTACTATTAATAAAAAGTTATTCACAGGCAGAAAGGATTTGTCTTTTGGAGTATTTGGCCTGTAGGGCAGTGAAAGTTAATTGTGAGATGTTTTAGGCAAGTGACTGCAAGTGTTATCAGTGATATCGGTGATAAGCTTGATGGCTGCTTTGATACACATTTGAGTACTGAGATTTGCTGCTCTGGCAGGAAAGGATTGGGATTCCTGCACACATCAGTGTCTGCCAAGGGAAGCTGAGTGACTGGACAGTGGAAGGAATAAGCTGAGACACCTGGAAAACAAACACCACTCTAAGCTGAAGGTGGAATTAGAGCTCCTGTTGGGCTGGGCAGGGGTGGGAAAATAAATCCAGTTTTCTTCTGGGTGAGCCTCAGGTGAGGCTTTGCAGAGAGCCTTGATGGCTCCTCTTATTGCTGGCTGCTCTTGTGCAAGCTGGAGATGATGATGATGATTATTATTGATTGAAAATTTCCCCCTGGCAGCACCACCTGAGCTTGTGGGCACCTTAACCCCCAGCCCTGGCCTGGCTGAAGTGCCAACTGTTTTTGCCATTTCTCCTGCATCAGTGGTACTCTCTGTCTGAGGGGCAGGTGGGCAGACAGTGGTTTTTCTGTGTTTGGGCTCTGGTTTCCATCCAGCACGAGGGTTTGCACCATGTGCAGTTTTGCAGGCCGTGCTTTGGTGCTGGAGTGGTGCAGGGATGAGTCATCAAATTGCTACAATTACACAATTCCCTGCTCATTGTCCTCGTGCTTTTATAGGATGGGTACAGGCAGGTTTGGGTTACTGACTCTGTACTCCAGACACTCACAACCCTAAATGAGAGTTTGGGGTGTCTTTGAAACAGTTCTTGCAAGGAAGGTGTTGTTCATGTGATCCTGCAGTACCTGTTGAGGTAAGGCTGCCCTTAAGACCTAACCAGTTGCTGCATATTTAAAACCCAACCAAACCAAATCAAACCCCCACTGGATGTCTCTTGGGATTGCAGTAATTACATTGTTTTTCTGGTGACATCAGCCTGCTGCGTGGAAATGGAGGCATGCTGGAAAATAGCTCTGAACTTGGACAGAAGTGCAATTGTTTGGTTTCTTATGACAACCTACACTGAACTAACAGTCAGTCAGTGAATATTTTTGATGTAAATCTTTCTGAGAATGTGTAATACGTTATTTCAGAGGTTGTAAAACCCCAGAGTGATTTTCCTGCTACAGTTCTCCATCATCTGTGGCCCTTTACTGGCTGGGGTTAAGGATTAAATTCCTGCCCTGCCAGGCAGGCTCAGGCTGCAGTTTGGGCACACAGCTGCCTGTAAAAGGATGTGCCATCACCAAAGGCTCACTGGTGCAGTTGGAGTCCTTGCTGAGTGTTTCATGGAATTGGATCAGAAAAGTAATCCTGAGCTGCTGAGCATTTTCATGTGTAATTTCAGTTTCCAAACAAGTTACGTGCTGTGACTCTGGGTACTGCCCCCACTGACCTGACTTCTGAGGCCCACCAGGGTGATCTGAGGAATGGAGCACTTCTCCCATCAGGAAAGGCTGAGGAAATTGGGATTGTTCAGCCTGGAGAAGGGAAGGCTCCAAGGAGATCTAATTCTGGCCTTCCAGGAGCTGGAAGGAGGACTGACTGGAAACATGAGGAGAGATTATTTACATGATTTTATTAGTTTAATGAGAAGTCAGATATACTGAATACTCAGAGATACACAGTTTCATGTGTTTAATCTATATATATATATATATATATATATATATATATATATACACACACACACAACATCACTGAGTTAATTTGTAATGAGTTTAAGGTGAGGACTGATACTCTCAAAAGAAAGTTAACAAAGTGGTACTAATTGCAAGTCATCAAAGCATTGGTGATTGAGCAGAGTGATGTGCTTAGTGACTGCTGGTAGTCTTTGGAACCTGCAGAAATGACTGTTCTGGAACATGTAGGTGAGGAATGGCTTGAGGTTTTCCTTCTTTGAGCAGAGGCATGAGCAAGCAATTCTAGTTTTGGGAAACTTACTGCTCTGGCCAAAACCTCCTGCAAAGCAAACCCTTTAGAGGTGTCAAACTGGGGCATGGAAGTGCATTAGGTATCTTCTAAAAACTTACCATCTGTAACTTGTGGTCAAACTTTAGGTTGCAGCAGCTTGAAACACAAACTGGGGAACTGTGGTGCTGAATTCTGCATGTCTTCCTTTTAACTTTTTGGTGGTTAGTCAGAGGCCAAATAAAAATTGATGCCCTATTTTCAGTTACAAGGGTTTTTTTCTAATTTTGCCTTCAGCTGTTGGCTCTTGGTAGACTCTTTAAGTATTTTAAGTATATTTTTGTCTGAACTTCCAGCAATAGCTGCACTAAAATAAAACCTGGCAACTGGGAGAGCAGCAAGCTAGGTAAGAATTGAAGCATGTTCAGCCTAATTCGTGCAGATCCCCAGTGCTTACATAAATAGTTTAGTTTAGTTTAAGCTGAAACAAGCAATTACTAATACAGACATCAAATACAGATGTGGCTATGGTCAGCAGTGTAAACCTTCATGTTTGGTGGACAACCAACTGTCCCTGGGGACCAGGGAGGCCAATGGAACTTGGGGACATCAGGATTTTTGCACTTCTTCATAGACAGATCTTGAGGAGGGTGAGAAGGGAGGGATTTGGTCCTTGCTGTGAGAGGTTCATTCCCATCTTGTGCAGTCTAGGTTAGGGGTTCTCCAACTTAATTTTGTATTTGTGCTCCAGAACATTTTTACTAAGAGCCTCTCCATAGTTAGAGAGGAAAATCCCCTCTTATCCCTGATCAAATATGAAGATGTTGTTAATAAACATTGTTTAACAGGTTCCTGGGTTAGCAAATGCTGCCCATTTCTCCCATGGAGATGCTCATTCCATTTGGAAATGCTCTGAAGCGTTTGGCAGTTTCTGGCTCTATTAAAAGCAGGAAGCCATGAGGGGCATGTGCTCATCACTTTTAGCTGGTGCAGATGGCAGCCTAGCTTCCTCCCTTGCTGCTGGCTCCAGCTGTCCCAGAGGATGGCAGATTCCTCACTTGTCCTGGGAAATGCTTGCTGGGGCCTCCAGCAGTCCCTGTGGGGCAGAGCTGGGGTCAGGAGGGGATTGAGGCTCCAGTGCCGTGTGCTCCACCTGCAGAGTTTGACTCTGAGGTATCCAAGTATGTATTAGTTATTTTGTGTTGGTTCTTCAGCTTCTTCAGAGTCAGATGTGGTTTGTTAAAGGTCATCAGAACCTGTTTAGCTGTGTTTTAATTGGTTTTGCTTATTTTGTAACTTTAACTGAAATTTCCTGGTGATTTTTTCCAGAGAGTGGGAATCTTGTGAAAAGTTAGACTGTTGAAGACTTAGCTGGGTCTTTAACTGAGATGGGAATTACTGGTGTAGTTTCAAGGGCAGTGAGACATAGAAGTTCTTACTTCCTTTCCCTTTCATTAAAGCTCAAATATAAGACTCTCTTCTTTTTTTCAGGGCAACACATTTGTTGTCTTGTTTTGTCCATCCATCCTCTGTATCCTGTGAATCCTTTCTTTGTCAGGGAAAGCTTTATTATCATCAGAGAAACTTAGCAGTGTTGTGAGCCTTGCTCAGTGCTGAAACTCGTGTGTCCTGCCCCAGTTCCCAGGATTTCCTGCTATCACTTCCATAATTGCTCTCCCCATACTGGGGCTCACAGTGGCTGCAGAACAAAGCTGCACCTGGCTGTTCTCCTGCCCAGGCAATTAAGTGACTCAAGGCACTCCCAACTCCTGGAGCCCAGTGCAGCCCAGGCTAAGAGCAGCCTGCTGGGAAATCTGGAGCAGCCTCTCCAGGTTTGATGGATTTCTGCTGGAAAAGGTGCAGCTTTTCCTGCTCCTTCTGAGGGAGGGGAGCCTTGCAGTGCCACTCACCTGCAGGAAAACACGGAGTGCTTTTGCCCCTCACAACCTCAGATCTGTGGAACTGCTGTACTTGAGACATCAGTTCCTGCCTGGTATCCAAGGATCTTAATTGAAACTGTGATTTGTGGAGTTTTAGAATACCTACAATATCTTTGCCTTTGGGGATTGTTCATAGTTCCTTCTATTTCGAAAGCTTTTCGTAATCTCCAAAAGGAATTAGCTTCATGTAATCAGGCTTGTCAGAACCTCTTTCTCTCCAAGTAACTTGTGAACCTGTTTTTGCCACAGTTTTCTGCACCCCATAGAAATCTCATAAAATTGAGGTATTGTGGAGCAGAAAGACTAAGGAAAGCCTGAAGTTTCTGTGGAACTAAGCAAGGAATGTGGGATACAAATCTCCAGGAAATGAGCTTTTAAACTTGCCCAGCTTGTGGAGCAATGTGTGAATTTTACTGCCATTTCTGGTTACACTCAGTGGAAATAGAGGCTGGGGCTTTGCTCAGTGTAACTCAATTCAGTTGGGTTTCAACAACTGTGAGGCAGCAACAAAACATCCCAGCTTGGACCCATTGTTATCTCTTGGCTGTCGCTGCCATTCCCGGTAGGGATGGAGAGCACTTACTCCAGGCTGACTAATTAAGGAATGACAGCTGGTTGGAAATAATAATTCTACTTTTGCAAGAGCCATGAGCAACTTCGCAAGAATTCCTGCAAAAAATGAGCCTATAAACAAGATGAATTGACAATATTTAGAAGCTCTTGCCCTGTGAGAAGCTGCAAGGCTCTTGTGGGGACTGGAATCACACCTGGAGAATGTCTGCAGGGGCAGCTCGGCCTTGCTGGGATCACTGGGATGAGATGTCAGTGCTTCCATCAGGCCTTGGAGTTGTTCAGCAGCAGAGCTGGGGGAATTGGGGTGAATTCCGTGGTGATGCCACTTCAAAGCCACCTGGGAAACCAGCTGTATGTGGAGATGGGTGGGGTGAGCAGAGGTGCCACTGAGGGAAGGGAAGAGCTGCACTTGGAGATGCCGATCGGTGTTCTTGCACAAGGGCTGGAGCCCAGGAGCCAGGACTGGTGACACCATCTGTCAGGAATTCTGAAATCCTTCTTCTGCCAAGTGCTGGGAATGGACAGGACAGATCAGAGCTGTCTAATTGCTTCTTCCAGCCAACAGGGCAGGATCCACCCATCACCTCCTGGTCTCCAATTAGTAGGCTTAAGTGTTGGAGAGAGAGATTGGAGTCTGAATTGGGATGTGTGTGATGGGGGCAATGACCCCAAAATAAAGTGTTTTAAGAGAAGCAGAGCAAGTTTATTGGAAAGAGAAGATATAATAGGGAAAACAAAGTGTGTATTTGGGAGTAGAAAGGGAAAGGATGAAGGATTTAAAAGCTCTAAAATACAGTAGAAAGTGTAGAATGAGGGTGGGAAAAGAGTAGATGTAGTAGTAGATGCCATTAAATGAATGCAGCTGTCAACTTCCTGGTGAAATATCTGAATACCATGTTCATTTCCAGCCTAAAAATCAAGCTGTGTTATCTGCCCCCACAGTCATGGCTCAGATGGTAACAGGACATGAGTGTCTCTGGGCAGCAGTGCATTTGGAGTCCCCATCCCTGGAGGTGTCCAAGGAACACCTGCAGGTGACACTCAGTGCTATGAGGTGGGCATGGGGCACAGCCTGGACTCGATGGTCCTTGTGGTGTTTCCAACCTTAATGATTCTGTGGTCCTGTGAGATTCCAAAGGTGTAGCCTCTCCCCAAAGCTTGCTGCCCAGGTCTTTCCCTGGCCAGCAGTGGAGACACAGTGGAATTGAGTAGGGGCACAGCACAGAGGGAAACTCACTTTACAATCTGCTGGTGTGGAAATCTGATGGTTTTGGTGACATTTGTGTCCCTGCACTCTGTGTCACAGTGCTGCTGTGCTGTAGTTTTATTGGATGTTCATAGAATGACATAATGTTTAGGAGGCAGTTCTTAGTCTCCATCCCTGGGAAAGCTGGCAAAGATCTCGGAGATATTTTCTGATAAAGGGAGAAATGCAATGGCAGAGTCCCACCATAGCCTGCTGAAGGAAAGTTAGAGGGCATAGATGGATAAAATGTGGGATTTCTGCTGAATTTGCTGACCCAAGCCACCTGTTTGATATTCTCAGTGTTCTTGTTTGTAGCTCCCAGGATCCATGGGTTTATTTAGCCTTGAGCTGCCAAAGGACATGAGATGTTCCTTACTTGTTTAAGGACACACTAATTGGATGCACAGTTAACAACATATAATCACTCTAATGAGTGTTTTTACATATTCATATTGAAATAAAATAAAATCAAAGACACCCTGCATTGTTCCATGGTGGCATGTTTGCTTTCCAGAATGGTGTAACTGTGTGGGCTGGCTGGGTCCCAGGCAGTGAGGGGCTGCTGTGTGTTCCCTCCTGGGGAGGAGCAGCCCTTGCACTGGTTTGTGCCCCAGTGAGAGGGCCTGGTTAGGACTTGCAAATAACTGGGATGGCCCTGCAGAGACTGTGGCTTCAAAAACCATGGAAGGTGTGGCTGTCTGTTCTGTGGATGTCCAGAAACACTAAAATCCATGTTTTTGTAGAGTCACCCCAAACATCTCCTGCCTTTATTCCTTTCTGAATTCCCCTCCAGCCATCTCCTGGGCTTGTACATGTCACTGCCGTGTGTGTCATGACCAGGCAGTTGAGTCTTTCCATCACCTGTGGGCACAGGTTTTATCCTGTCATCCAAAGCCCCTCTGCCATGTGTTTTCCACACCTTCAGAGAGGGCTCAGGGTAAGCTTGAGCCCCAAGGCACTGGGCAGGGGAGGGAGGGTTGCTGTAGGCAGGACGCTGCTTGTTTTCCAGGTTCTCTTGGCTTGTGCAGCATATCCTTATGGAGGAAAGAGGAGGAGATGAATGCTTTTGAGATGGAATTGTGTTTTGAGTGGGGGTGGATGTAGTTTCTAAGGAGTTATCCATAATCCAAGATGGTAGGAGGAAGGGAATTGTGTGACTTACTCCATGGTATGTTTTACCTGAGCTCCTTGTTCCTGTTGAGACAGAAGGGAAGAAGGCTGAAATAATTACAGGTGTTTGAGGACACTCAGTTTGTCCTGCTATCCCTCTGCCAGTCCCCTGGGCATGGGGATGGGGAGGGCAGGGCTGGGGGAAGCTGGAACTGCCTGGGAATGAGGGACTGGGGAGCAGGGAGGAGGAGGTGGTGGGTGTGCCATGGACAGCAAAAGGGAGCAGCTCATCAGCAACAGGGGCAGAAAAGAGAGAACTACTTTGGGAGGCAGAGGTGAGCTCAGAGAAACATTTGCAGCTGCAGGTTTGTAGAAATGCTTCCATCTTTTGTTGGTGAAGGAAAGGGAGGAATGCAATAGTAAGGATCAATTTTCATGTGGGGAGAGCATGCAGTAAAGGCAGGGGTGACTGCCAAGGGTTGTAGACACAGCCTGGGCAGTGGATTGCAGAGATGTTCTGCAGAGAGTGATCCCTATTCCTAGAGCTGGGAAAAAAGCATATTCTGTTGCATGTAAGTAGTGTATAGTGATTTTTTTTTTTTTTTTGCCTAGCTGTATGCAATTTAACTTTGGCAGAAAGTGCTGGTTGAATACATTGACAGGTTTAATTGCTTTGGCTTGAGTAGGATGAAAGTGAATTTATTTCCCAGTGAGAAAAGCGTTGAAAGGCTGCATGAAAACCTGTCAAAGGAAATTGAAGCGGGGTTGGGGAGTTATCTTTACAGTAAATGGAATTGATAAACATGTCAGTTAAAAGGGGAATTTATTTATAATACTCAGGTTTTGTGGCCAGAAGTCTTTGAGAATTCCGTTCACTGGGAAAATGAATTTTATTTGTTCAATTGATTTGCTTTTTCGTAATGCTTGTAGAGCAAGAAATTGTCACAGGGTAAAAAGCTGAAGTAATATTTGTTCGTTTTTTTCCAGAACACGTCAGTAATGGAGGATCAGAATGAAGATGAGTCTCCAAAGAAAAATACCTTGTGGCAGGTAGGACTAACATGGATGTAGAAGGAGAGGTGCCAGGATTTTGTCTGTTCCTGCTTTTGAGAAATGTCCAAATCTTGGCTCTGCATAATCATCTTTGGATGTCGTTGTCTTTGTCCTCCTAAAATTAGCTCAGCCTTCAAGTGAAGGATGATGCCAGTGGATAATCCTCAAGAAATTACCATTTTTGCTCAGATTTTATAGTTTGTGCTGACCTTGGAAGGACAATGCTCTGTCAAAGCATCCTTGGGAATAAAGTTAATTTATATTTCTGAGCATGTGACCGTGTTGTTTAGAACAAGAAGTTCAGCATGGCAAAGACTCGCAACCCGCTTGCTTTGAAGAAGTTTGGGAATATTTTGGAGCTGCCAATTGCTCCCCAGCAGCCCCTTGGCTCCTGAGGGGCTCAGAGGAGCTGGCATCTGAGGCTGTGCTCAGTAATTAGCAGTGGCTCCTGCTGGGGTGTTCTGGGCCATCCTGGTGTTCCTGGGATTTTAATGAGGTGTTCATGTGCATGTCCCAAACATTGACAGGAGCTGTTCTGCAAAAGCAAACCAAGCCCTTGATTCTCAGTTTTTATTTGTGGACAACCAGTGCAACACTGACATGAGGGTCTCGAATTCTTATTTTAACCACCAGAATCTGAGCAGAACATTTGTGAAGACAAACTGCAATGTGCCTAAAAACCACTGCTTTGAGCTGGGAAAGGTAGTTCTAAAAACAATTACGTCCCTTGCGGTTTAAGTGGTAAGAGGTGTAAGGGAAGAATTCAAGATTTTCAGTGTAAGTAGTAATTTGGGAGCAAAGGCTATGAAAGATTTTAAAAAGTCTTTAAAATTCATCTGATGTAACTCATTTCTTGAATGTGTTTTAAAATTTAGTTTTGATTTTTTCTTTGCATCTTCTTACATGTTCTTCCTTGAGAGAGATTTTATTAAGCTGTTCCTATAGCTTATATATAAATACCAATATTTAAATATGCACTAACATATAAATAATGTTCCTTTTCCAACCCCAGATAAGTAATGGAACTTCATCTGTGATTGTCTCAAGAAAAAGACCATCGGAAGGAAACTACGAAAAGGAAAAAGACTTGTGTATAAAATATTTTGACCAGTGGTCTGAATCAGATCAAGTGGAATTTGTGGAACACCTCATTTCCCGGATGTGTCACTATCAGCATGGACATATTAACTCCTACCTGAAGCCCATGTTACAGCGGGACTTCATCACTGCGCTGCCAGGTAAAGCCAGGGCACGGAGCAGGGACTGCTCTGGGCTGTGCAGCCCCTTGGGGACACGCTCTGCATCCCATTGTCCCTCAGAGAGCCAGTGCAGCCCCTTGGGGACATGCTCTGCATCCCATTGTCCCTCAGAGAGCCAGTGCTACTGCCTGCTGCAGAGAAGGGCAGCAGGGTGGCTGAATCCCTTCTGTGATTAATTGTGTTGGCCACTGGATGCCAGTGTTGTTCCACGTTAAAATAGTCGGACTGGTGTATCCCAAAGAATTTGTGCTGGGATTGGAACTGAGTTGTCACAAAAGTTGTGTATCTGCAAGCTTTGGTCTGAACTCCTTTTTCATACAGAAAATGCTACTGCAGATGTATTTTAGTTTAGGAACTCTTACATTTTAGTGTTGTTCTGAGTTTTTGCTTAGATGAGTGCATCTAGTTTGTCTACTCTTGTTACTGACCTGAGAGCAAAAACACTTGTGGATTTTTATTGTGTTGTCCAGCCCTGACTCCTCCTTTCAGTTACTCACAACCTCTTCTGACACCCACAAGTGTCAGCCTGTGTTGGTGTGTTCAGATATGAAATCTGTTTTTACACTTGCTCAGTGAATTTTTTCACAAAAATGCAGAGCAGCAATAGTGGATATATAGAATCTCTGGGTTGTAATCTGGTAAAGTTGTGGGTTTTTTTGATAAGTTTTTGGAAGAAATTGTATCTCTGGATTCTTGCTGCTAGGGGCAGTGATTCATATGATTCTTTGAAAGGGAAGTGTGGACATTGTTTGCAGAGTGGGAAATCAGCCTGGGTAAGTGGTCAGTGTATTCTGTGTGCCCCTGGCAGCCCACTGGCACAGCTTCACCCTGCAGTGTGTGAGCAGCCTGTGGGGTTATCCCAGGAATGCCAGGACAGTTCTGAACACTGACGGTGGAAGAGGCCATGCAAAGCCTAAAAGCTAAATCCTAAAACTCCAAATCAGCTGCTTCTCCTAGGACTGACTCTCCAGACCCTTCATGTGCAAGTCTGATCTTCAGTTAAAATTCTATTTTGTTTGCTTTTATACCTCAGGGCTGATAGAGAATTATACAGATCTTTCATTTTATATATTTCTGCCTAAGAAAATGTCGGGCGCTTTGTAAGGTGACACTTGTTTACACCACATTTGTATATACCAAAATACATCTTTACAACTTCTGTTGCTTGTCCCCAATGTAAATACTGGGAATTGTTCCCATATTCAGCCTTCCTTGAAGGTGCTGTGGCGTGCAAAGAACATCTGTCTGAATTTACCCAGAACTTAATCCCAGCTGGTTGAAATCAGTCCTGTGTTGGGCTGCAATCACATTAAAGGAGAACTGGAGTACCACTCTCAGGCACATGGAGGGATTTTTGGGGTCATTCTGTGCAGGGCCAGGAATTGGAGTTGATGATTCTTGTGGGTCCCTTCCAACTCATGATATTCAGTGATGCCTTTTTAAAAGATGGCTTTGCTTGGCTTGAAGAAGTCACATTCTTTTGTTGTAAATAGGAGTAGTTTTTGAGTTTTTGCTCGCTTGTCCTGACCGATTTTACACCTGTGAGAATGTAGGAAAAATGGAGGAAGAGTTAGATGGAATTGTTTTCAGTGACAGAGTGGTAACTGTGGCATGTTTCCTGATCTAAGTGACTGTTTTGTATCTAAGGTTGATCACATTTAGAGAGTTGACATCCCACATTTGGGTTTCATTTTCATACAAAGTGATATTTATACACAGACCTTTGAAATCCCTGTGAATTTTAATTGTTTGAATTTATTATTGAAATTCAACCAAACCTTCAGCTGCTCCCTCTAATCAACAACAGTTCTTTTTCACCATTTTCTGTTAAACTGTAAAGACTCTGTAGAGTCATAAGGGATGGGTGTCATATTTTCCTTTGAAAAGTCTACCAATAGATGTCAAATTCATTTTACTTCAGAAAATAGAAAGGCTTTAGTACTTATTTCAGAAATTTTCTAAAACAAATCCCTGTCTTTTAATGTAAAATAGGGATATGCAGCTATTTCAGGCCTTAATGTATCTTAAACATAGTCCTGCATGTTGTCTGACATCAAATCTATTCTTGAGATTTTTACTGCTAGCAGAAGGTCACAGGTTTAAATTGCTACATCCAAAAGAGATGTCAACTGAAATATTTACCCTAATATTAACATAATAGGATCAGGTCCAAAGCACAGACACAAAGGACAGGGCCACTAGACATATGTTATAGTTACCTAAATTATGTAAAATAAATCAATAAATGAGTAAGACTCACATGTATTAGTTTCTGCTTTCTGCTGCTGTTCATTTTTATGAAGGCCATGTGAAATTCAGTGTGCAATGGAGGACTGTATGAATATACTTTCTTCATGCTCTAAAAAAATAACAGTAGTTCCTTTGATTTGTCAGGAGTATTTGAAGCCTAAAGTGGGCTGTCATGAGATAAAGTGGAAAATTAAAAAGGTCGTCATCTCCTGGTTTGAAAGATTTTTTTCATGCCTGGCCAAGGGGTGTATGTTACTCATGACAATTGAGTTATTCAACATCTCAGGTTCAGGGAAGTTTTGTGGAAAGCAAAATTGCAGGTCTTTGAAATAAGGAACAGACCTAGCAGTGACTTTTCCACAGGGATGATTTTCTCTCCAATATCCCATCTAACCCTGCCCTCTGGCAGGGAAGCCATTCCCCCCGTCCTGGCCCTGCAGTTCCTGATGCAGAGGAACTTTCCTGTAGCCCTATCTGACACTGGCAGGGGCTCTGAGGTCTCCACACAACCTTCCCTTCTCCAGGCTAAACATGCCCAGCTCTCCCAGGTTCCAGGGGGGAGCTGCTCTAGTCCCTCTAGCAGCTCCAAGGCCTCCTCTGGACTTGCTCCAACAGTTCCATGTCCTTGTGTTGGGGACACCAGAGCTGTGATCCCTGCTCCAGGGGGGATTTCAGGAGAGCAGAGTGCAGGGGAGAATCCCCTCCCTGGGCCTGTCCACACTGCTTTTGCTGCACCATTGTGCTGATTCTCCCTGCAGGGCAGAAGAGTGGTCCAACAGGCAGGAAAGACAAAACCTTGGAGATATTTTGGTGTCTCTGTGTGCAGTCACCTGTAGCTGGTACCCCTGCCAATGGCAGTGTTCTCACGTTGCTGCCCTGCCCCGAAGCTCTGGATTCTCAGCGTCTTGCAAAGCTGGTTTGGTTGTTTCTGTGCACTCACTGACTGCTCTCCATTTCTTTGTAGAGCAAGGCTTAGATCACATAGCAGAAAACATCCTTTCCTATCTCGATGCCAGATCCCTGTGTGCAGCAGAGCTGGTGTGTAAGGAGTGGCAGAGAGTGATCTCGGAGGGGATGCTGTGGAAGAAGCTCATTGAGAGGATGGTACGCACGGACCCGCTCTGGAAGGGGCTCTCCGAGAGGAGGGGCTGGTGAGTGCCTCCGTGTGGTTCTTGATTGTTGGGGTGTTGTGGGTCCCAGGACAAGGTGAGAGATGAGAATTGACTCCACGTTCTTAGAAGACTGATTTATTATTTTATGATATTCTATTCTGTTATTTTAAAAGAAAATTATATACTAAAACTATACTAAAGAAAGAGAAAGGAGAACATCAGAAGGCTAGAAAAGAATGGTAATAAATACCTGTGACAGACGCAGAGAGCCTGATACAGCTGGACTGGGATTGCTCATTAAGTTAAAACAATTCACATGGAACCAATCAAAGATGTACCTGTTGATAAGCAACTTCCAAACCACATTCCAAGGAATCAGATGGTTATTGTTTACATTTCTTTTCTGAGGCTTCTCAGGAGAAAAAATCCTGGTGAAGGGATTTTTCATAAAATATGACAGTAACACCTGAGCTCCCCTGCTGCTGCACGGCCTCCTGCACACATCCTCCCAGGAGCTCTGCCCAAAAGGAAGGTTACAAGAAATGGGTATTGCTGAGCTCCTGATGTCTGCTGGGGCTGGAGGCCAAAGCTGTCAGCTCCCCTTTCTGCTCTGCCTTTGTCCCTGTCCTTTTGTGCTCCCATGTCTGACACCACTTTTTCTTGCTTGAGTCTGTGCAAATTTGGAATTTCTATATTGCGAGGAGAACTGTCAGTTCCATCAGCTCACAAAAAACAGTGCCAGCACATTTGCAGGGCTTTTTCTCAAGTGAAGTATTTCCAACTGGACTTTTTCTTTTTTTGTTTGGTTTGGTTTTGGGGTTTTTTTGGTTTTGGGTTGGTTTTTGGTTTTGTTTTTTTTTGTCTCGAAGTATAAAATAGCAGCTTGGGCTGCAGAAGCCTCTCAAAGGGGAATACCCTTGTTTTCCTGTTCTTCCCAAGTTTCTGGAAAGCTGTTCTGCTTCAGAAACCTGTTTCCCTGTGCTCTCTAGTGGTGTGCCCGAGCAAAGGCATGTACAGAGCAAGGGGATGGCACAAGGATGAAACCTTGAGGAGCAGGAAATCAGAACTGGAAAACACTTGTTATCTTTTTAACCTTGGACATTCTAAATATTTGTCAAATTGCAAAGTCACAAGGGTTGTAATAGTGATACTAAAATCTCCCAGGTATTTCTGAGACTATGTGCTGAGGGTTCTGTTCTGGGCAGGCTTTGCATTCCTGTGAACTTTGGATTCTTTGTGGTACATTGAAAACTGTTTCTCCTTCTTTCTAGGGATCAGTACCTGTTTAAAAACAGACCAACAGATGGGCCCCCAAATTCGTTTTACAGATCCTTATACCCAAAGATAATCCAGGATATAGAGGTAGGTGTTCTGTTCTATCCTGTCTGCAGGACAGACAATGGTGCTGATTTTGGGGTTTCAGAGGTGGTGAATGTTGGAGCAATGAATTTTGGAACTCTTCTGAGACTATGGATTTTAATAAAATAGTAGGTTTAGGACACATGACTCCAAGAAAATTCCCTGTATTGCTGAATGTTCAGTATATTGGTGATACACTCATTTAGAAGGTGATCTGACATTGATGCCTTAAACAGCAATTATTTAAAATGTAACTTATCACTTCTAAAACAGTGGCTGACTTGCAAATACAGCTTTGGCCCTCATAGGGGATTTTTCCTCTCTGCAGTGGTTTGATGGGGACAATCATCAGTGCTATGGTGATGAACCCACTGGGCCATCAGCAGTAAAGAAGCTTCAAATATAAAATTTTGCTTATCTTGTTTTGAGATTTACAGAGCTGGGCTTGCCTTGGTGGTTTTGAAATATTTCTGATAAATCAGGATCATCCCAGCTGTTCTGCCAGCAGGAGAAAATGTGTCTTGCTCTGTTTGCTGTACTCACCACAAAGCTCTGAAGTTACACCACAGACTGTCATGGATTTATTTCAGGATGGGAAATTATTGGTCTGAAATTCATTAGTGAGGAAATGTGTTTTGATGTTGAAGACAGATGTGAACTAATGGAATCACTGTGTGGAATGGCAAGTGGCAATTTGTGCTTCTTGGCACTCAGGAAACAAAACTATCCTCTGAACCCAGCTGTAAAATGGTTCTGCTGGAAGCCATAGTGTGTTTTCCAAATATCTTTTTATAAACCTTGCTACATTATTTGTAGCATGAAATACACCTTAGGCAAAATCGGACCAAACTTGATATTTACCTGTGAGCTGAATGATCCACTTAGTTATGGGAGGGGAGATGTGTTTCCCTGTAGGGAATGAGAGTGATGCTGCAATGATAAGAGGCCTGTGGGATTAAGAGCTTTTAGTGTGATATTTTCTTGCTTTCTGCACAATTCTGGCCTAGTTCTGTAAAGAAAATGGGCAAAAAGCAGCATGAAAATGTTTGCCTAGAACACTAAAACAGTTTGGCATTGCTGTAGCTCACACTTTTAATGTTATTCTTCTGAAACCCATTTGTATATGTGGAACATTTGTGTAGGCACTGCTGTTATTAGAGATGGAAGGACTCCTTGAAGGTGTTCTGAGGGCTTTTGAATTATCCCAATCTACTCTTTAGTGTTTTTGTTCTTTAGATGCTATGGATTTGCTTTCCAGTGCAGAGAAACAAAGCTCCTGAATTAAATACTTCTTGCTAGGATGAAGCAAATAGGAAAAAACCCAAACCCCTTGTGCTTTTCTCACCCCCAATATCAATAATAAATAGAAAAAAATTGTCAGTATTTGAATAGCTGCGAGTGGGAAAAGAGTAAGATTTAAAAATGTATTGTAGCCATGAGTGTTTCTGCCACAGCAGATTTTCCCCTGCTTGCCTATTCCCTCAAGTCCTCTGAAATATTCCTGTTTGCCAGGTCTCTGACCTGGAGTGGGGTTGGTGTTTGTGCTGGTAGTCAAGGGCCCAATAATTCTTCCACTTCCAAAAGTCTATTAGAATTTTTCAAATAAATCACCCTTTAAAGTACTTTTCACAAATTGCTTCCCTAAAGGGCTGTCAAAAGAAGCTTTCAACACTGTTTAAAATGTAGAGAGTGAGTACCAACAACAACCAAACCTAGCTTTAAGATTAACTTTTTCCTCCTCTTCCTGTTTTTGTTGCTCTTTCACAGTTTTGTATTTCTCCATTCTTCCATGTTTCACAGCAATGTGTAGAAGCTCTTGAATAAGACTTTCATCTTAGATGTCATGAAGAATTTTTTGTCTCTGAATACCAAAATGTTTTTTCTTCAAATATTTGCCTGGATCTTAAATGAAAGATCTTCCTGTTTCTGCCAGAGGGTCAGAGTTTAGGGAGCCATATTAGCATTTATAGAATTATATAGAATTATATATATGGAATTGTTGTTAAAAACAAATCCAAAGGATGGGATTTTTTAATACAGTTGAATATATTTGATGTAGCACAAAAATCTTGTCATTTGGTATTTTACCACAAAGATTGACCAAATCCTGGTAGATTGTTTCCAAGGGTGAGAGTTAGGAATTTACTGCAGCTGGTGCTAAATTGGGTTGTGGGCAGAGATAAGCTCAAAGCAGAATGTACTCTCTGACTGTCAGAATTTGAAAAATAATCCCAAACCCGAATTAACAATTGGAAGGAAAAATGAGGAATGATAAACAGCAAATTTGAATTCTTTCCCTTGGGCTCTACTTGCATTGTGGGTCAAAAGTTCATGCAAACACAGAGTGGTGGGAGCTGAAGGTAACACAGGCAGGGGTTTGGCAGAGGGAGCTTCCCTTGCCTCTCCAGAAATGTGGTGGTGCCAGTGTCTGTGTACTTCATGCCAAACACATTTTAGGAACATAATGTCACTTCTAAAGTCATTTGATTTGAAAATAAGAGGACATTTAGAGATCAGAAATGAAATTCTTGGAAAGAGATGGTTATTCCCCACCTCCACTGTGAAACCAAATATTTAATTAGGTTTCATTTCACAAGAGGTGACCCAGTCCCTCCAAACATCTCCAAGTCACATGTTGAACTGCCAGGGTTCTTTAGGAGCTTTTTTTAAAGGAAAAACATTTTTTGATTTGGGGGTTTATCCTAGAAAACCAGACTTGGTGTGAGACTTGTTTGTGGGGAGCCCCGGCTGGCGCAGGGTGGCCGTTCCCATGGGGCTGGGCTGGGAGCTTTAATCCTGCCCACTCCAGAACCCCAAGTCCCCGGAATTTTTCCATATTATTTGTGAAGCTTGGCCAACTATTGTGTTGTCCCCTCAGGATTAGCACAAGTATCTATTTCTGGAGATGAATTGAGAAGACTTTATTCCATAAATGTTCTCCTTATCTTGAGGCACATGGTGAGTGCCCTCAGTTTGTTTCCATGGAGATTCAGGTCCACCTAATTAAGATGAAAATAAAAATGTGGTTTATTCGAAGACTTTACAGAGATGTGGTGCCAGGCCATCAGATAAACACTCTGTGTTCTTCTGATTTCTGGAAAAGTTCAGGTTTTAGGACTGGAACAGAAATTTTAAAGCCTTGGGACAATGTGAAAAAGGAAAGAAGTCAGTTCTTGCCCTAAGTCCCTGCCAGCACTGGGACTTGGTTGTTTATGAAGATTGCAGGGTTTAATTTCTGAGGGAAATGGGTTTGTTTAGTACTGCTCTAATTATGATGCTGGAGAAATTTTATGTGCATGTGTGGGGAGAATCTGGTCAGCATTAGATGCCTAGACATTTTTTCAGCCAGCCTTTGAAATCTCTATTCCACAGGCTCTTTCCAAAAAGCATTTCTTAAAAATGAAGCTGGCCAAGGAGAGGGGAGGCTTTGGAGCAGGAGAGACCAAGTTCTTGTGGTGCATGGCACAGATTGCAGCTCTCTTCTCTGAGCAGGGCAGAACTCCCCCTTCAGCTGCCCTGGGCTGGGGCCCTGGCTTGGCTCCTTGGGTTCCTTTGCCCCACAGCACTCCTGCCTTTGAACACAGAGGGGCTGGAGAGCAGCCCTGGAAGGGGACCTGGGGGTCTTTGCTTATCATACCCTCTTAATTTGATCATGAATGAATTATTAAGTCCTCACCTACCCTGGTGACACAAGTTCATTTATTTGTGCCTTCCCTCTGCCATGGTCAGGAGGGATTTTCCTTTTTCCCTTTGAGGAAAGCATGAGAAGAACAAAGGGTTGGATTTTCATGGCCTAATGCATCAGGAGAAATCCCTGCATTCATAACAAATGTGGATGTTCCTTCTGCTGTGTCCTGCCCCACTTGTCCTGCAGGAGAATTGTGTATTCAGAGGGAACAGAAACTCCTTGGTTTATGGGATTAAGATAAACCCACTTACTCTGCAATAACATTCACAAGGATAAAAATGCAATTGTTAGCCAAGGAGCTGAACACAGTGTACATTATCCAATGGTAAAAAAACCCAGCTCCTAGTAGATTATCCTTAACACTTCCAATGTATAGTTAATGTTCCAGCTGTTAATGCAGATGAATTGCATTTTTTTCACTGTGCATCTTTGCACTGGAGAATGTATTCTGGCATGGTCAAGGCTTGGCTACACCTCTGCATCTTGGACTATGTTCTGTTTGTACTTTTCTCACTAAATGCCCTTTTTTCATTCAATCCGTTTGTGCACCACTTCAGCTGCCAAATGACTCTCCTGCTGTGGCAAATGCTAGGTCTTTCCCTTGTATGTCCAGATTTTGTTGGTTGTGCAGCATTTGTGAGCTCCTCACTGCTGTTGCTCTGGTGAGCTTTTAGGAGAGTGTGAGAAACTGTGGGTGTGAACTCAGAGACTGTTCTGCCTTTTACTGGGGAAACCTGAGTTCAGAGGCAGAGAAGATTTTTGAGGGCATCTGTAGAAAATGCAGTAGTGGCTTTTGAATGTCTTGGTGTTGGTTTGGAACCATAAATACACAAATAAACTGTGGGATTCTTCAGCCCTGACTCCCTGGTGCTCGTAAGAGGCCATAGACACAGTGATCTCCTCATACCTGCTCTCCTCCCTGCTCAGTGTATCCAGTTAGGATCTCTCCTGGCAGGAGGGTGCAGATGAAGACTCTCACTCCCTGCACCATGGAGCAATGACCAGAAATTCCCTGTAGCAGAAGCTTTCATGTGGTTTCCAGTTCTTCATTAACCATGTTCCTCTCAGAGGGTCCTCCAGTTGCCCACCCACTCAGTCTGTTCAGTCATCCCAAATGTTATTTCTCTGGATGTGCACATCTGGTTTCACTCCACTGCCCAGGGAAGTGCTGCTGCACATTCTGTGTGTCGTGGCTGCTTTCCCAGCATCCCAAGAATTAGGCAGCGTGAGGGGATTTTACAAGTTCTCCAAACACAGGCACTGTTTTCCCACAGTAGCCACACCACATAATGCCTACATGGAATGACATCTCCTCACAGAACTGAAATGTGCACTTGTATGTGCCTTACTGCCCTCACAGAGGTACACAAGACTTTAGTTTCCTTTATCTGAAGCCAGCATTTTCCTTGGGGAGCAGCTGAACTAGCTTCCTATAGTGAACCTGTGAGAATTGAGCTAGCTCGTGTCCCCGGTGCCTGGTGAGCAAACTTCCACTGCAGGCTGCTCTGTCTGGGGAGCTGTGACCAGCAGCATTTCTGATCTGGAGGGTTCCCAGTGTGTTCTGGAGCTGTTGGGAGTGGCTGGCACAGCAAGCTGAAGTGTGGAAGTGCTCACAGATCCTTCACAGCTCCTCTTGCACATGCTTGGTGCAAGCTTAGTGCAGACCTTTCCAAGAGCAGGGCTTTGGGGAAGCTCTCCCCTAAGACTATTCTGAACTGAGTATCTGAACATAAATAGTTTCTAAAACTATTTAAATTGGCTGACTGGAATCTCTGATGCCTTATCTCCTGTGCCTCCAGTGTTACTATTACATATTTAAATCTGCTGCCTTCACATCTATAACGATATTGGTTCCTGCTGTTGATGCCTGCAGTCCTCTCCTGTTTCTGAGGGTCAGAGGAGTTGATGAGCTGCAGTCATGCCCTCCTAGCCCAGATGAGATAAAACTTGGGAGCTGCCTGTCCTTCCCCCCTCCCAGGCAGCATTGCATGCTGAGCAGGGAGATGAGCTGGGCTGGTCTCCCCAGGGCAGTGCCAGCTTTGGGCCCAGTTCCCAGTGTGCCAATCAGCAGGCCACTGGCTGGCCAGGAAAGCTGATCCCAAACTGACACCCTCACTATCCTGATTTCATTGATTTCCCCACCAAACTGGAAGAGAATGAGGGGCTGAGTGATCTGTCAGCTGCTCCTCTAGAAGTGTCTCTTCATATTTGTGATTTAGACAAATTCCTGGGGCACATCAGGTTTGTATTAGGACTGGGTGTAATTCTCTCCAAATTGCATAATGGGAGACAATTTAAGGAGCAAACAAGTGGAAGACAAAGTGGAAAGTCAGTTTTCCCTTGAAGCAGACATGTTTTCCTAGAATTGGGATGTCACAGTCACACTCCATTTCTGTCTTTACTGAGGGTTCAGTCAGTTTTAATCTTGGAGGAGCTGCAGAGGTGCCTGCTACTGCTTTGGAAGCTAGGATTACATAATAAATATGCTTTTCCAAACAAACTGCCAGTCTGTCAGCTTCTCCCCAGGTTTCCATGCAGTATTTGGGGAGAATTCCAGGGAAATAGCTAAAAAGATGGCCTATTCTGTTGAAAGCATCCCAGCTTGCCCAGGTGCTGCAGGTGTTGGCCTGGAGTTCTGAGCACACATTCTCTTATGGTTGTGTTAGGAGCTTCCTGTCCAAAACCCCACATTTCTTTGAATCCAGCATTGATTTTCCAACAAGGAGTAAATCTGATTAAGACCTGAAAATCATGCTGGTTCTGCTGTGAAATAATTTTCAGCTTTTTAAGGCATGTCAGGTCTCTCTCCTTAAAAATGCCTCTCCAGATGAAAATGTTGAGAATTACTCTTCCACAGATTTCAAGTGGGGGGAAGAAAGCAAGTTTGGGTTATTTGAAACCTTATAGTTCCTGTTGAGCTTTATTTTTATCAGGATTTTAGGTGCTTTCAGGAGGGTTTCATATCTCAACACCTCTTTCCAAGGTGTGTGAGTACAATTAATGGGTGATATGGCTGGGTAGGGGAAGGGAAGACCCAGGAAATCCCTTCACCCACATGTTGGAATCAGCAGTTCTGTAATGTTGGTCACCCAGCTGAGGCTAGACAAGGCACCATGTGAGCTCCTGGTCTCACCTTTGCAGCTTTTGTTGGTTGGTCACATAAATGTGGGGGGAAATGGTTCTGGAATGTATCTCTCTAATGGCTGCTTGTGAAATTCTCATTAAGGCTGGTTGACCATGATTTCCTCCATAAACACAACTTTTGTCATGACAAATGACAGAAGTGCTAATGGTAATTCATTGTGGTTTGTGTGTCTTTATTGGGAGCAGGAGAAGAGATTTGTTTTATGTCCTTCAGATTCAAGGATGGTGTGTGTAAAAGTGGGAAGCTGGGGGGTGTGGGACAGTCCTGCTGCAGCCTGAGGCCCAACTCCTGTTTTTGCCCTCTGGTCAGACTATAGAATCCAACTGGAGGTGTGGGAGGCACAACTTGCAAAGGATCCAGTGCCGCTCTGAGAACAGCAAAGGGGTCTACTGTTTACAGTATGATGATGAGAAGATCATCAGTGGCCTACGAGATAACTCCATTAAGGTGAGCACTTGCCTTGGTCCTTGCCCTGGCTGGGAGTTCTGCCCTGGAAGCTGCCTGTGCTTCTTGGTGTCTCTTCATGGGAGGCTGGTTGGTGAGGGTGGGATGTCTGAGCCTGGCAAAGTCCTCACCTGCACTCTGCTCTGGAAGCCTGGGCCACTGCCAGGGATCCCGTCCATTAACCACAGAGGTTGCCCTGAAATCAGTGTTCCCCCAGGAGAGGGAGGTCTCTGTGTGCCACTGGCCTTGGCTGTGGCTGTTTCATTGCCAGGACTTTGCTTCCATGCTCATCCTCCCTGGCGCTTCTTTGGCCGGACAGGATTTGTCTCCTCATGGTGCTTGGTTATTTTTCACTCTTCTCTCAAAACCTTACATCAAGACTTCCTAAAGCTAAAGGGAGGACAAGGCCCACTGATGGGACAGACTCACCCCTCATGGCGTCTGGTTGTCCTCCTTTCTTTGCAGGTGTGACAATGTTCAAGTCTTGATCCATGTTCTTGATGTTGATAAGCCATTTACCCTTCTTTTTTCTAACAGATTTGGGACAAAACAAGCTTGGAATGTTTGAAAGTCTTGACGGGACATACTGGCTCAGTTCTTTGTCTGCAATATGATGAAAGAGTTATTGTAACTGGATCTTCAGATTCTACAGTGAGGTGAGTGTTAAGTTCTTGTACAAAAATAATTTTGAGTTTCAGAACTGGGAATATTTTCAATAATCTCTAAATATCAGAAAACATCCCTATGATTAATGTGATATTTGTATTCCAGAAGCAAGATACTCATACTTGGCAAAGGATCATGTTAAATAATTTTTCTTCAAAATCTATTTTGTTCTTTTAGCATTAGGAATTTTGAAGGAATATGACCTGAGGCATTCAAGGCATATCCTGAAGTTTTGGAGTGGCTGATGGCCAACTCTGCAATAATTTCTTCAATTAGGGTTTCTTTAGTGCTCTGTGACATGTTGCAGTAATGACTCTTGCTGAGAGTGCATCCATACATGGAGCAGTGCCTGACGTGCAGCTCTACTGGCAGTGAGGACACTTTAGCAGCCATCTTCCTGCCTTGCACAAGCCCTGCCAGGGGTTAGCCAGCCAGAGCTCTCCCGTGGAGACTGGGGCAGGCTTGTGCCTGTTCTCCCCCCGCAGAGCCATCGCTTCCCTTGGGATAACACTGCTCTCTCCCACAGAGTCTGGGATGTAAATACAGGGGAGGTTCTGAACACGCTGATCCACCACAACGAGGCCGTGCTCCACCTGAGGTTCAGCAACGGGCTGATGGTGACGTGCTCCAAGGACAGGTCCATCGCCGTGTGGGACATGGCCTCCCCCACGGACATCACGCTGCGCCGCGTGCTGGTGGGACACCGCGCTGCTGTCAACGTGGTAGACTTCGATGACAAGTACATCGTGTCAGCCTCGGGGGACAGGACCATCAAGGTCAGTGGCAGAGCTCTGCTCCAGGGCCTTTCTGGTGTCTCTCAGTGAGCAGCGTCCTCTTGCTGGCTCTTGGTGACTTTGGGCACACAACTGCGCTGGAATATTTTCATGAAAAAGCAAAGCCCATTTGCTGTTTGAACTCTTTGTCTCGAGATCAGTTGCTCTGTTGAATGTGGCATATCCTGTGCCTTTTTCCAGTGGTATTTTTAATTTCACTTGGCAGTTCTGTCCAGACATGAAATTCCTCAGCAGTGCCTTTCCCCTCACCATGCCTTCCCAGCAGCTCAGCCAGGCTGTGCCATGTTTGAAGGATTCAGAGGCTGGATTTGAAGGCTGTGACATACCAGAAGATTTGAGTTACCCAGAGTGCACTAATATAACAAAGGCATTTCCACCCTGCCCTCTGTGAACCAGAGCTGCCTTAGCCTGGGCCAAGAAGTTCTTGGCAGTCCCATGTCCAAATCTCTGCGAGAGATCCTGCTGCACTCTGTGTTGGAAAATGAGGCACTTTGTACTCTGTGGTACAATTTCAATTACAGTTCATTAAAAACAGGTGAAGTTGGTTGAATCCTTTAAGGTTAAGACCAAGCTTAAAGGCCATTTGGACCTTCTCTTACTAAGAGCTTCCTAATAATTTCTCTGGTAAAAAAGTGTGAGGGGTTTGTGTTTGCTAACTCCAGTTTTAAAAAATATTTTTAACTTATGAAGTGTAATCAAGGTTTTGAAATCACTTGGACCAGTCTCTGCCACCTGAAAATATTTTAGATACAGTCCCCAGCTCTTCTCAGTGCCATAGCAGTGCCTGTGCCTCTGTCCCTGCTGGGTCCCCACTGGTGCCCAGGCCCTGCTCTTGGCCTCTGAAGATACTCTGTGGGTTTTAGCTCCTCTGTGAGCCTCAGGCCCCTCTGTCTGTGAATTCCTCGTGGTTTCTCGTGCGGAAGAAGCGCTGTTTGCTGCAGCTCTCAGGGAGTTTGTCCCGTGTCCCCAGGTGTGGAGCACCAGCACGTGCGAGTTCGTCTGCGGACCCTGAACGGGCACAAGCGCGGCATCGCCTGCCTGCAGTACCGGGACCGCCTCGTGGTCAGCGGCTCCTCGGACAACACCATCAGGTGGGTGCCACCAGCTGCTGGCCTGGCCAACAGGGGACTTCTGTCCTGAAAACAGCATTTCCCTCAATTCTGATGCTGCAAAACTTCCTTGGCATGGCTTGCCATTGGAGCAGATGGTTTATGAATGGGGCTTACCTCAGTGTGGGAGTAAAGTTTCACAACCTTCTGAAAGAGTGGGACACTGAGGCTTCAGAGTGAACAAAACCTCTTATCTGCTGCTGTATCGCCTTGTCCTCTGCTGGGAGAGATGGGGAAGACATTGCTCCATGATTTTCTTATTTTCTGAACTTCTAATCAATGGCTTACAGAGAACAGAAAAAACTGTTGGAACTTCCCAGATGCAACATCTGAGCTTTACTTGCATGTGATTCTGAGTGCTTACAATAATTTTAATACGTGTACTGTAGCTGCTCCGAATGACACTTTTTAAAGCAAATTACATACCCCCCATAGCAAACCAGGCAGTAGATGCTTAACCCTGGGTGTGGGAATCAGCCTTTCTCCTGTGTTCTCCCCAGGCTCTGGGACATTGAATGTGGTGCCTGTTTAAGAGTATTAGAAGGCCATGAAGAGCTGGTTCGGTGCATCAGGTTCGACAACAAGAGGATTGTTAGTGGAGCCTACGATGGGTAGGTCTGAAAGCAGTTCCCAGAATTTAGCCTTTCTCTTGTGGGGCTCTCAGGAGTCTGCAGACCATTTCTGTGGGCTGATTGCAGGACTCCTCTCCAGAGTGCTTCTTGCTTGCTCAGTGCATTGTGGATTCATGGCAGTTACATCCATATCCAAATTCTCCATTTCTTTCTCTGCCTGGAGAGTTACTGAAAACAATTCTGGAACTGGGTTTGGCTGTAGCCTTTTATTTGGGCTCAGTGTCTGCCTGGGCTTGGAGGGCCCAGCTTCATTCCCACATTGCAGAGGGGTCTGTGTGTGCATTGTCAGCTTGTCTGTCACAGCTGTCACAGAGCCATCACTGGAATGGCTGCTGCAAAGAAACTCAAAACTACCTGGCTTTTGCAAGCTTGAGCATTAGTATTTCTCACAGTGCGCTTGATCCCGAGGAAGTAGCTGTAGGGAAAACATGGCAAGCTTTCCAGGGCTTTGGATGTTATTTTCTATGTTTTCATAATTTCCTTCTTCTCTTACTTTTAGGAAAATTAAAGTTTGGGACTTGCAAGCTGCTCTTGACCCTCGTGCCCCAGCAAGTACATTATGCTTGCGTACGTTAGTGGTAAGTGAAAATTAACTAGTTTGGGGTGTTTCAGTGCATTATTGTGGGATAGGTGGGAATGTCAGGATGGTTTATGAAGTCTACTGTGCTTAAGAATGAAGAAAAATATATGATCATATCCTGAAGGATTTGCATCTGAGCTTAAATGAAAGATCAAATTTTTCTGGTTTGAGATCCTCTGATACTCTTAAAAGAAAAAGAAATCATCATGATACTGTATCAAATCACTCTGGTTATTGGTATTTTCCCTAATATCACTATAGGGCTGCTTTTAAATTTCCTCCTATTAAAAAAGGGGCAAGAATCTTGTGAGCCTTTCCCAAACTTTTTTCCTAACCCTTCACTTTGGAAGGAAGAGCTGGGAAGGAGGAAGGAGGTTGAGTCCAACAGATTTGCCACAGGAACTCTCAGCCTTTCAGAGGACAGTCCCATTTAAAGCTTAAGTTGCTTAAGGTATATTTTTCTTTGTAATGAGGACTTTGGCTTATGACAGCAGACTTAATTAAAAATAGATGGGGGAATTAATTCCTTATTCTTTCCACCCAAATGTCTGTGGAACTTTACTTGAGGAGTCAGTTTGACAAGCCCATAGCAAGTCAGAGTCCTTGACTGTAGGTGATGCATGTGCTTGGCCTTTCCAACACCTGGAGAAGTGCTTATGTGGCTGGAAATGCTTTTTTTTTTTTTCTCTTCAGTAGTCTTGGTACAGAGATGAGATTTGACTATTCTTTTATTTACTTTTAGTGAAGAAGTTCTTTGTTTCTATGTTCTGTAGGTATCCTGTGGCTTAGGTTGGAGTTTGGGATCACTCTGCCAGCTTGGGTTAATTCTCCAATAAAGGCAGAGTCCTCACTTTAAATGTAATGAATGTGGATAAGCTGGACTAAAGGGAGAGCCTCTTCTGGGCTTCTTGTGCCACTTTGAGATTTGTTGGAAGAGCTGCTGGAGCATGTGCTCCCCTTCTTATGGCAGAGTTTGAATTCCTGGCTGCTGCTGTGTGAGCGTGAGGATCCTCTCAGCAGGGTGGAGCTGTGATGGGCTGTTTGGGGCTGCACAGAAACAGACTCAGCAGAGAATTCTGCAGCAGAAGGAGCCCTGGCTGAGCATCAGTGCCAGCCAGGGGCCAAAATTGCTGCTCCTTGGTGAACAGACAGCCTCCATCTGGAATAATCTCAGCATGTGGCTGGGCTGGGCCCACTGAGGGAGGCTCAGGATACAGCCCTGGATTTGGGAGCTCTGTGTTTCTGTAAAGTGCCGTGTGTTTCTCTCTTCTGTAAAGAATTTACATACAAAAGTAGCTTTTCTTCTATCTGTGTATAATTATGAAGGTTTTTTAGTCAGCATAGCAGAGTTTGAACATACCTTGTGTGTCCAGATCCCTGTGTGATACCAGTGCACTGCCATGTTTCCCTCTTGCCTTGCTGACTGCTTGCCTCTTGCCCACAGGAGCATTCAGGACGTGTCTTTAGGCTCCAGTTTGATGAATTTCAGATCATTAGTAGTTCCCATGACGATACAATTCTGATTTGGGATTTCTTAAATGTGCCACCGAGTGCCCAGAACGAGACCCGCTCTCCATCTAGAACATACACCTACATCTCCAGATAACAGTCTGCACTTTACTGCCCTCAGAAGGTAAGGCTCCATCTCTGGCTGGGGCTGGGAAATGTCTGAAACATTCCCTCTGCCTGCAGCTTGTCTTAGTCAAACAAGCTGAGGTTTTCCTTAAGAGAATTAAACCTTTTCATGCCACTTGGTTCCCCATCTGGTCTTTGTGTGGTCATGCTCCAGCATGTCCTGTTGGCTTCTCCCTTCTGTAAGCCCTCATGGTTATAATTGGGTGTTCAGGTATGTCAGAGCTGTCATGTATTCACAGCATTGCTGGCAATTGAGGAGCCTTGGTGTATGGCACAGACATTCCAGCTGTCCCATGAAGTGGGAGCTGGTGGGAGCTCCCCATGTACCTGCTGGCTGTGGGGAGCTGTGCAAGGAGCAGTGCAGGGATCTGAGCCTGGGGCAGGAACAGCAGCTCTGTGAGGAGCACAAGTGGCAGGGAGAGCTCTCAGAGCTCACCAGCACAGCTCAGAGCTGTCTGAAACAGAGCCCAGAACTCGCTGGAGTTTGGTTCCCTTTCCCAGTCTCACTGCAGTCAGTGCCCAAAGCCTTTTGTTGGAAGTGTGGATTCTTCTCTCTGCCAACAATTGCACTTCAAACTACACCTGCCTGTGAGTGCTGGGGCCTGGAACACAGGCACTGCCTTCCAAAGCACAGCAGGCTCTGCCAGTGCTTCCCAGGAGTGGACACACCACAGCAAGAGGAGCTGGGAGTGACATTGCCCCAACAGGAAGGATTTACTTTATTTGAAGTAGATAATGAGCACTTTGTTTAAATGTGGTGTGGAAAGCCTTCCTGTAAGAAGGGATTTTCATTGTCACTCTGGATACGTTTGTCCCTGCTGTGGCAATGTATTCCTCATGTTTGTGCACTCCTGCAGGACCTGTCTGGCTGGGAAATCCCTTCCCTTGTGAGACACACTTTGAGATGCTCCTGCTAAAAGATGAGTTTTCTTTCATCTCAGGAAGGGTTAGCTGCCTTCCCTGCTACCAAACTCCTTTTAAAAGCACCAGGGCAGCCTCCTCTGTGGATCTGACACTGGGACCTGTTGGCACATTGCTTTGCAGAGTCTGAGCCAGCAGTTGGCCATTGCCAGGCTGAGCTGCCTCCCAGCATTCCTGTACTCAGGCCCTGCAATAAGGAAGTGCTGTGAACATGGGCCATGTGCAGAATCCCAGCTAAACCTTCCCTTCACAGCAGGTTTTAAAAACCCTGCTGCAGGGGTAGCTTAGTGAAAGTCATGGAGTGGCTCATCCTGCCTGGGGCAGGACAAGGACACCTGGAAAAGCTGCATTTTATCAACAGTCTCCATCTGCCTTCCAGTCCTGCATCAGTGCTTGCTTCTTTTAACTAAAATGATAATTTGAGATGGACAGAATCTGTTTTTAAATTACAGGTTGGGCATAGGTCTTTAAAAGCCACATCTAGGGTGTCTTAAGCACAAAAGAAACACAGAATGATAGACTATCCTGAGCTGGAAGGGACCCACAGGATCATCAGCACAGCCCCTGGCCCTGCCCAGACCCCCCAGCCATCCCCCCTGTGCATCCCTGGTGCCCAAAGGCTCCTGGAGCTCTGGTGGCCTCGGGGCTGTGCCCATTCCCTGGGCAGCCTGGGCAGTGCCTGAGGAGAAACTTCTCCCAAAATCCAGCCTGGCCCTGCCCTGGCCCAGCTCCAGCTGCTCCCTCAGGTCAAGAAGTGAGGAGTTGTATAAAATTCCTGTCATTGCTTGAGCAGCACCGTGCTGGTGCCATTTGGCCACGTGGCACACACAGCTCCATCTCTGGGCTTTGCCAGGGCAGTGGGAGATGCTTTTGGCAGGGGGTTCTGCTGCTCACACCCTGCACACTTGGCACTTGAGCGCAGCTCAGTCTGTCTGGCCCAGGAGGCACAACTGGGACCACACAGCCCCCAGGTCCTGTTGTTGGTAATGACAGTCTCTTCACAGCTATTTCCTCTACTGCAGAGATGCTGTGATGTCACTTTTTGACAGGTTTGTCTGACTTCAGAATCCAAAACGCCTAAATCTACATAAAATTATGGTCAAACAGCTAATATTTCATCATGACATTTAATGAAACAGTTTTATAAACTTTCAAGCATCACAGTCTTGTGAGTTTTGAAGCAGCCTTGCACACATTTTTACAGGCTTTGCAATGTGAGGCTCTTCAAAGTGGATCAATTTTGACAGTCCTGGCAGTTGGCTGTGAGAGTTTTATTGCTTTCTGTTGAATTCCTGTTGTTTATTGTAACATGATAAAAATTGTTACCATATGATAGTCTAATATTCTGGTATTAAGCATTAGGCCTTGGGCTGAGGGAAGGGAAGTCAAGAGCAAGTGCCTAAGGATGTTTTAACCTTTCATGGGAATGGCATATCAGAAGAGGGAAGTTCTCCCTAGTCCATTAAAGATGGTTTTGGGAAGTGGCAGATAAAATCAAAGTTCAGATTTAATCACACTCAGACCTTACACTGCCTCCAAGCTGATAACAGAGCCATCAGGCTGGAAATGGGATTATCAAAGTATTTGAGGGTTTTGTCTGTTTTCCTAGAAGCTGCTCATGTATTAAAGCAGCTGAAATTGCCTCCTGTGCAGAACTCTTCCTGTGCAGTGTGAGGAAGAAAGAACCATCCCTGGCCATTTTGGGTTGGGTTCAGGGGGCTGAGCTGGAGGGTCCCTGGCTGTGCCCACCAGGGCTGGCACTGGGGCCCTGTGAGAGGAAACTGCCTGTGGGTCGCTGCCAAGGAGCAGAGCCATGCAGAGCCATGCTCTGCTGCACTGGGGCTCAGAGCCCTGCCAGCAGCCCTGGCTGTCCTGCACAAGTGTCACCTCCTGCACGTGCTCTGCCCTTCCCCTCCTAGCCTGGATGCAAAGGCTGCTGTTGGCCTGAGCGCCTGGGGATGCTGCTTGCTCTGTGCCTCCTCTCAGTTCACTTGTCTTTTGTCTTTTTCAGGGTTCCACAGTCTTGAACTACTGGATTTTTGGCTACTACATGCCTGAAGATGATTGACAGCTAAAGTCAGAATTGGTTCTAGATGCTGTGTAGATGCAAAGCAGCACACTTCTATATCTAAGTTTCTTAATCTTTCCTGCTCTCAGTGGTCGTCTTTGAATTTGCTACAAATTCACTGACTTGGAGTAGATGAGTTTCAGAAGCCTATCCTTCCCTGCTGTGAGAAATCCAAAGCTTCACATGTAAATTGTCCGTAGAAACTGAACTCTGATGGCTTGTTTTTCAGATATAAATCAGAAGTCAAGAAAGGACTTGGCCTAATTTATATTGCTTTGCACTTTTGTCTGACTTTAAAGGAGAAAAAAAACATTCTCCAGTGAAATTTGGGTGCCAAACACATGCCCAGAATGTACAGAGCTTTGCTTTCCAGTCACCACTGTCCTTTAGGCGTTCCCCATGGCAGGTTCAGAGCCCGTTCTGTTCCATAGGTGTACGTTGGACTCTTAGAAATATTTCTGAGTTGCTCAGTAATATTTTTGGATTACAGTTTACTTGTTTCTGCACCAATAATTTCTTTTAAATTAAAGATTCCCTGTAATTCAGGCTAGGTTATCTGAACTAGTTGTATAGCACTGTCTTTTCCTTTGCCCTGTGCTCTGTACTCGCCGTCCTGCGCTTCCTGATGTTTGCTGTAGTCCCCTCCCTTCCCTGTGTGCTTCCCTCATCTCGGATACTGTGTAAGCATGTAGATACCTTGTACATACAGCAGAGCCTCTGGTGCCAGCCTCAGGGTGTCCTGACACTACACACCTAACACTCAGCGTGGTGGCACTTGGCAGCAGGATGTCCCGACCCCTGGCACTGGTGGTGACATGATTACCTAGACACTGTCTCTGCAAAAGGAGGTTTTCAGTATTCATTAGTTGGGGTTTTGTTTTTGTTTTGGTTTTCGTTTTGGTTATTTTTTGGTTTTTTTTTGTTTTTTTTTTTTTAATGGGAACTACATATTTTAAAATGTAATTTCTAAACTTTTTAAAAATTAAAAGCTGTTTAATTTATGTTCTGTATCTTATATTTTTGTGCCGTGGGATTTGCAGCTGTGTGTCTCTGACACCAGTGGGGCCTCACAGCCCCTGCTGATGTCCTCGGTAGCATTAGTTTGGCTGCTCAGTGGAGAAGATACCATGGGCCAAAGTTCCATTATTTATGTTTGATTTGTGACACTTGGTGACGGTGAGAGGAGCTCGTTCCAGTCACCGCTCTGCTTCCTGTGCCAGTTCCGTGCTGGTGTCCCAGGAGGATCGGCTGCCGTGTCCTGGCTCCTCCATGCTTTTTTAGGGAGCCTCCATAGCTGCTTCTTCAGTTCTCACAGTGTCCCCTGTCATTTGTGTGGTCACACAAACCCCTGCCTTGTCCTGGGGCCAGGAGGAGCCATGCCAGGTGGATTCGCTGTCGCGTGCGGGGCGGGCGCGGTGCCGGCTGTGCGGGAGGGCTCGGCTGGCACGGGCTGTGCTGCTGTCCCTGTCTGTCCTGTGCTGTTCTGTGCTGGCAGCAGCTCTTGGCTCTGTGGGGTTGTTGCCTTTCCCTGCGCAGTCCCGGGGCGGTGCCGAGGGCCAGCGGGGGAGCTCGAGGTGTCACAGCCCAGCCCCTCGCAGGGGGCACTGCAGGGGCCCCCTCCCCACCCTCCCCGTTATTCCAGCTATTTATTCATCCAGATGAGCGAATGTGATGAAGTCCAGAAGAGCAAACTCGCTCCTGAGCGTCCATAAGGTCACTTTTTGGTAAGCTTGACAGTAGTTTGTGCAAGTGTCTTACTTTACCCTTCTCATTAATAGCTTTAATATTAAACTGTTTAAAAAAGATCTGTTCCAGCCCTGAAGAAAAAGGTTCTTTGTTTCTGAAGAGCGGAGTCCTTTTTTTAAAAATGCATGTGTAAGATTTAAATTCCTGTTTTTCCTTGGGAGATAATGGTATTTGGACATGCAGTCTAAACTTCTTTGTGCTTTGTGTAACATAGCAGTGGACTTTTGTGATTGGCACCCAAGGAACTCGACTCCTGGGATTCATGGTAGTGATCCTGGCTGCACTCTGGACTTTGTTTTGCTAACCATAATTGAGCAACTGTACATTACTGCGATATTAATGTTTCAAAGCACTGGGATAGTCTAATTCTAACTTGTAATTATGTTTGCCAATTATCTGTTTGGAAAGTTGGTGTATGAACAGCTTCTTGAAACTGTTAAATTGTACAGATATTGTTCATGATCTAAAGCTTTGTACTGTGGAATGTGCTTAATAAAAAAAAGTTTGAACTTAATTTGTCGCATGAATGGATGAGTGATGTCACCTCAGCAGAGTTTGGGTGTGAGTTAAGGATGGGTTGGAGCAGCCTGGCTGGGGGGGTCCCTGTCCAATAAATGCCCTTCCAGCCCAACCCCAGTGCAAGACACAGGGCATGTGGAACCCAAACCCGTCTGCCACAGCCCAGCTCCTGCTCTGGCACAGGGGGTGGCAGCTGCTGTTCCACCCTTCCCTTTCTTCAGGACAAACTGGGAGGAACAGTGAGATGTGGAGCTGAGCTCATTCACCCATCACAGAGGTCTGAACCCCACTGCAGGAACATCACAAGGAATTGTTCTTACTTTACCAAGAATGCAGATAGAATTTTTAAAATACCCCCCATCTGCTGACTTGTTGAAGCAACCTCCATGCCTTGAGCTGTGCAGAGTCTTCCAGGGCTCTGACTCAGGAAAAGCTTTGCCTTGGGCTTTCCTTTGCTGTGCAGTGACTTGTTCAGTGCTTGGTTTGGTGGGTGTTTCTGGGATCCACTGACCTGAAAATGTTTTGGAGGTGCCAGAAACTCTGCTATAAATATGAGCAGTTCTGGCTCAGCATTGGCAAATCCAGGCCTCAGGAATGGCTCCAGTGCAGATGACTTCTTGCTCTCCTTGCCCCACTCTTGATTCTGGATGGGAGTGTTGGAGGCAGTGTTGCTGCTGTCAGGCTGAGGCTGCCCCTGCAGCTGAGTGGGTCCAATCCCCTGTGGTGCCAGGAGAGCCCTGTGCAAGCACAGCCTGGCCGAGCTCCTGACCGGGTTCTGAAGGCCTCGCTGGATATCATTATCCAAATGAGCCACAGAAGCTCTGGGATGGATCTGCAGTGTAAACCTTGAGGTCAGGCTTTAACATTCCAGCACACCTGGGTGGCCTTTGGCTTTCGTTGTTTTGTGGGTTTTCCCTGCAGCCTTTCATGGTTGGCTGTAATTCCCACCAGAGAACTTCCCAGGGAAGTCGTGGAGGCCCCGCTCCCCTGGGTGCTCCCACCCATCCTGGGCGATTTGAGGCCCCTTTGGACTCTCCCCACACCCTGTCCTGAGCATGGAGAGCCCGTGGGGCCGGGCAGTGCCCTGAGAGGGTGGGCAAGAGGGCAGGGCTGGACCCCAGGGACCCCCACAGGCACTGGGGTCTCACTCAGGCCCAGCATCTCCTGCCAAGTCCTTCCTGAACTGTGGATGGGGCTAAAGCAGCACAATTCCAGAGGGGAAAACTCCACCCAGCCTGGCCTTGGGCACTGCCAGGGATCCAGGGGCAGCCCCAGCTGCTCTGGGCACCTGTGCCAGGGCCTGCCCACCCTGCCAGGGGACAATCCCTCATTCCCAATATCCCATCCATCCCTGCCCCTGGCAGTGGGAGCCATTCCCTGTGTCCTGTCCCTCCATCCCTTGGCAATTGTCTCTCTCCAGCTTTCCTGGGGCTCCTTCAGGCCCTGCAAGGCCACCCTGAGCTCCCCCCAAAGCTTCTCCTGTGCAGGTGAACAATGGCAGCTGTGCCAGCCTTTCCTGCCAGCAGAGCTGCTCCATCCCTCTGCTCATCCTGGAGCCTCCTCTGGCCTGGCTGCAGCAGCTCCAGCTCCTGCCTGTGCTGGGCCAGGGCTGGGGCAGCTCTGCACGTGGGAAATCACCTGAGCACAGGGACAGAATCCCCCTGCCCTGCTGCCCACACTGGGGAGATGAAGGGAGAAAAAGGACCTTTGGAAAAGACCCTTTTCTGCTCCCCATCCCAGCAGAGCTTTTGCTAAAAATTCCAGACCAGGCTCAGTCTCCAGGATCACTCCCCGGCCTGGCTGTGCTGCCAGACCCAGCTGTGCCCATCCCTGCAGAGGGAATCGCTCCCGTGGGAAGCTGCTCTGGCACCCGGGCTCTCTGTGGGGTCTCTGTGGGCTGTCCCTGTGCCACAGTGCCAGGCACAGTCCCTGCTCTGTGACAGTGACAGGATTTGGGGCTGCCCTGTCCCGCAGCCCCCAGCTGCTGCGGCTCAGCAGGGCAGGGGGATGGAGCCAGCGTTGGCTTCTCCAAGCTCCAGCTTTTCCCTGGATACTTTAAACGCATTTGCGCAATGCTCTGTGGCGCCGAAATAGAACTCGAGTCACTTGTTAATCATTCACACACCAGGACCAAGCTGTTGTGGGCAGTGGGTGCTCCACGGCAGAGCTCCTGCCCTCTGCAGAGCTGTTCTGCAGCAGAACTCAGTTCGGGGCAGGGGATAACAGAAATCAGCAGCGATTATCCAAGCCTGTCAGTAACATCCTCCTGGAACACCTCTGGGCACTGGAGCAGGGTGAGGGACTGCAGGGAGTCGAGGCCTCTCTGGTTTAGGCTGTCTGAGCTCACTCAGTCTCCCTGAGTGCTTCTATCATCATCAAATGTGTGGCACATGCCCACTAAAATCTGTGAGCACTGACTGAAATGGTTCATTTTTGTCCTTAGTATTTTCGTTTTGTTTTAGTAATGAGATTCTTTTCTAAAAATTTTGTAAACAGTAATTTAACAGATCAATATTGCAACTGAACCAAAGAGAGATCCCGTATTTTCCTTGGGCTTTGAGCATCTCAGCACAGGAGCTGGGTGCATCCAGCCGGGCTCCAGGGATGAGCACCTTTTGTCTTCCCTTAGGAACGGCCCCGCTGCCTTCCCTGAGCGCCAGCCGCGCTGTGGTAGCGCTAATTGGGAACCGTAATTGGTTCTGGCTGCCTCTGGGAAGGTTTGCAGGCAGCACCCTCTCTCCCGTCTCGTCTCTCCCAGCGTCTGAGCCCGGAGCAGCCCCGGCCGGATAATTCCCGTGGCAGAGGAATTCAGGGATGCTCTGTGGGGTTTCTGTATCAGCTCGGGGAGGCTCCGCGCCCGCGGTGACCCCGCTGCTCTCGCAGGACTCTCTCGTCCCTGACGAGCTCTGCAGGTCCTGCAGTTCCACCCTGCAGCTCCTCGGGGATGGATTGAATGGGAAAAGGCACTGGGAGAGCTCTGCAGACACCTTGGCAGCTCCCAGTGCCGGGGCTGCTTTGGACGCTGGCAGGGACATCCCGCTGGTGCATCCCTCTGGTACATCCCGCTGGTACATCCCGCTGGTACATCCCTCTGGGACATCCCTCTGGGACATCCCTCTGGGACATCCCGCTGGTACATCCCTCTGGTACATCCCGCTGGTACATCCCTCTGGTACATCCCGCTGGTACATCCCTCTGGGACATCCCTCTGGGACATCCCTCTGGGACATCCCTCTGGTACATCCCTCTGGGACATCCCTCTGGGACATCCCTCTGGGACATCCCGCTGGCTCTTTCCCAGGGCCCCGGGCACCCCTGGACGCTCCCGGCCCTGTCCCCAGGCCCAGCGGCTGCCACGGAAGGTCCGAGCCAGCAGCGTCTGCTATGGACACAAAGCCGCCCCCCAGACCGGGGCTGTCCGGAGCGGGGAAGAGGAAAGAGGCACCGGGGGCTGCCCCAAACCTTTCCTTTCCCTTGGGCACGGACATCGCTCCGGGCTCCGCATGGGGAGCCTCGGTTTTAGGGGAGGGGCAGCGCCTGCTCCGCCCGACCCTGGGCACTCCCCAGTCCCGCCCGCTGCTCCTCCGCGGGGCTCCCGTCCCTGTGCCCGCTCCCCTGAGCCCGGCTCCAGGGCAGGAGGGAACGGCAGGAGCAGCCCCCGGGCTGCTGCCGCAAGCACGGCACGGCAGGAAGATCCTGACTGCGCCAATTCCTCGGCGGGGTCAGCGCGCCTCTGGCTCAGCCCCTCCCGGGTGGCGAAGGCAGAGAACAGCGGCGGGGACAGCGGCGGGGACAGCCCGGGCGGGCGGTGCCCCTGCCCGAGAGAGCCGGGCCGGGCCCGCCTAGCACAGCACAGCACAGCCCAGCCCAGCACAGCCCAGCCCAGCACAGCCCAGCCCAGCACAGCACAGCCCAGCCCAGCCCAGCCCAGCCCAGCCCAGCCCAGCACAGCCCGGCCCAGCACAGCCCAGCCCGGCCCAGCCCAGCCCAGCCCAGCCCAGCCCAGCCCAGCCCTGCCCAGCACAGCCCTGCCCAGCCCTGCCCAGCCCTGCCCAGCCCAGCCCAGCCCTGCCCGGCGCGGCCCCGGCCGCTCCCGGGCCCCTCCGGAGCTCCGGGCTGCCCGGTGCCGCCCGGTGCGCCCGTGGCTCCATGGAGCGAGGGGATTCCCTTCCCTGCGCGGTGCCGCTGCCCCTGCTCCCCCTGGATGTCCCTCGGGAGCGAAGGGACCAAGGCCGAGCCCGGGAGCCGCCGGAGCGCGGCCACAGATGGGCGCTGCTCTGCCCCTGAATCGCAGCTCGGGACGCATAATCCTGACTTCACACTTTTCCCAGACAATATCTTTCCATATAATCTTAATGATTCCTGCTGCAATAACAAATAGGCAGCCCTGAGAATAACTTCACACTTAATTTCTCGTGCCAAGAATCTCACCACTTGGCCCTTCTCTGGGTGTTTTCCCTCCAATCCATCTGCACAAACACAAGTGGGCCAGTTCTGTGCCTCAGGAATGAGGAGATAAAAAGGCAATAATTTATTTTTCCACCAAAGCTAGAAGTATTTTATAGAATTTGCTAAAGTTTTTGTTTCAGGAAATTTCATCATGTCTCCAGGAAAAAAAAGTGCCTAATTGGCCTCAGATTTTCTAACTCCCTTTTCATTTTTGTAATATGAGGAGGTCTAGGTCATCTCAAGGTCACTGCAGTTAGTGTTGCTTTAGTGCACCTCTGTGGATACCTCGTTTCTGCAGCAGTTTTTCCTTGAAAAACAGCCCCAGCCTGCTGCTGTAACAGCCACTTTCCTTGGCAACCAGTTGCATTCCTTTAGCATATGGAAATATTTTTTAAAACACATAACATATAGGGCTGCTTGTAGGTGAAATTTGCCAACAGAAATGGAGCAAATTCTTCTAAGCCCGTTGAATGGTGCTGTAAAAAAAAAAGCTTTTAACAGAAAGCTGCCATTTCCCATTATCTACACTGGGATCTTGACGTCAAAATAAAATGCTGGTGGTTATCAAATTAATAAAAATGTTTTGCTTGGTAAAAATTTAATTTTACCACCCTCCCAGGGCTTCCTGCTGTGTTGCCATGTTGGTTTACATGGCTTCAGGTGGTGAGGTCATTCCAGCCTGATTTTTTTGGTCTATCTTGGTAAAACTGTGGATTCCAAATATTTTGTTTTAGAAAAACTTGTTATGTGGTATCTTGAAAATGTAACAAATGCTGAGTCTGCAATACTGGAGAAACAGAGTTCAAAAAAAGAAGTGTTTGTACCTGAATGACCAGGTTTTTCTGAACAGGTATGGCCAAAAAAGAGAGGAGGCACTGTCACTTGGGTTGGAAGGGACATTAAAGCTCATCCAGCTGAGCTGGATCCATGCCCTGAGTTACTGCTCAAGGCTTTCCTTCCGAGGGACCAGCCCAGGCTGGAATTACTGGAGGTTTCAACTGCAGATTTAAAGCAAATCTGATGCTTTCTACAAGTGCCCCCACATTGCCTCCATCTGGGTTAGTGCCTTTGTGCTGCTGCTGTCAAAACCTGGCAAAATTTTGCAAATTCAGCCAGGAAAAGCCCAAATGCAAATGAAAACTGGAGGGCAAGCCTGGGCAGGTGTGTGGAAGGAAAAGCTCCTGGTCCATGATCCTTTACACAACAGAGTATTTTAAATTTGCTGAGGAAGGGCAAGCTGCCTGGATCTGAGGGGAAGATAAACAGAGAGGATGGAGCAGTGAGATCCTCAGGGATCTGCCACAGCCCTGGTGCATCTTCCCAAGCCTTGGGAGAGCTCAGGGAAACAGGGAGCAGCTCCCAGAGCTGGGCACAGCCACAGGGCTCCCACAGCTGGGCCAGCTGCAGCATCTGCCAAGCTCCTGGTGGCAGCTCCCGCCCTGCCAGGCTGGGATAGGACCCCAGAACTCGGTGATGTCACATCCAGGAAATGAATTACAAGCAGGACTCGGAAAAAATTGTAGTGGAAGTGGTTGTGTTCCCATAGGAGATTTTTTTTCTGGCACACATGTGCTTCAGCAGAGTGCTGGGCTGGACCCTGGGGCGGAGGGATGCCTGTGTTTGTTGGTTAAAACAAAGGGAGAGCCTGTGCTGCAGCTGGAGTTTCCTGCTAGGGGTTCCTGGTTCCCTGCTCTGACCGTGCAGCCCCTCTGGCACAGGGTGGGCTGTGCCTGTGCTTGTTCATCCTGAAAAAACCCACTGTCTTTTCCCTAGCAGCACCTTCATTGCTATGGGAGGGATTGTGCCCAGTGCCAGGGTCACCTCCCGCTGTCCCAGGCTGCTCCAAGCCCCATCCAGCCTGGCCTTGGGCACTGCCAGGGGCAGCCCCAGCTGCTCTGGGCACCCTGTGCCAGGGCCTGCCCACCCTCATGGGGGAATTTCTGCCTCAGTAATCTCAACCTACTCTCTTTCAGTTTGAACCCATTCCCCCTTGTCCTGTCACTCCAGTTGCTGATGAATTTGTCCCTCTCCAGGTTCCCTTCAGACCCTGGCAGGAGCTGTGAGGTCTCCACACAACCTTCCCATTTCCAATCCTCACACCCAGCTGGATTTTTGGTGAGCATAGCACAGTTTGTTTGCACCTCCTGCTTCATCCTGAACACCTTTTGCCATATTAGGCAAATAATAGAACTGGAAAAGACGCCAGTAACAAATCCCAAGTTTTTCTGTGGATGATTTCCTGCAAACACTCATTTCTAGGAGTCTGCTGGCCAGCACTGGCTGAACACCCAGCCCAGGGAGCTTCCTTCTCAGAGTGCAGGTGAATTATTCGCCATGACTTGCCCTTGGTATTTTTTGAGGATGATTAATGATGTATCTTGGGTGCTCTTCTCTTGTTTTGCTTTTTCTCTCCATGACCAGAGAATTGAAACAAGAACAGTGAAATGAGGAAATTCAAGTTGCCACTTGGACTTCCAGCAGGAATTCCAGAGCCAGCACACATCCATGTGAGAGCTGGCGAGACTCCCTCCTTGCAGTGCCTCTGTGACCTCCTGGCAGCTCCTCCGCCCACTGCTGAGTGTTTAACTTGTCCCCTGTGACACAGCCCAAATGTGCTGGGCTGTGCTCCTTCCCAGCTCCTGCAGGCACAACAGGCATCCAGATGATCTTCCTTTTTGAGGAAAATCAACACTTTCAGGAGCCTCATGGACTGGACGTGTGTCCCTTTCCTCAGCCAGGGCTGTGGTGTGCTGTGAGGAGAGCCCGGAATTCCTGTGGGCCACAGGACCAGGGATTGAGGGCAATGGCAACACAAACCCAAGGCAGGCTTTAATTCAGCTTATTCTGTGCCACAGCAGGGCTTTCTTTCTGCAGCCCTGAGAGCAGCTCAGCACACATCCAGCCCCATTCCCAGGAACCTGACCCCCAGGGGCAGCAGGGTTGGCTGGGATGTGTCTGGGCTGGGAATTCTCCTCAGCTGAGCCCCTCGGCCACACGGGGCTGGTGCTGCCAGCCCTGCCCAGGGAGGGGCTGGGCACCACTGGGACGGGTCTGGCCTGCAAGGGAAGGCATTGCCCCCAAACCCAAGCCAGATTGCAGAGGCAGTGGCCAGGGCAGCAGTTGAAAGCCCAGCTCCCAGCAGGTTGCAGGGCTGCCGAGTGGCCATGATGGATATGGAAATGCTTTCCTTTTTCAGACCTGGCAATGAGTTCCATGCCATCCCTTTGTGATTTCAGGGCTGGTGGAGATGTGAACTGTGTAGGAGCCCAGGACATCCCTCTGGCTGTCCAGGATGGCCAGGACCCCTGCCAGGGGGCTCAGAGACCCTGGCATAGAGCCCAAAACACCTGTGGGTTTGATTATGACCTGTGGAACAAATTACCAACCTTGTATGAAGATCAGCAAGCCACAACAGTTTAAGTAAAATATTAGTGAAGTTATCAAGGGGTGGAAAAGTAGATTTTGGGGTTTTTGGTATGGGGGTTCAGGAGGCAAGATGGAGGGAACTGGGCATGTCCAGCCTTTCTCCTTCTTCTTCTTGGCCTCCATCTTCTGCTGTGATGGTGACACTTTTAGATTGGTTTAGAGTAGAAGCTCACTGTCTAACACAGGTGATAGGTATTGGGAAGTAATTGTAAACATTGTACACGTAGTTTTTAGTATAAAGAGATAACACCGCCCTGGGGGCAGGCAGAATGCCTGGAACTGTCCTGCTGGATGGACCTTGGCAGGGCAGGAGAAAATTTTTTATAGATAAGAAACAATAAACAACCTTGAGACTGAGAAATGAAGAGCCCTGACTCCTTCTTCAAGTGCCCAAGCTAAGAAAAGAGACTTTTAACAATCCTGGAGTCGCAGAAAAGCCCTGAGAGAGCTGCATTAGCTCCGGTCCCAGCTCCAGGCAGGGAGCAGCTGAGCTGTGTCTGCTGTTCACACACAGCAGAAGAACAGGTGGGTTCTGGACTCACACATCCACAAAAATGGCATTTTGGTGCCACAAAGGGCTGTCACAGCTCCTGTGAAAAGCCTGGGCTGAACCTGGAATGCCAGAGCCAGGCTGCACATGGAAATGGGGGTGTGGAAGCCAGACCCAAAGGAATGGATGTTGGGGATCTTGCAGCCCAGGCTGCATCCCTGGCCCCGGTGGAGACTTGGATGTACCAACAGAGCCACTGCAACATCTCACCTGTGGGAGCTGATTCTGCACCTGTTTGGTTAAAAACCATCAGCAATGCCCTTCCTGAGCCTTCTCTGTGCTGCTTCCCTTCCTGCAAAACAAACAGGAACTGGGCTGGGGGGAATGTTCTCGTGGCAGTTCTACACAGAACAAAAATGCACATACGACCTGGCATCTGCTTCTTTTCCCCAATAAAGTGCAAAATCAACACACACAAATATGTTTATGTGAACGGGCCAGAAAAACAGCTGGTTCATCAAAGCAAAGGGGCACGCTTGGCTCTGCTGGGCCAGCGTTCAGCGGGCTCCCATGTATTTATAAAGTGAGAAAGTGGAGCATATTTGAACATGCAGGTGTATAAATATTCCTGCCAGACCTGCTGGAGTGTTTGAAGTCTCCCTGAAGCCGCTGCTCTGACTCACCCCTTCCCAGGGAGTGCTGCCCTGGGGGAGCTGCTCTGCCAGCCTGGAGCGGCCCCTCTGGCAGCCCTGGCAGCCCTGGCAGAGGGACTGTGCCAGGACAGCCCCAGCTGTGCCCTCCGGGGCCAGGGCAGGGGCTGAGGCTGCCCTGCTGGCGAGAGCTGGGGCGGCGCCACGGAGCTGCTGCAGGCAGATGTGGGGCTGAGCTTTTGTTTCCTTGGCCTGGCACCCGTGGCTGGAGGCTGCAGCTTCCCTGGCAGCGTGGAACATGCAGCTCAGCTCTGCAGCCTGCACTCCCAAGCCAGTGGGCCTGAGCAGGGAGAGCAGAGCAGCAGCACTGGCATGGGGACACAGAGGGCAGATGCAGCACCAATATTCTGCCAGGTGCTTCCAGCCCTGCCTGCCTCTGGCTGCTGTCACTGCTGTGCAGGGAAAAGTAAATCCTTTCCTAATAAAACACACGCACACCTCCAGCCCAGGCACACACCTGCACAGCCAGAACCCAGCACAGCCTTCCCCACAAAGCTCCTGGAGGCTTTCTGTCACTGTCGAGCAATCTGGGGCTGAACCCAGCCCAGCACAGGCTGATGTGCTTCAACAAAATGAGTTTCCCCAAATGTATTCTCCTTTTCTGTGTGTAGCTGGAGTGTCCAAAGCTAAATAAAACAATTGTTGACATATTTTTCTCAGTGAGAGTTTTCGTTTTTGTTTTGTTTTTTTTTTTTGTCAAACAGGTCTTCAATGTGGAAAGTTTAGAGCAGAATCATAAAATGGTTTGAGTTGGAAGGGACGTTAAAGATCCTCCAGTCCCACCCCCTGGGAAGGGCAGGAACCCCTCCCACTGTCCCAGGGCGCTCCAGGTTCTGTCCACCCTGGCCTTGGACGCTGCCAGGGGTCCCAGGGCATTTGGGTGACATGGGCTGTAAATAGCCTTGGACTGAATTTTGGTGTAGAAAGTTGAGAATAATTATTTCTGTGGTTCCTGGTGAAGGAGCTCCCTAATGTGAACAGTATTTCCAACAGGATAAAGAAAGTCAGGAATTTTACCTTATAATGTGAGCTGAAGAAATGACCCATGGGTGTTACCTGAGTGGATTTTTCAATATTAGAATTTATTTTCATTATATTATCAGAATTTTCTAATTCTGGTCAGCTCTGTGGAAGAGCTTGTCCAGCTTCCACTGACTCTCAACAATGAATAACAACCCCTGACCTGGATCCATTCCCACATCCCGCCAGTCCCACCTTCCCCTCGCTCATCAGGACACTGATCAAAGCCGCTAGATGTCACTGCTATATTGCACTAATGAAGTTAAAATAATATTTTTCTGGCAATAAATGTTCTGACTCATAAGGAAGTTGGTTTATAAAAGCTGTGGATAGTTTGGATTCCTTCCAGTTAAAAAACAAAACAAAACTTCTTTTTCTTTTCTTTTTTATTTCACTAAAAATATTGGATCCAAGTTCAAAACTCTCATTTCACAAATAACATTGATTTGTATTTTAAAAGGAGGAATACTTTGAAGTTAATACCAAGTACAGAAACGTGGTCTGTGGCTCTGTGAACTGAGATGATGGGAAAAAATTCTATCTGAAGGTCTGCAGTGCTAAAGACAGGGCTTGACTAAAGGCAGGGCTGGAGGTGGTCAGGAATACTCCTGTTCCTGTGCTCGGCAGAGAGGGAGGCAAAGCGCCACTGAAATAGCATAATAGCAGCAATAACATTGTGTTAATGTGCCTTTCGTGTCCCAGTGCAGGGCAGGACAACCCTCCCCTCACTCAGCAGCAGCAGGAGCCGCCCTTGGCCGCTGTCAGACATCCCTTGGGAAGGGCTGCTCCAGCCCCAGACACCCGCAGGGCCTCTGGGGAGCAGGGGCAGCTCAGGCTCTGCCCACAGTGCTGAGGCTCGCTCCAATTCCTTCATCTGATTCTCTCTTCTGCAAGGGAAGGGTGCTTTGGGCTTGGGTTTTGTGTTTTAAGGCTTTGGTCATTGAAAAACTGGCAGGTGAGCTCAAAATTTAACTGCTCCTGGGAAGAAATTCAATGTACCCCAAGTGGCCACCTGAGAATTCCTTCCCCAAATGAATCCTTGGTTTTTTCTCCTGATGTCATCTAGACAAGAACTGACTGCCGCAGGTAATGAGATCATCGTGAACTGATAGTGGAAGATGCAGAGAATGCCCTAAATTCTGCTAAGAAAATGCTCATGTGTCATTGGAAGCTCTTTTTTGGAGATGAAGAATGCAAAAATGATGGGATGGGATGGGATGGGATGGGATGGGATGGGATGGGATGGGATGGGATGGGATGGGGGGATGGGATGGGATGGGATGGGATGGGATGGGATGGGATGGGATGGGATGGGATGGGGGGATGGGATGGGATGGGATGGGATGGGATGGGGGGGGATGGGATGGGATGGGATGGGATGGGATGGGATCCATGGGATGGGATGGGATGGGATGGGATGGGATGGGATGGGATGGGATGGGATGGGATGGGATGGGATGGGATGGGATGGGATGGGATGGGATGGGGGGTATTTTTGCCCCATGGAATTTCTTTACCTTCTCTCTACCAGTAAGTGAGCTGGACACGTTCATGCCCTTTGGGAGCCAGCATTTTGGTGTGGGTATAAGAACACAAATTAGAAGGCCATTTTTGGGCCTGTCCCCACCCCTTCATGATTTCTTTATCCCAGTAGAAGGAGCTGAGGCTATTGGCAATTTACTGAGAACTATTTCCTACAGTGAGGAGGAGCCTGAGTGCAGCTGCAGCTGAGCCCCATCCCTGTGCCTGGGAGCAGGAAATGTGGCTGCTCTGGGATTCCTGCCCACGAGCATGGAGAAGAGCCATGCTATGGGTACCTGTGTGAAGGAAAACAACTGGGATTCTTGGCAGGAGTGGGTTTAGTCTATGTCCTCTGTGGAATGTGGGTGTGAAATGAGTTTACCCCATGCTCTGCGTTTTGACCACACAGCAGCAGCTCCTTGGCTGTCTTGGACCAGCACCAAAGGGGGGTAAGGGCTTTCTGAAGTGTCTGGGCTGGGCTCAGAGCCTGAGACACAGCCCACTGTGCAGGGGAAGTGTGTGTCCTGTGTGCCTGCTCTGCCCCAGGGATGCCTCTGGTTTCATGTAATTAGGACGACTGGAGTGGGTGAACTTCTGTTTTGGGAAGCACTTGGGGACTAATGGTGCTGGATCACTGCAGGCTCTAATTAATCACCTGGCATCCAGCAAAAACTCATCCAGAGCCGTGCCCAGACACCCAGGGTAGCTGGGACTGGAGGGAAATCTCTCCTGAGGGCAGTGCTACAGAGCTTTTGTGTTCCACGTCCAGGTAAACTCCCAGCTGGAGCAGGACTGAGACAGAGAAACACAGAAAGGCAAGAATAACTCACTTCCCTGGCTCAAGTTACTGACAAAGGCATGAAAGCCTCAGCCTGGAGGATAAATTATGAGCTATCAACCCAACCAGAGCCATAATAAGAAGGGAGGAATCAGATGAGTAAGGCAATAGGGGAAAAGCAAACACTGTGAGTAATGGCAAGACAAGGTTGGTTCCCTAGAAGTTGTCTGACCACATTAGATAGCACAGCTCAGTGCCTGGGGCTGGGCCCAGTGTCTAGAGAATAAATCAAATGGGTTTTTTGTTATTGATAAAACATTCTCTCCACAGTAGATGGATTTAATATTTCCTGGATCCATACTGTTGAAGCCCAGCAGTGGGGATGCCTTTCCAGGTCTGCACTATTGATGGCTTTGTTTCCAAGGGGTGCAGACTCCCAGAGTTCTCCCAGGACTTGTTGCTATAAACTGTGAAGGGAGGATTTTTGTCTCTCTGTCTCTCCTTTGATTCCTTCCTCAGTTTATTGACTTTCTTTGCTCCTGATCCACTTCACTTCCCCTGGCCCGGTTAATTCCTCCCACTTCCTTCTCTCCCTTGCTCCTTCTTTCCTGGCACTTCCATGCTCTCCCTGCTCAGGGTGTGGGGACCACGGACTGGGAAGAAATCCTTGACGGTGGGAGTGTGAGGCACTGGCACAGGGTGCCCAGAGAGCCTGAGGATGCCCACTGGGTTCTGTGCAGGAGCACATCCCTGTAAATGCACAGGATCAGAGGCACAAGCACTGCCAGGCTCCTCAGTGGAGCTGTGGGATCTCACCCAGGCTCTGGAATCAGGGGGGTGCAAAGGGCCTGGGCTAAACCCCCACCAAAAGGCTTCTGCCCATGGGAATTTGCACTCTGCCCTCTCTCCTCTGTCAGCTCTGAACCCAGCCTTCCATCCTCGGGACCAGCTGTGGGGGCTCTCCCTGCTCCCTGCCAGCTGTACCTGCAGGGGACCAGAGTGGTTGGTTTGGTCTGGGGTTATCTTCAGATGGAGACTTTTAATTGAGGACAAGTGTGGGACCTGGGAGAGCCCATGAGAGTGAGAGCTGCCCCCTGCCCTGGCCAGGGCACCATTCCCACCACAAGGAGCTCTGATTACACAAGATGTTAATTGAAATGGCAGGAGGACTGAGTGCCCGGGGGGCAAGGTGAGCACTGGATGCAGAGAAAATACAAAATGGTCCTTAACTAGCTGTGGATTTTCCAAGCCCATCTTTACACACAAAATATATTGACCACAAATAAGTCAAGGAAAGAGCAAACTCTGGGGCCCAGTGCCCCAGCAGTTCTGTAGGACCAATTCTGCCCCCACCATGAGCCTAAGCTTAGATTATATTTTTCAGTAGAAAACTCGTATATACAATTAAGAACCAAGTTTATCCTCCCATGCTTTTTGCTGACCTTCAACAGTAGAAAAGGGAATCACTGCAAAATTTTTTGAGTAACAGAAAAAACTTAGCTGCTAGGGATTAGTGGTTTATTTATTTTCTCAACTAATTCATTAAGAGAAGCTGAATTTAATGTCTTACTCAGCCTGTAAAGCCTTCCTCCTTGTCTCCTCCAGCCCACTTCCTCTGGGTTCAGCACTTCCTGCAGGTAGATGTGGTGCTCTCTGTTGTTCCACAATGACTAAATTCTCTTGAATTGTGTTATGGTTTAATAACAACAGGAATTAGGTTTGCTGCTACCAAAACCATTTCATTATGACACATCCAAAGACACAAAACCCTCTTGTGCAATAATAAGGGGAAAAAAGAAATCTTTCCATCCACTTGTACAAAAGAAGCCTCAAGAGATCAGTGCTATAATAAGAAGAAAACAAACCTGACTCGGTTTAGAAAAATGCAGCTAATATGTCTAAAGGAAACTGCAAGTACTTAATCAAACAAGGATTTGGGAAGCAGTGTTGTTAGACATGACCTGGGAGTTATGGGAGACAGCAAATGAGATATTAAAGAGATAATTAGGCTTTTTGCTGAAATGGCACTGTCAGCATGGGATTTGGGGTGTAGTGTTCAGCTGTGTGCATCCCAAATGTGGGGATGGTACAAAGGTACAAAGGTGTTGTGGGGATTGAGTAGCCATGAAATAAGCACACGAGGGACACAAAAGAATTGGAAAAGAAATGGGGGAAATAATTCCTAAGAAAGCAAATACTGAGGGTTTGACTTAGGGATGGCACAAGGAAGCATGAAGGAGTCAAATCTGGGAGAGCCCTAAAGGGAAGAGGAGCCACACAGGGAAACACATGAGGGAGAATCTGAAGGGTGTGAGGAAAGACAGTTATAGGCTGACAAGCAAGGACTGAGACCTCTTAGCACTCATAACAGCTACTCCATCCTTTCCTTTTATTTAGAATAAACTGCACTCACCCCTCCACATTCCTGCTCCTGGACTGTGTTGTCTGCGGATGAACAGACAGTGGGACAGAGCTCTTCTTTGCTTTTAGTTAGTTTTAGCTTGCTGAGGCAAGGACGTTCCCTGGACTGTGTTTTTTTCCCTTTTCTTGGCCCTGTTCACACCTGCTCTGGACTGAACACCCAGGGGAGCACCGGCAGCTGCACCTGTGGCCCACCAGGCCGGGCCTGGCCTGCGGCATTTCCAGCACTGAGGGACTGATCAGAGACTGAGTGAGCTGGGCTGCAACCCGGGGAGGGACTTTCTCAGTTTGTCATCTCTTTTGGAGCAGCAAGGGGTTTTATTGATTAATATTGTTTAGGTTTTATTGTTTAATAAACAGGTTCTTTCCACTTTTCTCCAAGGAGCTATTTTATTTTTCCTGAACCGGCTGGGGGAGGGGCCAAATGAATCTGCTTTCCTAGCGGAGACTCTCTGGGGGTTCTCTCCAAAATCTGCCCTGAACCAGGACATGAGGTCGGTCTGTAGGCTCAGGGCTGATCCAGTCTCATCTCACTGATGCACTTTGGTGTTTTCATGTCCCAGCTCCAGTGGGTCCAAAGGCTGGGCCAGGTTTAGTGGGGTTTATTCAGTTCTCCTGTGGAAGTGCTGTGAACTTTCTAACTGGGGCAGTGGCTGACACTGGAAAGATTCCTATTTCCTCCAGAGTTTGGAAGACAGGGTACAGCCTCCCCTCCTCACCAGTTCTTTCAGTCTTGAGCTGCTCAGAGCTCTTCAGGGCTGCTGCTGCTCCTGAGGGAGGGATGTCCAAGGTGCAGGGCACGTGTGAGCACAGGGTTTCTTCTGCTTTGGTACTGCAGCCCCTCTGCAGAGATCAGAGATGAAGAGACAATCTAAAGCAAAAAGTCAAAGGAATATTTTCAAATCTTACAGTGAAAGGTTCACTTTGATTCAAGTCTGACTTTCTCCAGCCTATTTGCACAGCTTTCCCTATTACACGGGCTATCAGATGAAAAATAAAATTACTGATACCTGGGAGGTTTTGGGGCTGCTTGTGACCTCTGTTTAACCTGAGTGGGAGCCACAGATAGAAAACTGAAAGTTTGCAAGGGCTTGTGGAGCATGGGAGCAGAGCCATGACCTACAGGTTCCTCTTGGTGGCTCCTGGACCTGACAGCAGAGCAGAGGGAAGAGAATTAACACATCCCCACACCTCCCTGGGAAGGGAGAGCTCCCTGGGAATCAGCACCTCCCTGCTGGGTGCCAGCCTGAATTCCTGACATTGCAGCCTTCGAGCCACAGGCAGCTGCCAATGGAGCTCTGGCCCAGCCAGGCCAAACAAAAAGTTCCTCTTGAATATTAAAATTAGAAATAAGATCTTGCTCAGTTGGACATCACATTGAGAGCTGTGGCTCACACTGGTGTGGGGTGGCTCTGACAGGTTCAGGACTCTCCCCTCTCCAGAGCTGCAGGAACCTGCCCTGTTCTGCCTGTCACACTCAGGACTGCCCAGCACAGGGGCTGCCACTGGGGAGGAGCAATGCTGGCTCTGCTCGGGCATGAAAAAAGCAAGAGGGAGTTTCATTTTTACTGAAAAGCTTTTGTTACATTGCTTTGATGATGTGCTGAACCTCTAAATGTCCGTGTTACTTCTGTCTCTTTGGGGACAGGGATATAAAGAAAGGGGATGAGGAAGCCAAGCAGCAGAGGCTGGTGTCCTGTGGAGTTGTCCAGCACAACAAACAAATGAGTGACTTAGAGAAGAGTAAGTCCTGAAGTTTAAATACTGTTTGTAGCCCAAAAAGAGTCCTTGTTCCATAACTCCCATCAGCAAAATGGAAAAGTTCTCTGCCTGGATGGAAATCCCCTGTGTCCTCACGTGCAGGATTTTGGGATTTTGGGAAGAGGCAGAGGGTGGCAGGCACGCACCGAGAGAGGCCCTTGGTCTGTGCCTTACCCAGCTTGGTCACAGAGCTCTCTACAGCACTGGTCACCACCCACCTACAGCAACAGGGCTTGGGGAGGGTGCACAGTGGAGTCTGCAGATGGAAATAAAATCCAGCCCCGAAGCTGAGGCTTGAGTGACTTTGGCTGTTAATGACTTGTCCCCAGGGCAGATGAACTGTGATGTGCGCCAACAGCAAAATTTGTTCTTTCACAGTTCAGGTATTTTAGCTTCGATTAATAAAAATGCAGCAGATTTTGCATCCCAGCAGAGCCTGATTTCCCTGTCACTGTGGAGCAGTGAGCAGTTAAAGCTTCATCATCATCTGAGCCTGGCTTGGCCAGGGAGCTCTGCAGCTGCAGCTCTGAGAGCAGTGTTAGCCTGGCTCTGAGATACAACTGCAGTGGGACTTTGTGGGGTGGGAGGGGTGGTTGTTAACTTGAATTGCAGACTTCTGGGCTCTTTTCTCTTTGATTCTTGGTAGTGAAATGTTCTTTCCCCGCTAAACCTTCGCACTGCTCCAGTTCAGCCCCATGGGTGTGCAGGAGCTGCTCTGCCCAGCGTGGTGCCAGCTCCCTCCTGCCACAGCTGGGATGCTCCTGGGCCCGCAGAACCAGCAGGGTTTGCCACTGGGTGAGACTTCCACATCAAAGAGCTTTATAAGCAGAACCTCCGATGTGTTTGAGGTTTGCCCATCACTGCAGGATACTTCCCAAGAGCATATTTGCTCATTAAAAAGCAGCCAGACTTGTTCCTGCCGGCGTTCTGGTTTGTTTGGATCCCAGGCTGCCTCCAGGATCAATGGGAGTGTGCTCTTGGAAAGGGCTGTGCAGAGATGGGGAAACCTCAAACATTTTGGAGGTTCAGTCTGGAAACCTCTCTGGTTTGGAAGTCCACCAAAAGCATGTCATGAGATGGTTGGAAGACTGGGTGGGGTTTACATCTGAGGATAGAGTGCAAAAGTGAGAATTGTTTAGCTTGGAAGAAGAAAGGGTTGGAGAGTATGTGAGTGAGGTGTTTAGGAAAGGTACTCAAAAAACTAATCCACTCCTCAAGTTAACTTTTGTCTCTAACACAAGAGCAAGGGGTCATTTAGCAAAAAATGAAACAGAAATTATTTTATCATGGATCATTTAACTGGACTACTTAGAAGTCCTCATCACCAAAGGCAAAGACAAGAACTGGTACAAACAGCTTGATTTAACAGAAATGCTATTGATTTTGAGATGGTTGTGTTCCCCTAAGCAGTCTTCCCTCTGTGTGATTTGCCTGAGAAGGATTTAAATGAACTGGGCTCCTCAGCACAGCAGGGCCAGGAGCTCCTGGAGCTGAGCAAGGGCCTGGAGCATCTCAGTGCCCAGGAAAGGCTGAGGGAGCTGGGGCTGCTCAGCCTGGAGAGGAGCCCCAGGGAGAGAGAGGGGCCTCAGCCCTGGCTGTCCCTGCTGTCCCTGGCTGTCCCTGCCTGTCCCTGAGTCCCCCAGTCTCTGTCTGTCCCAGTCTGTCCCTGTGTCCCTGTGTCCCCCAGTCTGTCCCTGTGTGTCTGTCCCTGAGTGTCTGTCCCTGTGTCCCCCAGTCTGTCTGTCCCTGTGTCCCCCAGTCTGTCCCACTCTGTCCCTGTGTCCCCCAGTCTGTCCCTGTCTGTCCCCATGTCCCCCAGTCTGTCCCTGTCTGTCTGTCCCTGTGTCCCCCAGTTTGTCCGTGTGTCCCCCAGTCTGTCCCTGTCTGTCTGTCTGTGTGTCCCCTAGTCTGTCCCTGTCTGTGTGTCCGTGTGTCCCCCAGTCTGTCCGTGTGTCCCCCAGTCTGTCCCTGTGTCCCCCAGTCTGTCCCTTCTGTCTCCCAGTCTGTCCCTGTCTGTGTGTCCGTGTGTCCCCCAGTCTGTCCCTGTCTGTGTGTCCGTGTGTCCCCCAGTCTGTCCATGTGTCCCCCAGTCTGTCCCTGTCTGTGTGTCCCTGTGTCCCCCAGTCTGTCCCTGTCTGTCTGTCCGTGTGTCCCCCAGTCTGTCCCTGTGTCCCCCAGTCTGTCCCTGTCTGTCTGTCCGTGTGTCCCCCAGTCTGTCCATGTGTCCCAGTCTGTCCCTGTCTGTGTGTCCCTGTGTCCCCCAGTCTGTCCCTGTCTGTGTGTCCCTGTGTCCCCCAGTCTGTCCCTGTGTCCCCCAGTCTGTCCCTGTCTGTGTGTCCGTGTGTCCCCCAGTCTGTCCCTGTCTGTGTGTCCGTGTGTCCCCCAGTCTGTCCGTATGTCCCTCAGTCTGTCCCTGTGTCCCAGTCTGTCCGTGTGTCCCCCAGTCTGTCCCTGTCTGTGTGTCCGTGTGTCCCCCAGTCTGTCCCTGTCTGTGTGTCCGTGTGTCCCAGTCTGTCCCAGTCTGTCCCTGTCTGTGTGTCCATGTGTCCCCCAGTCTGTCCCTGTCTGTGTGTCCCTATGTCCCCCAGTCTGTCCCTGTCTGTGTGTCCCCGTGTCCCCCAGTCTGTCCGTGTGTCCCCCAGTCTGTCCCTGTCTGTGTGTCCCTGTGTCCCCCAGTCTGTCCCTGTGCGCAGGCTCAGGGCAGCCCCAGGCTCTGCTCCAGGCCCAGCCATGGCCCCAGAGCCACGGGCAGGGCCTGAGCCCAGGAGCTGCCCCTGCCCAGGAGGCAGAGCTGCTGCCCTGGGCAGTGCCAGCCCTGAGCAGATGGGGCAGAGGCTGTGCAGTGTCCCTGCCTGGGGACATGGCAGAGCTGTGAGCACACCCTGCTGTGCCCTGAGCTCTGCCATGGCCCTGCTGGAGCACGGAGGGGACACCAGGTGAGCCCTGGGCTCCCTCAGCCTGACCCACTCTGGGATCTGGGAATTAAGAGAGTAGAATCAGCCCTCACTGAGGACTTTTACAGCATTTCACTCCACAGGCTTCAATCCAGACTGCAGGTTTTTCCTCAGGATCTGACACAGCTCGAATTTTTATGTGGCTTTGACAGAAACAGCTGGGGCAGTGTTGGGACTGTTCAGACATTCAACAATGAGTTTGTGTGTCTGATGGGATTTTTGAAAGTACTTGCATGACAGAATCCATCATTGATGGATGGAAATGGCGACCAGGTGTGTGTTTTTATCTCAAGACCTTATACACCAAAAATCCCAATTGTCCTCTAACTGTCCTTCTGATAACACAACAGGTAACCAGCACCCGCTCCCCTGGAGGGGACCTTGTGCTGACAGGTTCATTTTTAAGATTGTCAGGCAGCAAGGACAATGGTAAAGTCTGCCAGGGCTGGAAGAGCACATGGGGAATGGATACAGCAATGGATCCCCTCCTTGGGACGAGTTGGGATTTCCCGGGCTCATGGAAATCCCTGTGATGAATGAACTCACCACTGGATGTCATTGTTTCTCTATAGGAAAGCGTCGGGGACACTTTTATTTGGCAGTAAAATTGTTTTTATTGTCTGGGGTTTTTTCTCCCCCAAATAGCAAGCCCCACATATGGGACATTCAGGTGTTTGGCACCTCCTCCCCTTGGCTGCGGCCAGCCCAGGACCCAGATTACGCCTCTTGTTTTGCTAGGGCGGGGCGGGTTTGCCGCGCTGTGATGGATTCGGTCTCTGCTCAGCCCCGCAGCCTCCGGGCCAGATCGTCAGCTGGTGTAAATTGTGCTGCTCGCAGGATTCCAGCGGCAGTGCCAAGGCAAACAGCCGGGATCCAGCCCGGCCTGCTGCTCCGAGTCCCTCCAGCCCAGCCAGCGCTTCCTGCTCCCTCAGCACCTCCCTCGTGCCCCGGCTCCCACCTTCCTTAGTGTTCTCTACAACACACCGAATCCTTTTTTTCTCCTTCCTAGCTCAGTTCACCGTTTGAAAACATCACCCAAATTATGACGTCAGTCGATTTTCCATGTTCTTTTGGCTCCTGGTTGTGTTATCTTCAAGATGCCCCTTCCAGGAGCAAATCAGCCTTAGGGAGAAGTGGTCAGCTGGAAAGGTAAACAAGTCATAGAAACATAACCCAGAATCTTGTCCAATTCAACATCCACCTTGGCTTTTTGGTTGTTATGGATTTGTTTCTGATCCTGTCTCACTGTCAATTTTCCATAACAACTCCTTCATTTTTTTAAAATCTCAAAATATATCATAGAATCAGGGAATGTCCCGAGCAGGAAGGGACCCACAGGATCACCCCGTCCAGCCCCTGGCCCTGCCCAGACCCCCCGGCAATGCCCCCTGTGCATCCCAAAGGCTCCTGGAGCTCTGGCAGCCTCGGGGCCGTGCCCATTCCCTGGGCAGCCTGGGCAGTGCCAGCACCCTCTGGGGAAGAACCTTTCCCTGGTGTCCATCCCAAAGCTCCCCTGCAGCCGTTCCCTCCTTCCCTGAGCTCTGCCCTGGGCTCCTCTCTGCAGCTGAACCAGCCCAGAGCCCTCAGCCCTCCTCGGGTGGCCCCTGCAGAGCCTTCCCCAGCCCCTGGCCCCTCCTCTGGGCACTCTGGAGCAGCTTTGGGTCTCTGATGCTGTGGCACCCGAAGTGCCCCAGCCCTGGAGGTGAGGCTGCCCCAGCCCAGAGCAGAGTGGGACCATCCCTCCCCTTTCCCTGGTGTCCCCAGGACAGGGATGTCCCTCCTGGCTCCAGGGCACTGCTGATCACATTTGTGCAGGTATAACTAACACAGAACATTAAAACTGTCTGGTATTTAAGTGCTTATATTTAGTATATATATATATACATATATACTATTTATAATGTAATATATATATATATTTATAATAGGTACATTTAGTATTTAAGGAACATGGGATTTTACCTTGTTAGTTCCTGACCTGAGTACATACAAGGGCTGGCAGAGGTTAATTTTAATGCAGGCACAGCTAACAAGGTGATAAGGCTGCCATGCCTCCTGTCACCTGCTGTCCCCATGCTCTGTGCCATTCTCCAGGACAGAGGGGACATTTGGGACACCTGCTTCCTGCAGGGTGAGGAACCAAACCCCACGGGCAGAGCATTTCTGAGCAGGATCAAATCTTCCCTGTGCCATTCCCTGCCATCCTCCGCCAAGGTTCAGTGCCAGCAGGAGCCTTACAGAGCTCTCATCTCTCCTTACCTGAATGAAAAGTGAATTAAGGCAGTTAATTATTCATGGAGCAACAGACAAGGAAAACACCTTTGAGCATCACTCTGCTAAACCAGACCAGTAGTTTTTACTTCCTTTGTATCTCTCATGTGTCTGGCAGCTCAGGTGGAATGTGGGAGGAATTTTGAACACTGCTTTTCTGGTTTCAGGTGTGGTGGCTGCAGGAGACTGAGAGCCTGCTTGGTCAGAGGAGCTGTCCATTGTTTGTTAATAAATTATATTTTTAGCAAATCCTGCCACTTCACATTGAGCATTGTCTTCCTCAGAAAGGTGCACTCCAGGCTCAGGGCTGTCTGCACTGCAGTCAGTGGTGGATCTGAGTGCATCCTTCTTTCTACACCAAACCAGGAGCTGTTCTGTGAGCAAAAGCACGGAAGGGAAAGGAATTGAAGCATCTTGTTTCACTCAGGGCTCTGGAAGAGATGGAGAGCCTCAAAAAGAGGGCACAGAAAATAATCAAACAGTTCTGTCAGGCAGTCTGCATCCAATCCATGGGAGATTTTTGGTGTAAGTGAAGGTAATTTGCAATTAAACAGAGAGATGATGGAGCTGTTTGTGGGCTACAGGAATTGAGGAGATCTGTGAGGTAATGAAACCATGCAACTTCAGAGTTGTAAGGATAGATGAATTATAATGAAATTCTTAATTTCTGTGCCAAATAAAAAGAGAAGAAAAAGATTTGGCATCTCACACAGTCTTTTGGGATGGGATAAACTGGAATTTTTTTGTTTTAAGATCAAAGTGTGTTATAATTTCAAATGAGGCTGCAATGACACCACATTCTTACCAGTTAAATTGCTGATTTGTATGGGTTTGGGATCTTTGGGTTAAAACCACAGGAAAAAATATTCCTAACTCGTGCTCCTGTTACCTGACTTTGTCAGGAGAGCTGCAGCACAGAGGGGTGTACTCTGCTCAGCCTTCACCGTGGGAATTCATTTTATATCCTTTTCATAATTTTATCTTCTATCTGGACAAATGGTGTCTCTGGCACTGGCATGGATAATGAACAGGGGGCTGCTTGGAGTGTCTGATGGAGCAGAAGTCCTGAACCCTTATGGGTAAGTCTTTAGCTCAAAGTGACTCTCAGAGGTCATCTTGTGTAACAGAGGAGCCCCATGAGCAGGACATGCTCTTTTCAAAGCCATCTATGCCAGGCATCTGAAAAAATTCGTGCTCAGAAGCTCAGGATGTCTCACTTTGGGTGCTGTGGGTCTATTTGGTTCCTCCACAGTGCCAGGGAGGAGTTCACTACTAAATACTTTGGTTTTTCCATAGAAGTGTGACACCCAGTCCCTTTCAGGTGCCTTGAAAAATGCCCCTTCATGCCCTGCTGGGGCTTAATTAAAGGCAATTTGTTAATTAAAGGCAATTTGTCTCATTCCACGTGCTGAATTCCCCAGAACAGCTCCCCTTGCCTCAGAGCAGCCCCAGGAGCCGCAGTCCCTGCTGGATGCTTTGAGGGAATGTCTGATGTGGGAATATGCTGCCAAAGGGAACAACAGCTCAGAGCCTCAGCTTGTTTGGTAACAAATTAAACCCCTGCCTGTTTCCCCAAATTGCAGCTGTGACCTGGACATTTTGCAGCTGCTACACCATTAACTAGGAGTTCATGGTACTGCCAATGAAAGATATGAAAGAAATCATTTTCAAGTGGTAGATTTGACTTATCTTCTTGTTCTAGGGACTCTAAAGTGGATTTCTGCCCTGTTCACTCACAGCCATGCCAGACTCAATTACCCAAATTAAGCCTGTTCCCAACTGCCTGAAACTGTTTCAGTGTCAGGAGGTCTCTGTAACACCTCTCAGAGCTCTGACCTAGCAAATGTGCCCTCTGGAGCTGCTCTTTTGATTTTTTCCTAACACCTAAAATCCAATTGCTTGAAGCAAGTGCTTGGTAAAAGACCCAGTGAGCAGCACAGCGTGGGGGGAGAGGCCAGAACAGACCAACCACTGCAAGGAATTGAGACTTCAGCAGAGCTGAGAGTAGCCCCAAACATGCTGAGCAGTGAAAATGACTGTGCCAGAAAATGTCTGTTTAAATCCAGATTTTGATAATGACTAGAAAGGGCGGTGATAAATTCCTCTTAGATGTAAAAGGACCAGACACACAATGTTCTCTGCGGCTTCTCTGAAGTGTGTAGGAGCTCTCGTGTTATGTGGAGGAGCAGGAGGAGCAGGAGCTGCACCTCTCAGGCTGTGATCCCTCACCAGCACCGACCCCTGGGCCCACGGCTTTTCTTCAAATCACAAAGTGTTGCTCAGACTAATTCAGAATTGCTGGATCCTGAACTCTTGCTGACAGCTCCATCCAGGAGGCTCTGGCGGCATGCTGCAGGCTCCCAGACAGGCTCCCTGCCTTTCCTTTCCCAAGGGAGTCACACACATTTGCTGCTCTTCAAAGCCCAGCCTCCAATTTAGAAAATGTGCTTTTTCATTTAGAAATTGTGCTTTTTCACTGAGCCAGAGAGTGACTGCTTTGCTGGCAGCAGCTGATAGCAGAGCACCCCGAGGGCACCGGGTGAGCAGCATCCTCTGGGCCCCTCAGAGCTCCGGGGCAGGTGCCAGGGGCTCCCCTGCAGCCTGACCCGCTCTGCCCTGCAGTGCTCTGCCTTGGATGGGGCTGCTTTTTTTCTGATCTGGTTCCATGCTTGACACACCCCTAATTTGTCAAGTTGGACCTCCTAGGTTATCTCTGTGACAAATAACGTGCAGGTGCTCTGAAGGGCACCTGCTGTGTCAGGGGATGTCTGGAGGCTGGCAGGTTGTATCCCTTTGTTAAATCTCCCTTCCTGAGGTGCCTGGATGTGCTGCTGTGTGTGCTGGGAAGCAGCAGACCTGGACAGCACGTAGAAGAAATGATGCACAAAGCCCGTGAGTTTATAAACTCCTTTTTGGGCCAAAGACTTCTCTGAGGGGGATTACTGTGAGTTTTAACTTCTGCAGCTGTTTCTCTGTGTTCATAAAAATTCAAAGCCCCGTCTCATGTTACACCAGGCTGAAGCAGCTGCGTTCACGTTTCAGGTACTGCTCACTGCAAATTGCTCCTGGTTCACAGCAGCAAAAACATTGCACAACTGGGATGAATTTGTCTTCTAGTGAAGCTCCTGGTCCTTATCACTCTGAGTAAGCAGTCCAAAACTCCTCTATCGGATCTTCTGTGATACTTGTTCCTTCCACCTATTCCAGTTCTCACACTTTCATGGAATCTCTTGGAGCTGGATTTGAATTATGATGGAACTCATCAGTCATCACACCCTGCTCTTGCCTGGGGGAAAGCCCTGCCTGGGTTGGATCCCTTTGCTGCTTCCTTCTTCCAGGTGGGTGCTGAGGAGAGCAGGCAGTGCTCTGACCTTCCCTGGGGAGCCAAAAGGAAAGGTCAGATGGAAAGGGGGCAAGAAGGAAAAGGCCCAGCCTCACACCTGCTGAAATAGCTCTGCCTCTCTGTGGGCATCAGGCCATTCTGCTGAGTGTTGTGAAGGAAATGCAATGGTCTCTTAGAGGGACAGTGGCTTCAGCAAAACAGAAGCTCAAAGACAAAATATTGGCAAATGATAGAAGATAATTAAGCAACTGTGAGTTTTGGGGACAGTAGCAGTCTTGTATCATCAGACAGCACCTCATGCCAAACCACAGCCCTTCCTCTGTTCCAGTGAGGCTTTCTGTGAGCCTGGGAGAGCTGCCTCAAACTAGAGAGGAAACAAAGAGCAGAGTCTGAATGTCAAAGTGTAGGGCACCAGCTGTTCTGAAAATGCCTGGTTTTCTCCCAAGAGAGCAGTGCCAGGAGGGAGCAGCCTGGGGACATCCCCAGGAGGTGTGGGGGGCCCTGTCCAGCCCTGCCCCAGGCCCAGCCTGCCCTGAGGGAGCCTTCCCTTCACCCAGTGCTGGCAGGGGACAGGAGCCTGCTCTGGGCTGCTGCAGCCAGGGGCTGATTGCATCTATTGGAGCTGTGCAACCCCAGAACTTCCTGCTCTCTGTGTCCACTGGGGCTGGTAAAGCTGTTATCCTGTACTTAGTGATAGCAAATTAGTATTTTATGCACATTTAGCATCATTACCCAATTTGTGTGTAAGAGCATCTGCCTGGGTAGACCTAACTGAGGTTCTGTTTTACAGAAATGCACACACCTTCCTTTCCTTCTCCATTCTCCTCTCGGACAGTGCTTCCCTGTCTTGGATTTTCATTTCCTTGTCCTGGTGCCAGGGTGGCATCCCAGCCATTCCCTGTGCCTACCCTGGTGGATGCTCACCAAAATCTTCATTGCTGGGTTTGGATTGTCTTCAAGAAGGAAGCCCAGAACATTCTCTGGGCTTCCACTTATGGATTAAGCAGATCCAAGTCCTGCCTTGGTTTTCTCTTTGCTGTCATGTTTTATGTACAATGCAGCGCCCTGTCTGCACTTCAGGTGTTTCAGCCACTCTCAGCTTCCACCTCAAAACCTGCTGCTTTTAGGAATCTGTCCTACCCGCTCTTTTAAAAAACATTTTCTGATGTAATGTTTCTTTTCTCCATCTTGCCAACAATTTCTGCCTTGTTGCCTTTATCCCTGCCACGAATTTGACACCTTTGTAATTTAATCTCGCAGTCCATGTCTTGGTTTGCTCATGTCTGGAACATGCCAATGACATTACACTGCTCCCTCAGCACATGTGCTTCCAATTCCCTGTATTGTCACACACCAGCTCCAGGATCACACTGAGGCTTCAGTCCTGCCCTGTCTGCTGCAAGGAGAGGGCAGTGAGGGTAATTCCTTCACCCTCCCTCTGGTACCAGGGCAGGGCAATTCCTGCTGGACTCAGGGGCTTCTGTGATAAAGAGTCCTTTGCTGATGAGCTCCTGTGAGGAAATCAGTCTTCCAGGGGTGTGTAATAGTCATGGAATCATAGAGTCATAGCAGCATAAAATGATAGAGCAGTTTGGGCTGCAAGGGACCTTAAAGCTCACTTCATCCCACCCCTGCCATGGACACCTCCCACTGTCCCAGTGTCCAGCCTGGCCTTGGGCACTGCCAGGGATCCAGGGGCAGCCCCAGCTGCTCTGGGCACCCTGTGCCAGGGCCTGCCCACCCTGCCAGGGAACAATTCCTAATTCCCAATATCCCATCCATCCCTGCCCTCTGGCAGTGGGAGCCATTCCCTGTGTCCTGTCCCTCCATCCCCTGGCAATTGTCTCTCTCCAGCTTTCCTGGGGCTCCTTCAGGCCCTGCAAGGCCTACCCTGAGCTCCCCCCAAAGCTTCTCCTGTGCAGGTGAACAATGGCAGCTGTGCCAGCCTTTCCTGCCAGCAGAGCTGCTCCATCCCTCTGCTCATCCTGGAGCCTCCTCTGGCCTGGCTGCAGCAGCTCCAGCTCCTGCCTGTGCTGGGCCAGGGCTGGGGCAGCTCTGCACGTGGGAAATCACCTGAGCACAGGGACAGAATCCCCCCTGCCCTGCTGCCCACACTGGGCTCAGCCCAGGGCTGGGGGCTCTGGGTCAGGGCAGGTCCAGCTCCCACCCCCAGCTCCCCCAGGTGCTTCTCCCAGGGCTGCTCCAGCTGCTAATCCCAGCCTGGCTGACCCCGGGGTTGTCCCAGCCCAGGGGCAGTTCCCACACTTGTGTTGTTAAACCTCATGAGGTTCCCTTGGGCCACCCCTGGAGCTTGTCCAGGTCCCTCTGGTTGTCACCCCATCCTTCAGGGGTGTATGAGTGGGGTCACAGGTGCTGCCTTGTGTGGGTGCATCCCTCAGGTGTGGGTTGTATTCTTTAAACACTGACTCCTGCAGGGACTGGGGGGTTCTGTTCTGCTGCTTGCACCTTTTGGCTGCCAGAACCCCTCTGGCTGCTGCTGGGAGCTGCTTTCTCAAAAGGGGAAGGAGAGGGCAAACAATGAGTCTGCCTCTGCTCCCCTGTCCTTAGTGCATGTCCTTCGTGCATTGTATAACCTGTAGCAGTTATCCAATCCAGGGCCTTAAGGATTTGTTTCCAAGAGCTGGAATTTCTGCTTTGTCAGAATGGTCTGTGAGATGTAATAAAGGCTGCACTGTGACTTCATCCCTCTGTCACAAAAATAACCTCTCCTTTCTGTCAGGCCTTGTGCTTTTCTGCCTTCTGCAGGACAGCCAGTTTGAAATGAATGTGATAGAGATGTAGCAATGAATGACACAGGTTGTTGGGTGGAGCAAGCAGACTTTGTGGTTGCTTAAACCTTGTTTCCCTACGAAAACAAACCTAAAATCAAATGCCTTCCGGCATGGGAGGGCATAAGAAAAATATTTGCATAAGGAATATACAGTTCCCCAACTGTGGCATTTTCCATGTCTCTCAAAACCATTTAAAAGCTCCTTCCTAACCACCAGCTCTGTGGCTGTGGCACACTGGCTGGGATTTTTGGCCAGCACTGCTGCTCTGCCTGAGGAGAAGGTCACGTTTCATTCCCACAGCAGAATTACCCATCCTTGAGAGCCTCCAGAATGATCCTGACCATGGAAGCCTCTCTTGGCTTCTGAGCTTTACAGAATCCCAGAATCACAGCACGGGTCAGGTTGGGTCACCTGGTGTCCCCTCCGTGCTCCAGCAGGGCCATGGCAGAGCTCAGGGCACAGCAGGGTGTGCTCACAGCTCTGCCATGTCCCCAGGCAGGGACACTGCACAGCCTCTGCCCCATCTGCTCAGGGCTGGCACTGCCCAGGGCAGCAGCTCTGCCTCCTGGGCAGGGGCAGCTCCTGGGCTCAGGCCCTGCCCGTGGCTCTGGGGCCATTCTGCATTTATGGCATAATACAAATGAGCAGAATTCCTTTGTGCTTCAGTGGGCAAATGTAATTGCTGGCAGATGTGAGGTTCAGGTTAGCATTCCCAAACTGCCCCACATTTACGGAGTTCCCCCCAAACCAGGCTGCAGCCCCAGACTCCGGTTCAGCAATGGGAGAGCAAGGGCTGCACCACTGCAACACAAACGGGCAGTGGAGCCAAAACTGCTGAGAATTGGAGCTGAAGGGACCCACAGGATCACCCTGTCCAGCCCCTGGCCCTGCCCAGACCCCCCAGCAATCCCCCCTGTGCATCCCAAAGGCTCCTGGAGCTCTGGCAGCCTCGGGGCCGTGCCCATTCCCTGGGCAGCCTGGGCAGTGCCAGCACCCTCTGGGGAAGAACCTTTCCCTGGTGTCCATCCCAAAGCTCCCCTGCAGCCGTTCCCTCCTTCCCTGAGCTCTGCCCTGGGCTCCTCTCTGCAGCTGAACCAGCCCAGAGCCCTCAGCCCTCCTCGGGTGGCCCTGCAGAGCCTTCCCCAGCCCCGGCCCCTCCTCTGGGCGCTCTGGAGCAGCTTCGGGTCTCTGATGTTGTGGCCGAAGTGCCCCAGCCCTGGAGGTGAGGCTGCCCCAGCCCAGAGCAGAGTGGGACCATCCCTCCCCTTTCCCTGGTGTCCCCAGGCCAGGGATGTCCCTCCTGGCTCCAGGGCACTGCTGATCACATTTGTTCCCCTGGCAGGACCCTCAGGTCCCCTCTGCTCATCCCATTCCCACTGCTCTGCTGGAGCCCACCCTGCAGCATCCCCGGGGCTGCCAGGCAGCCTTGGTGCTCCTGAGGGAAAAATGCAGCTGTGGCATTTCTTTATGACTTGATCATCCAGAGATTTGTCTGGCTTACTCTCACTGCCATGCTGGTGTATTTTTGTAGTTCAGGATCACAGTAAAGTTTTCTACAGAGCCTTTCCTGTTCAGGGATGTTGAATCTTCTATTGAACTGTGGCTGTAAGAAAATCCTGTTGTTGTCACTGAAGCACTACACAGAAAGAGGTCTGATTTAAGACATTGTTACCCCACCATGTATGAGAAAATTCTGAAGAAATCTGTGTGTATATGTACACCTGATATCAAGGATAATACTGTACAAATTCTTAATTCCAATTGAATATTGTAAGGCCCCTCTGGACATTTTGACAAAATTGGGTGCTACAGTTCTTGTTTGTCTAAAGCTGGGTCAGGTCTCATTCCTTCAGAAACCTTCTCTGGAATACAGGTAGGGAGAAATGACCACTATTTGAATTTTCAGAGCAGTGCTTTGAGAAAAAGAAACGTGCTGGGGTTCTGCAGTAAAAATAGGATTAGCACAGATTTTTAGGAGGGAGGGTAATGGTTACATCCATCAACCAAGGAAAGATCCATATGTGTCGATCTTATGTATAAAAACACAAGCTGGAAGGGTAGTAAGAATGTGTCTAATATCTTGATGTTAGATTGAAATGAAATGAAATGAAATGAAATGAAATGAAATGAAATGAAATGAAATGAAATGAAATGAAATACTCTGAGTTAGAGACACCTTGGCTGCAGCTCTTGCCAGGGTATCAGAGTGGCTCTGCCAGCTCAGCTTTCCTGGGAGGAATTGCACTTCCGTAATATCAGCCCATGGTGGTCCAAATAACCCAAAGACATGTGGATGGTTTCTGTCATTTTTCATACACCTGGAAGGTTTTCTCTCCTCTGAAGAAGAGCACGTGCTCCTTCTCCTGCTGGAACTGAGCCCCCACTGTCAGCTCCAGCTCTGGGGCAATTTTCATGCCTGCAGTGAGCTGCAGGAGATGCTCCTGATCCCGGTGGCTCCCTCTGGTTTGGGCAGATACCAGATGGACTTTGCTGCTGTGAGCAAAGCTTTCCCACCCGGATGAAAATAAGGAGGATGCTGCAGAGCACAAAGCTCAGCTTCAGCGGCAGCTTTGAGCAAATCCCCGAGGTGTTTATGTGCTGAGGGCACCCTCAGTGTTCCACGCAGGCCAGCTGTGAGCAGCTTTGTGCCATCACCCCCAGCAGGGGTGATGGGTGTTGGAAATTGAGTGCAAACGCCACCACACTGCGGTGCCACCGTGAGCTCCTCCTGGCATGGCCCCTGTGGAACAAACCTCCCTGGGTTAGAAGGCACAAACATGAAGTCTTTAGGAAAGTTGGAGAAGTGCTTTACAAGAACCTTTATTTTTCCTGCCGTGGATGCCTTTCCTCACAGGATTCCTTTATGTCACTGTGCTCTGCTGAGGGGAATAAAGGAGTCACTGTGTGTTCAGCTGGGCAGAATATTTCATATAAATTTGAAGGGGTTGCTTCCAGAGAGGCAAACTGAAGAAGCACCAAATAAAGTAGAAATGCTTAATTAAAATGAATAGTGCTTAAATTTTGCTGACAAGAAAGCATTTAATCAGCTGAGAACACTGAGAGCTGGGATTTGGGATTTAGTTCTGCAGCAGAAGTACTTTGAAATCCCCCTGGGATTCGCTGCCATTGCACAGGTGGCAGAAGACAATGTGCAGCATGAGACAGTGCCTGCCTGGAGGAGCCTCCTGGCTCTCTGGAAAGAACAGGAGAACGGGGTGATGGTATTTACACCTGAAACATGGGGAGCAGAGGCCTGGAAGAGGGAAAGGAATAAACCAAAGTTTGTAATCCGTAAAGAAGTGGGAGCAGATCTCCTGCATCTCAGGATGCTGCAGTGAGCTCAGGGCAAAAGCTCATTCAGCCACTTGGTAAAGGCATTTGGATTGCTGGGAGAACAAAACATCACATGTCAGTCATTTATAGAAGATTTATTTTTGTGCTTTTAGGAATAAATCAGGCTCCTTCCCTGTCCAGCCTGGCCTTGGGCACTGCCAGGGATCCAGGGGCAGCCCCAGCTGCTCTGGGCACCCTGTGCCAGGGCCTGCCCACCCTGCCAGGGAACAATTCCTCATTCCCAATATCCCATTTACCCAACTCTCTCTTGGTTTGAAGCCATTCTCCCTTGTCCTGTCACTCCAGGCCCTTGTAAAAAATCTCATGTGATGCCAAATCCTGAGACACCAGGATGTCCAGCTGTCTGTTTTGAAATGAGTTCCTTTCCTTTTGAAATTCTGAGTATTAATTATTGAGCACATCAGCTGAGAATTCTTTATTAATAATGTTTATTTATTTTATATTTCTTTAATTTTAATAAGTAATTTAATATTTATTTGCTTTTGTCTGGAAACCAAGGCCTTGGGGAAAAAAACCAAAAAAACCCAATCAACCAACCAGCCAACCAAAAAAAATCCAAAACAAAACAAAGCAAAACAAAACAACCCATCACCTTGGACCAGCTCTAGAGCTGATTGAAACATGCAAACTAAAAAATGCCCACAGAAATCTGAACCTTGTGTGGGTACTGGGATCTTTTGAAAACATGAAGCTTCTCCCAGTTCATATCAGACAAGTGAGACCCATTTTTCTAAGCAATGCCTCCTATTTCTGAGGGTTGATGCAAAGAACTGTGCTGGAGTTTTGTTGCAGACCCCAGGCTTACAAACAGTCTGAAATTTAAAGGTATATAAGAAGGTTCAAATACTTATGTACAATATTCCTAGAAAAACAGACAGAGCAAAGCCAGTATGAAATTTTAGTCTTAAATACATTATAAATGTTACTGGTAGTGCTGCCTGTAATTAAGCTTGCCTCACATTTCCCATTATAAGCCCCAGTTTTCAGTGGCATAAATCTGTGCCAGATTTTAACTGTTTGGGCTGAAACTTTCCATGCTGAATGTCTGCCTCAGATGAATTGTTTGGAAAGCTTCAACAAAAAATGGTTTCACCATTTCTGGGAATGAAATTAAGAGAAAAATATTTTCTTTTGCCCATGCAAACTTAATTCTGGCATTTCCTAAGCTTTGAGTGCTGGGGCTGTAACCTTGATGTTTTTATATATGTATGTTTATATTTCCTTCAGAAAGGGAAAGTTTATAAAATAATGCCTACCTGGGTATATTTGGATAGCCAGGCAACTTTGAACTCAACATGAAAACTGTAAATAATTTAATTAGCTTGGAAACAATCTAATTACAATGATTTATTGTTTAGCCCCAGGCAAATTGCTTGAGGCCTGACTTCAATGAGCCTATCTTTCCTTAGGGACTGGACTATGGATTAATTTAAAATTGGTCTCTTAATTTAACTTTGGGTTCAGTTCTTAGATATGAAGTGTGGAGGATGCTCTCTTCCTCCCTGGCTGTCAGGCTGATTTAAGGTTTACAGGCAATTTTTGAGTTGATTTGTTGAATGCACCCTCCTCTCACCAATTCTAGCTCAGCAGTGGGCTCAGTGTCTGGCTGAGGGACATTTGAAGGGACATTGTCCCTGACATTGCCCTGCGGGCCTGCAGCAGAAACCTGATTTTAGCTGGATCTCTGATGCCTTCCACCAGCCAGCATTTGACTTGCTATTCCCTCTGAGAAACAAGAGCACCCCCAGCAGCCAGGACCGCGAGAGAGGAGTTTTGCAGTTTAGGGAAGGAGCAAAGGCTGAGGAGGCTGAGCCTTAGAAAGGCCAAGCCTGGCTCAGGGCTGGCTTAGCAGCACCCCCTCCCGTGCCCTGTGCTTGGGCTGAGGAGAGCCAGGGGGCACTTGGGGTGGGGAAGGGCTCATGCAGGTGTCTGTGGGTCTGTCCTGCTGAGCTGGGACATTGGGGCTGCTGGGAAGGTGCTCAGGAGCTCCCAGAGTGACCTGGGCCACTGACAGCCAGCTGATCCAGCTAAGGACATTTATTGCAGTGCTGCCCTCAAGGTCACCTTTATTTTTCTTGCATCTTTGACTTCACTCACTGGATAGAATTTTTTTTAATGGAAAAAAGAGACTTTCATGTTGAAGCGTTCAAGAAGCAATTGAGATGGATTGTGTTTTTTGAAGAGGAATCAGACAGGTGTGAAAATTTTATCACTACTTGTGTTAATGTTGTTATTGCCAGGGATTTTTAGTCAAACTGCCCAGGAAATTATTTTGAAAAAAAATGGTGCCAGTTTGATCCATTTTTCTGTTCTATTGGCAAGAGCTGTGACAACGATGAAATAATTTTCTGTCTCTGTGCTGCAGGCCCAAGGCAAGACTTTCTTCCTTTCACAGCTTCTTGTGTAATTGTCCTTAAGTAAAATTAACTGTAAATCGCTGTAGTTCGAGCAAAAGAACATCTCTGTGAACAACCTTATCTTCCCCCGAGGCTGATAGTGACTGCCCTGAGCACAACTGCTGCAGCCCTCCCTCTGCTAGTGGGGCCATTGTCCATTGGGAAAAGAGGAAAGAAGACTTTGCCGCAGCCTGTCGAGCAGGAGTTACCAGAACAACGGACGGCATTCCCACTCCAAAGGCTCTGGAGCTTCCCGGCTCACAGTCCATCCTGCCGGGCAGGGCTCTGTCCAGCAGCCGAGCTGCTCTGGGCTCTGAGCGCAGGGCTGGCAGCGGGGATGCTCCCAGGGAAGCTGAGCAGGGATGCTCCAGGGAAGCTGTGCAGGGATGCTCCCAGGGAAGCTGAGCAGGGATGCTCCCAGGGGAGCTGTGCAGGGATGCTCCAGGGAAGATGTGCAGGGATGCTCCAGGGAAGATGTGCAGGGATGCTCCAGGGGAATCTGGGCAGGGATGCTCCAGGGAAGCTGTGCAGGGATGCTCCAGGGAAGCTGAGCAGGGATGCTCCAGGGAAGCTGTGCAGGGATGCTCCCAGGGGAGCTGAGCAGGGATGCTCCCAGGGAAGCTGAGCAGGGATGCTCCCAGGGAAGCTGAGCAGGGATGCTCCAGGGGCTGAGCAGGATGCTCCAGGGGCTGGGCAGGGATGCTCCAGGAAGCTGAGCAGGGATGCTCCAGGGAAGCTGAGCAGGGATGCTCCAGGGAAGCTGTGCAGGGATGCTCCCAGGGAAGCTGAGCAGGGATGCTCCCAGGGAAGCTGTGCAGGGATGCTCCAGGGAGCTGTGCAGGGATGCTCCAGGGAAGCTGTGCAGGGATCTTGCTCAGGAAGCTGAGCAGGATGCTCCCAGGGAAGCTGAGCAGGGATGCTCCAGGGGAGCTGAGCAGGGATGCTCCCAGGAAGCTCAGGGATGCTCCAGGAAGCTGAGCAGGGATGCTCCCAGGAAGCTGTGCAGGATGCTCCCAGGGGAGCTGTGCAGGGATGCTCCAAGGGAGCTGTGCAGGGATGCTCCCAGGGAAGCTGTGCAGGGATGCTCCAGGGAAGCTGAGCAGGGATGCTCCCAGGGAAGCTGTGCAGGGATGCTCCCAGGGAAGCTGTGCAGGGATGCTCAAGGTGAAGCTGTGCAGGGATGCTCCCAGGGGAGCTGTGCAGGGATGCTCCCAGGAAATCTGGGCAGGGATGCTCCCAGGAAGCTGTTCGCAGGAATTTCTCTGGGAATCTCTGCCCTGCTCCCGCTGCATTCCTCCTCCCCCATGGCTGGATGTGGCATTTCCCTGAGCTCGCTCTGCCCAGGGGCTGTTCCTGGGCTTTGTTTTGCCCCAGAGCTCCGGGACCACTCAGGGCCAGGAGACCTGGAAATGTCCTTTTTTGGGTACCTGCTGGGCAGCGTGTCGGTCAGAGCTGAGGGATCCCTCCTGCAGCTCCTGTTGTCCATCCAGTGGAATACTGAACCAATTCCACCCTTCACTCACTGCGCCTCAACTCCTTTTGCAAGTGAGAAGTTTTGTTCTGGATATGGTAAAATGCATCACTTGAAGAGGGGCATGAAATTCTTCACAACACTCATTTGTTGGGGGAGAAAAAGTGAAGGAAAATGATCTTGTAAGAGAAAGAAATGTAGGAAATAATTTTCAGCTCAGCTTGAGGTTCATGTCCTTCACTCACAGCAGACCTCTAACACGAAATGATGGGAAAGCTCCGTGCTCCCCTGCTCACCTGGAGGTGCCCCTCGTTGAAGCTGCTGCTCCCATCATCCCAGCCACACCCCAACAGCAGCTTGCTTGTGTCACGGAGTTCCCAACCCCCAAAATTCACCTTGCCCTTCTCAAACCAAGCAGGAGGTCTATGCTCCAGCCTGCCCCTGCCCTGAACTGCCACTGATGCTGTTCCCTCCATGACAGCCTGGGTGGGGCAGGACCAGCCTCCAGAGCAAATGGGTGTTTCCCATCTGGTCGAGGGTTTGGGTCCTCTCCTGATGGAAATCCCTGCACTGCAGTCCAGCCCAGTGCAGATCAGCCTTTGCATGTACACCAGGATGAAGAATACCCCAAAAGGCAGCATCAAAACGTTATTGTAGGAGGTTAAACCTCCAAGGGTTCCAGAATTCAAGGGGCATTTGGACAATGCTCAGGGTGGGATTGTTGGGGTGGCTGTGCAGGGCCAGGAGTAGGGTTGATAATCCTGTGGCTCCCTTCCAACTCCAGATATTCCATGATTCTCTAATCAGTGGGCACCTCCACGCCTGTCCCTGTGGTGTGCCCACTGCTTTTGAGAATTTAGGGCATGGACTCCAGGTGCTGCTCTTCCCCAGTGTCTGTCCCCTGCCTGTCTGTGGTGAGGGAGCTGCCCTCCTTGACATGATTTGCTCTTGAGAAATGCCTGTTGGCCATCAGTCATCTCTGCCTCTGGCTTCAAATGTTTGTGTAATGATTTGTTCCAGCATTTTTCCAAGAACTGAAGCAAAGTGAAAAGGCAATTGCAGCAGTCTCTGGAATTTTCAGATGCCAAGTACCCTGTGACACAACACATCTGGGGTGGGTCAGCTCCAACAGTGGATCCATTTATGTGCCCTCAGCTCTTCTCTCCAGTGCTAAACGGGACCTCTTGGTCTCTCTCCTTTCTCAATCTTGTCACTTGAGTGTGTGGTGAGATATTTAATTGACTAAAATGCGTCCCAACCAACAAAAGGCTGGGACTGATTGGAGTAGTTCAGTGTTTAACATGAAGTGTACAAACCTTACTGTAAATTCAGCTGGTGCAGCTTTTGGCCTCTTGTCACTCCTTATTATTGTTGGTTTATGTTTAAAAACAATATTACAGATTGCAAACAGAATGGGCTTGTTAATTAAGGGCTGTTTTCTGGAACCAAACATCAAATAGCCTCCCTGTGCAGGCTGTAGCTGTTCCTGAAACCCATCCATGTCATATTTCTCTGCAGAGGTTGAAATATGTCAGGCAGGTGTTTCAAAAGTCCTTCTGCTGCAGGGAAATACACTCTGATGTAATCTGCCTAATTTGACTCTTTGAATTACTTTCAGGCACACTTGCTGTTTGCAATGGAAATAGCTCCCCAACCACTTCAGAGAGTACTTTGTAATGTGAGCTGGTAAAACTCTGCAGGTGTAGTGGTTTTTTATTTTATTTAACATCTTAGGTTTGTTTACTTTAATGTGTTACTGAAAAAGTGGCATAAAAGTGGTTTAACAAGTAATTTTTCATTTGAAAAATGTTTTCTTCTTAACAAAGTTAACATCCAGTATTCTGCAATAGAACTACTGACTCCAGGAAATCACATTTTGCCCAGGAGAGTTTGTTTCCTGAGGCTGAAATTCCCCCAAGACTTTTGTTTGGGATTGTACATACCTGAGGCCTTTTGGCATAAGCATCAATTAAAAAATGGGAAATGGTGTTTTCCTTGCTAATTCTTGGCTACTGCATGGAGGCTACTGAAAGCCCTGGGTTTAATTTAATTTATTTTTTGCTTTGGTTTACTCCTCTCCCCACACCCACCCTCCATCCCCTCACATGAATTTATGAATTAACTGGGTTGTCTCAGGAAAAAGGCACTGAGATGTCAGAGTTCATCATCTGAGCTATGGAGTTCACAGAATCCCACGGTCACTGAGGTTGGGAAATCCCTCCCAGACCATGGAGTCCAAGCTGTGCCTGATCCCCTCCTTGTCCCCAGCCCAGAGCACTCAGTGCCACCTCCAGCCCTTCCTTGGACACCTCCAGGGATGGGCACTCCAAACCCCCAGGCAGCCCCTCCCAGTCCCTGAGCCCCCTTTCCATGGGGAAATTCCTGCTGTGCCCACCCTGAGCCTGCCCTGGCCCAGCCTGAGGCCGTTCCCTCTGCTCCTGTCCCTGTTCCCTGGAGCACAGCCCGACCCCCCCGGCTGTGCCCTCCTGGCAGGAGCTGTGCAGAGCCACAAGGGCCCCCTGAGCCTCCTTTGCTCCAGGCTGAGCCCCTTCCCAGCTCCCTCAGCCTCTCCTGGGGCTCCAGCCCCTTCCCAGCTCCGTTCCCTGCCCTGGACACGCTCCAGCCCCTCCAGGGCTCTGTGCCCATGAGGGCCCAGAACAGGACACAGCCCTCGAGGTGTGGCCGCTGGTGCTGAGTACAGAGGGACAATGGTTAACAATGGAGTTCGTCAGTTGTACCTGACCAAAGGTTGTACATTTTGAGTAAATTATAATTTAGAGAAGTAGAAAAATGCCTGTGATGTTAACTTTATGTTCAACACACAATCCCATTATAGGATCAACACATGGACACATTAAACTGGAAATAATCAAATGAAAGCTGATAATGAGCAGCCAGTGCAGCCACTGGTGTCCAGGAACTGCTTCATCTTGCCAGGGAAAATGTATTCCCAGCATGGTCAGTTTATTAACTTTATTTTCAGTCACACCTAAGGCTGTTTTTCAGTGGAGATAAAAAGATGAAGAAAATCAAGTGTGATGTTTTAAGGAGATGCTATTTTGCCCTGATATTTTGTTGTGGGACTTACCATGATACCAATTTCAGTACATTATTTTTTAAATGGTCCCTTGCTCTATTTCATAGGTGGGATTGCTTTGAACACTCCAAGTTCACACCTCCATATTCCAGTGCAGCCTTTCCAAGGCTGCCTTTGCACCTGCCCAGGTTTAGAGCACTGTCCTCTCAGGCTCAGGACTCAGCTTTAAACATCCATAAGTTGGTTATTTCAGAACTTCAAGCACTGCTCTTGTTTTTCAGTCAAGGCTACCATTTTGCCCTTGCCAAGTTTGGAGTTTTAAATCAAAGCCATTTTTGAATTATCCAAGCACCAAAAAAGAAAAAAGAAAAATATCTGAAAAATAGAGTTGACAGCTGTGAGGTTTTTTTTTCCACATTCATCTCCCTCAAACAGCTGAATGGATTTTATAAGACTTTCCAAAAATATCCCCCTCTACGCTAAGGGCAGAGTTAGTTAAACAGCAGAAAAACTTAGTAAATCTACTACAACTCACTTTCTGTTTTGACAACTCTTGTCTCTTCCTCGCTTGCCCACTGAGGTAATTTACGCCGGCGTGTTTGGTTAGTGCTCGTGTTTCAGGGGTGGCTGCTCTCCCTCTGAGGATCTGTGTTTAGAAAAAGGTTCCTGCAATCCATTATTTTCCAGAGCAAGGAGCAGGGTGTTGGTCAGAGGTCAAAGTAGTGACTGGAGCAGTCACGACTTGTGAACATTTTCTAGCTGAAGTTCAGCCTCGAGGAGTGAGCCACAGACTGAAAAAAACACTCACCAAAATAGAAATAGCACCATGGCAGCTGGAGAAAAGCATTTCTAAAAAGGGTTCAAGTTGTGAACAATAAGTACAATTATTTTCAAACATGATGCAGAGGGAATGAAGAATAGTTCCTATTTCCCAAAGAATTGATTTGCCAGCTCTGAGTGTGCCCAGATGAGGGACAATTCTCTCCCTTCCGTTAATTTAATGGGGAGTTTACAAACGGGTCCCAATCAAAGTTCCCACTTTGTTTGTATTCAGTGACAATTTGGGATGTGTGAGAAATGTTTTCATCCCTGGGAGCTGGGTGTGCAGAGCCCAGGACTGCCTTGGGAGGTGGAATTAGGGGGAATGAGGAGCTCCCAGCAGGCAGTGCCCCCATCACCCTTGGGAACAGCCACGCTGTGCCCACAGTGAACACAGAGGTGGAAGTTTCATGGAATCAGCTGGTCCTTGTTCCTGCAAGGGTGCATTTTATGGCACCAGGCACATCTGGGGAGCACCTCATGCTCTGCAGCATCCACAGGGAAGGATCTGCATTCCAAGCCGGGCTTGTTTTGACTTGTAAATCTGTTTTTATGAGGTGTGTGTGTGTGCCTGCCCCAGGAGGGGGAATGCTCTTTCCAAACGGGCATTTGGATACCACATGTTGGGAAAATGCTGGCCATGGCTCAGGAAAAGTGAAGTTCTTCCTCTGTAGACCTTCCTAGTGACAGGTTTATCTCTAGAACTCACTTCTGAGGCATGACGAGCAATAGATTAAAAGCTTCAGTAGCTATCTGTGAGCTGGGCTGAAATTAAGCTGTTCTTTAGGTCTGGAAACTGAGGTTCAGCGCTGACTGAAGTATTGTCCTTCCTTGCGTTCCATCAAACCTACCCTAAAGTCAGCAAAAACATTCCTGTGTGGTCAGGTGATGTGGATTTGGGATATATGCATGGCAGCCTTAGTGTGTCCTTTATGAATGGAATGCAAGAGTTTAATTTGTAGACTAGAACTCCAGCTGATCTTCAGCTTGATTAGGGACTGTGGGATCTCAAAGAAAAGTCAAAGTCTATCTTGGGTTAAACACACTTAGACCAGGATTTGAAATTTGCATTTTATTTCCATCAATACCTTTTCTGTCTCTTTTAACAAGACCTGGTAACTTGCAAAGTTTCAGCATTGAGAGTCATCAAAGCAGGTTAATAACACCACAGATGTTTTATTTTTGTATGTGGGGACGATAATATCATTAATATCTGTCTGTCTTTGTCTGGGTCAGTGTGGATTTTTACAGAGGACTACATTAAAAAGAGATTACCCTGCCATGACCCACCGAGTTTCCCTTTCCACCCAAAAAAACATGGGAGAGAGCCAGTGTGCTTCAGTTCAGATAGAAATGGATGTGCTTCACCAGTGCCCTGGAATGCTCTGTAGTTTTCAAAAGAAAATCAGAATTCAATGGAAACTGCCTGCTTTCCTGCAGCATCAGGGCTGTGGCTGCCTTGGGCTCATCTCCCCCTGCTGAGCCAAGGCTCTTCTGCGTGGGCTCCCAGCCCAGCCTGAGCCAGTCTCAGCTCCTGCACCATTCTTAGAAAGGAACAGTCTGCTCCAAAGCAGGGGCAGAGATGGCAGCATTCCCACGTCTTTCCAGGGGCTTTGGATCCAGTTCTTCCTGAGAATGCTCAGGGTGGCACTTTTGAAGGTTCCTATGCCAAGTTGAAAACCACAGCCACACAAATTTGCTGCGTTTGCCCTGGAGCCCAGGGTGGGATTCAGCCCTGGCAGGTGAGCAGCTGAATTCCAGGCAATGGGACACAGAGGGATTTGCTCTGGGCTGAGCTTCACTCCTAAATATTTTGGTGCACAGGTCTGCCCTTTGTCCTCTGCAGCAGGGGGGGCTTTGGGAAAATCCAAGTTTCCCCAGCTCAGAGGCTCTGGGGCCTCCCCTTTTCCCTGTAAGCAGAACCAGTTTGCTCTGGCACTTTGAGCTGTTTGTAGTGTCAGAGGTGTGGGATGGGTGGTGGGGACCAGAGCTTCTCCCAGTGCTGGGGTCACCAAACTCACCCACAGAGCTTTCCTGGCCATGGCAGCTCCTGGTGTTGAGTGGTGGCTTCTTATCTCCTTTTCTCTTCATAAAATTCTGCTTGTAAAATTTCTCTTTATAAAATTTGTCGTTGTAAAACAACATCCTGTGTTCCAACAGCCTGGACAGAAATGGCAGAAGGTTGAGGGTCTGCTCTGAAGTGTTTGAGAGCCATAATAAATCAGGGACAATTAGAATTTAAGATACCAAAATCCAGCAGCAAAACATGGATTAAAATCAGCTTTGGAAATCATTCCCCGAAACTTGTATTTTGTGTCTGATGAAACTTTTTTTACAGAGGACATTGTGCTGCATTTCTGCCTTGACTATATAGAGAACAATCACCCAGCCTGCACCTTTCTGGAAGCTGGATTGGAGCTCAGACATTGAGCAACTCCAGTCTGGAGACAATCCACTTCATAGCTCTCAAGAGCCAGTGTACAGAGAGCCCCCAGAGACTCAGTGAATTTCCCATTCAGGGAGAACACCCCAGGTCTGTGCTGCAGGGCTCTGGTTCTGTGGATGTTCCCTGATTTGTCTTGGCAAGGGAGTGGGGGCAATTTGAGAACGTAGCAAATTGCAAGATTATGTGCAAAGCCTATGATTTCAGTGCACCAGAAAGGTTCTCCTCGTTTCCTTTCCTGCTCTGCTCCAGTGCCTGGTCCATGCTCTGCTGGCTGTGTGCAGGGATTAGCGTCACACACAATCCATCACAAACCCAACATGTGTTCTCTGGGATGTACCACATTTCCTTGCTTATAATCACACTTTCATTGTGCTCTCCAGTCAGAGGAAAAGCTCTTCCTCATCAATATTTGGTTGAGCAGACTTGTACCAGATGTAGATTAGTGTGGGCTTTTTTCCATCTGGGATCAATCAATGAGATACCAGTTTAGTTTTAAAGACAATGGACAGATTGTATGAGGTATTTTGTACCTGTGGAGGTTGTGAATACCTCTGGTGCTGCTTATTCATCTCATCTCACTGGTTTTCTCTCTGCAAACTGCTTTTCTGTCAGTTTGAATATTTTTAAGTGGATGTGGAAGAACTATTGTTCTTCTTTCCAAGGAAAAGGCACAAACCTAAAGCTGTGCATGGCAATCACAATTCTGATCTGAGAGTACAGCCCTGGAGATCTGCAAAAAGCAAGGTGAAAGCCTTCACTCTACATTCAGCACTTCCTTGGAGTCTACAACTCTTGTTCCATGTATTTGCCAGTGTATTCTGAAAAGGCCCCCCGGCTGTGCCCTCCTGGCAGGAGCTCTGCAGAGCCACAAGATCCCCCTGAGCCTCCTTTTCTCCAGGCTCAGCCCCTTCCCAGCTCCCTCAGCCTCTCCTGGGGCACAAGTGACCTCAGTGCCTTTGGAAGAGCCATCCCCGTGCTGCGAGCAAGAGGCACCTGGAAGAATCTTGCAAGGTGGGGCTGGAGAAGAGTCAGATCCCACAAAAAACCCCAACCAAAAAAGGATGCTTTCCCCTGTTTTTCATAGCATTTGGACTCGTACTTTTACTGCTCAGAGTAGGAGAGGGCTTGTCCCAGGGCAGTGGAAGCTGTTTCCTCCATAGGCAGGGGCTGGGTGTGTTTGCAGCCTGAGGATTTGGGAACTGGTGATTCCTGCCTTCCTCCATGGGGAGCAATGTCCCCACACATGGCAGGAACCCTCTCACTGATATTTCCACACAGTGAGCTGGGAAAGACATCCCTGGGGTGTGGATCAGCGTGGCTGGACAGGCAGGACAGGCAGTTCTGCTGCCTGACATGCTCCAAGACATACCCAGACATCCAAATTGCCTCTTCCTGAGAAGGCCAAGTGCTCTTCCAGGGGCTGTTCTGGGAAGCCATGCCCTGGGTGTATAATTCCGTTTGGAATTTCAGGATCAGACATAACACTGTTATCCACTTCAGAGGAAAAGCCTTAGAAAAAGGAGGGGGAAGCTGAGTTGATAGTTGGAAAAATGAAAAATGTTTAAAATACTTTTTTTGGGGAAAAAATCCCCAACCCAAACACTCAGTGAATTCCACTGGGCTTCTGGCCAGTGCTGGAGGTTTCTCTTCCAGAACGTCTGAGTGCCAGGGAATCGCCACATGGTCCTGGGAGCTCTGCAGCCACACGTGGGGCTCTGTGCATGGCACCACCTGCAGATGGAATGGCTGGAGAACTCTGCAGCTTCTAAAGCTCACCTCGCTGCAGCACAGAGCACAATTAGAGCTGGACAGACAGTTCCCTGTTCCCAGGAGAAACCAGTGGCAAATCCACACACGGCACCACTGGAGCTGTCTTGGAAAATTGATGTATGGACTGGGTTTTGGAAGAGGTCATGGCCCAAGATAAGAGAAAAGGGACAAAAAAAAAAGCAAAATGAGTAGTAGTGAGCTCTGTGGGTTTGTTCATTTGTTTTTTAAATAATCAGAACACAACTGAACTCAATTTTGCCATTTCCAGCATCTCTATCTCCCTGTGGACAAACATCTGAATCTGCCTAAGTATCTCCTTTTTTAACATTGAATATTAAATTCTTTGGGTAAAATTGCCTAAATACAACCAAAACTCTTTTAGAGGTTGATTTCTTTTCCAAGGAAAGCTTGAGCAAATCCCTTTGATAAAGGGAATTTGGCCAGGAGCGAGGAGGAAATGTGCTTTCTGGGTGACAGCATGAGCAGAAGGGTTTGGATTCCAGCCCCCTGCTCTTCTAAGTTACAACGTTTTTTTCTGAAATTAAAAAGAATTTCGTGTGTCTGTCATACCAGTCCCTTTCCTCTGAATTTGAATGGATATAAATGGATACAGGAATCATCTTATTTATCATCTGCTTAAGCAGATTTGAGATGTTTGGCTATTGTTTAATCCAATATATGGCATTTTTCTGGATTATTGGAGCAAGATGCAGAGCTTTTTGTCTTGCTGCTCTCACAGGCCTGGCAGCTGGCTGGTGGGCATTGTTGATAAATGAACACTGAGGAGAACGTGAAAGCCTCAAGAAAAACACATTCTCATTTCAGCCCCTCTTCTCCCCCAGTTTAACTAAAAATCCTAACCAAAGCCTTTGGGACAGCCTTTGAATCCAGGTGGTAAAAGGTCCTTGTGCTTTAATGCATAACCAGAAATGTTGTCAAAGCTCAGAGAACTCTGGCCCCATTTCAGAATCCAGCCATAGGATGTCTGCTGGATGCAGTTCTGGTGATTAATTGTAGGTTATTTGATGTATAATGGGTCCTAATATTAAAGGTTCATCAGCTGTGGAGCTTTTGGAGGGGTTTTATACATTCAGCACTATGAGCTCAGAGAGTTTTGAAGTAAACATTGCCTAGGACAGAATATTGAAGTAAAACCTCATAATCATTGTGGAATTTGAGCTATGAGCTGTGTCACCTTGTATGCGCCTGTTCCAGGTGAGTCCTTCCTCATCCTCACCCTCCTGTCTGGCTTCCCCACCCTGAAGGAGCTACAAGGAACATGGAGAGAGACGATTTTCAAGGAATGGAGTGCGAGGACAAGGGGGAATGGCTTCCCACTGCCAGAGGGCAGGGATGGATGGGATATTTGGGAGGGAATTGTTCCCTGTCAGGGTGGGCAGGCCCTGGCACAGGGTGCCCAGAGCAGCTGGGGCTGCCCCTGGATCCCTGGCAGTGCCCAAGGCCAGGCTGGACACTGGGGTTGGGAGCAGCCTGGGATGGTGGGAGGTGTCCCTGCCATGGCACAGGACAAGATGAGCTCTAAGGTCCCTTCCAGCCCAACTGTTCTGTGATTCTGTGATTCAGATGAAGGGGGATGATAAATTTTAATCACACTGTGGAGCTGAAATCTGCCAAAGCATTTCTGGTAAGCAAATGCCTCTGGCGGATGTTTTAAGCCATTTCCAGTGAAACCAAACATCTGTTTGTTGTTTTGTGGAACAGTGTCCCGGGAGCCAGGTTCTGCCTGGAGCAAAGGGTGTGTTTGCACACCTCGTGTGCTCTTCAGCAAGGAATTGTTCACAGTTGCTCCTGGATGCTCGAGGAGGGAGCAGCCAGGGAGAGGCAAGCCCAGCCCGTGGTGGGGTCCTGAGCCAGTGGGTTCCTATAGCTCTGTCTAGACTGAAGAGGTTTGGAAATCTTCAGATTAGCTTTGGATAAGCCTCTGAACTTCTGGATGTTTCTCCCAGCCAGATCAGACCTCTAAAGAGTTTGAGGTTTGTCCATTGCTAATTTTCATATGCATTACATTAGGAGCTCAGGAATGAAAATATTTCTTATTTTAAAAATAGAAAAATTAAACCAATAAATTAGAAGGAAAAGCATGCTGGAAAAAAATGTAGAAAACAGATGAAAAGCAAAAGGGGAAAGAGAACTTCGTAAAAATACCATAAATGCCAGGCCTTTCAAATATTATTTCCGGCATATTCCACTGTAAAAAGCACGATATTGCAGCACGCTCTCACATGCAGGGCCAAAAATATGAAGGAATAAAGCCTTGTTTGATCCTGAGAGCTGAATGGATGTCATCTGACCCATCCCGGTCTGCTCCTAGGGCCGTGTCAGCTGATTTTCCACCCCGGGGTCCGCACCCTCCCTGCCCCTCCCTGCCCTGTTTTTGGGCAATAGTGCTGACACGCTTCCTGCCCTGGGCCCTGCAGCATCCTGGCACCCGAGGCCTGTGGCTTGGGCACAGCACTTCAAAAGCAGCTTCTGGCACAGGCAGGAAGTATTTTGAAGTGAGTTTGGAGGCTTCCCAAAGCGACCTGCTCCAAGCAAGCCCAAAGCTTACATTATCTGCTGTAAGGCACCCAGCTCCTTTCAGGAGCCTGCCAGGGCTCCATGGAATGACGTGTGGCTGCTGAGAAACCCTGACAAATGCAGTGGCTGCTGACGAAAATACAAAGCACCAACACGATGCAGAGGGAACGGCTCAGGGCTGTGTCTGCTCCTCATTGCCCAGAATCTGGAGTGCACCCACTGTGTGCTCAGCAAATGGCAAAATGAACTCCTCTGGTGATTGCTCAAAGCCAGTGAGTCTGCTGGGAGCTACAGAAGACAAAAGGGAGGGAAACTTTAAAAACAACATCTGCTTAATATGAAGAAGTTGCAGCCACTACTAATGCATCTTCTGGAATTAATGTGTCATACAATTTCTCTCTGCTTAGTGAAAGTTTGTTTAATTAGAAGGATATTGGGAGCTTAAAAAAGACAGAGAGTAAAAAGCAGAAACACATTGTGTTTCAATGTAGAAGCAGCACTTGCCAGAGTCCTTGAGCATATAATCATGAAATGGAGTAGTAACTACTTTATTTTCCTCCCAGTGTCTCTCCAGATACCTCATTTGCAGTTAGAAGCTGATTGGTTTTCTGCTCAGTGGCTCTTTTTTCACAGTAAATCAGTTGAGAGGTGGCTGCTCATGACTCTGCAGTTCAGTGGAGTCAGAAACAACCTGCACTGGAAACCATCAGGGCAAGAGCTCAGGAACAAACTGATCTGCCTTCCTCCTCCTCAGAGCCTGTTTGGTTGAAATGCCCTCCCAGGGCTGGGTTCCAGGGCTCACCATCATTCCTGTTGGTGGGAATGGTGACATGGGGACAGGCCTCCCTCCACTCACCTCACCTGCTACTCAACATGTGAGCAGCAGCAGGAGAACTTGACCCTGCAGGGCTGCTGCCTCAAGAGGTTGGGTTGGTTTCTTTAAAATCACTCAATGCACTCATTAGTTTGCCCGCTGTAAATGAGCCTGGATAAACGATTTGGGAAAAGTTGCCATCTAAGTAAAATTGAATAAAAAGCAAAGTACTTCCCTCAGTGTTCTATTTTCACTCCACGAGTGGTGAATGGGAGAGCCAAAGTAGCAAGTTAATAAGGTTCTCTAACAAAGTGCAGTGAGCAGCAGGTCAGCAAAGCTCCAGCCCTTCAGAGCAACAGGGAGCTTTATGAAGGTGAGGGATCGTGTGCCACCAGGTGCACCCATGAGTTTATCTGCTTCTGAGCCTGTGTTATTTGTAAAGAGGGAGCAGCCAAGGGGAAAACGGCTCATGGTTCTTCACCTGCCAAGGAAAAGCACAAAAGGAGAAAACTCAGCAGCCAGTTGTGAGTCCCTGCTCTAACAGGAGAGATGAGAGTGGGAAGCTCAGTGGATACCCAGGGCTGTCCTTTATCCCTTGATGTGCAGGTCTTGACTGTATTTATTGCCAGTGTGGGGCTGAATGGATGTAACCAGGTTACCAGGCTTATCTCTCTCTCCAGGTCAGAATTTCCCCCCACCCATCCTGCATGGCCCCTCCTGTACCTGTCAGATAAACTCAGCAGACATTAGTGTGTAGTGAGATCTCAGCTTGGGATATTCAGCTTTACCATGGTTTAAATAATAACAACTGCTTGATCACATTGCTGGTCAAGTGATCTCTTGAAAAAAAAAAAAAGTTTGTGGGAAACTCACACTTCCTTCCCTTTGTAGAAATACCACCAAAATGATCTAAAAAATTACCTGTGCCTACAGAGGCTGCACTGTTTTTTTTTGCCAGGGAACTTCAGCACGGGAATGGCTCCAAGTGTGCGTGCACAGTGGGATGTGCTGGCTGTTCCTGGGCTGAGGGACAGCTCTCACACACTTGTGTTTCCTTACACAGGCAACCAAACCCTCCCAGAGCACCGTTACCAAAATAACCCTTCCTGACTTCACTTTACACTCTCAGGGCTTATTTGTGAACTTGCTTTCTCAATATTCATGAAAAATCGTCATTGTCCCAGCACTGACAGGAGCAAACCACAGCAGGGAGTTTGTTTTGAGCCTCGGGCAGTTTCCTGCACCACATTTACCCTCTGCTGACCTTCTTGTCCACACCCTTAATCTGCGTCTCTGCCAGGAATCCTCTCCCAGTCTCTGCTGCATTCAATGCACCTTCCCAGCCTTGTGGCACTTTAAAATAGCCTGGCTTTGCCTTCCCTGCTTTAAATAGCATTTTCCATTTGTTTCTTATAAAAATCTGTCATATCCTGCTGCTCCATTCATTGACTGAAGTGCCTTTAACACACACCAGACCTTCTGACATTTTGTTTTTCTTTCTATCTTTCTGCTTTAACATGGGGTGACCAAAACTGGCAGAAACAGGCAGAAATCTGAGCAGAGATGTGGCCAGTGGAGATTTGTCATTTTTATTCTCTCTATATAAACAACCCCTCTGAAATCCCTCCTCTTTTGTGAGGATAACCGAGGTGTGATTTTTTTGCCCTATTTCATTGTTTCATTAAACCATGAGCAATCCCTTCTGTGGGATCTTGGACCAGGAATAAAAGAGATGCTGAGCAGTGCCAGGTTATCCCACTGCAGCTGGGATTTCCAGCCCCAGCTGGATCCTGTCCTGGTGTGGCCCAGGCAGGAGCAGCACAGGCTGTGGCTGAGCCCTGCTCACGTCAGGGGCAGACACAGCGACCCAGCCTGTGCTGCTTTGCCTTTAGTCACCAGTTTTGTACAGGGAAAAACATTCCATACCATTTAGTTGGTGTTTTCTTCTGACTTTTCAATGAGGCTTTAGGGCAGATTAAATACTAACTTCGAAATTAAGAATCAAGGTCTTAATTTTCAGTTGACAGAGATGGGGAAAGTATAATTTTACTCAAAAAATCAGTTTTGATTCTAAGGCATGGGGGCACTTTAGAAAATTTTGCTGTTATTCTTTTCAGCAATTCTATTCTTCTATAATTCTGTAATTCTATTCTTCTATTCCTGCTCCTAAAATGTGAAAATCACATTTTATTCTCTGCTGTATACATTAGAAATGTTTAATTAATTAATTAAACAATTAGAAATGTTTAATTAATTAATTGCTTCAGGTAAGTGTAAATTTAAATTCTTTTACTGATTTGTGTAACAGTATTTTGTCTATCAGTTCTTTAGGGTTGCTTTCATTTGGTAATTCAAAATGCCTAAATGATTGAGCATGTTTTTGTTTATTAAAAAGAACACAATTCTCAATGTAAAATCCCCTTTCTATGGATACACAGCAGTGTTCTTGTTTTTAATTCCCTTCAATATTTCTGCCAATAGAATACTGTGAAGAAACTGGAGGTAGATTTATTAGTTGTTGTTTGATAGAGTCAGGTGAAGCTTTGTGAAAATGTTTTCTTCTAAACTTGTCCCTCACTTCAAGAAAGACCTCGTGGGGCTGGAGCATGTGCAGGGAAGGGAGCAGTGCTGGGGAAGGCTCTGGCCTGTTTGCTTCATGCAGCAGGGAGGGAACTCGGACAGTAAATCCCTGAGCTTTTCCTGAGAGGAGAGCTGCCTGTCCTGAGGGTGACAGCAGGAGGTGAAGGAGCTGTGGGGCTCTGCCCTCTGCACCCAGCTTTGCTTACAGATCATCTTTTGCTCCCTGAGTGCCTGAGAACAGCTCTGCTCCTGCATCTTTTGTTATCCTGCATTGCTGTCCAGTGAAAAAACCCCACAAACAACCCCAAACCAACAACCCATCCCCATCCATCTGCCATGGCATGGCCAGTGCTCTTACAGAAGCTCAGCTTGAGTTTAAAGTGCCTTGTTAAACTTTTCCCCTGACTCTCAGAGGTCTAAAATCAATGTTCAAAGGACACGGCAATGGCAGGGAAAAGTGAGCTTATTTAGATAGTGGGAATGTCTTTCCTGTGCTAACAGCAGTGAAAAACCACAGATAAGGCTGCAAGTCTCGATGTTAATTAGACAGGAATTTCCTTAATTTGTCAGTCTGTTTTAAAAGTTGTAAATCCAAGAAGCAACAGATGGCTGAGGAAAAATGAGAACAGATTAGGACCTACATCCTCTCTGTAATGCCAGGTATTATGGAAAATATTTCTGAACACAGAACTTAAGCACTTTGATTGTTTGAGCTGTAGGGCTCTTTATCTGCTGTCTGTGCTGAGAGGCACTGGAGCACACACACCAGCCCTAAATGGATGTGTAATCCCATCACCATTCCCTGCTCTGCAAAGCTCTTAAGCGTGTCCTTCAGCCCCACAGAGATCAGGGGCTTTGAACACATGTTCAAAGTTAAAGCACATGTTGAAGTGCTGGTTAAATTGCTGTGCATCCCTCACAGTGTGCATTTGTTTCTGCTTAACCTCTGAGCTTTGTGTCCTAAGCCAGCCAGAGAGAAGGAATAAAATGTTTGTAAAGGTGATGTCAAATGTTCCGTCTCTACTCTGAGATAAGTAGGACCATCCCCTAAAATAAGCTCTGCTCATTTACTTGTGCTGCTTTAGTGAGCACAAGTAAATTTATATAATTTTTCTCATCACTCCATGAATTATGCCTTTGCAGAAACTGAAAGGCCAATTCAAAAAGATAAAAACAACTGTTGGGGTCAGTGAGGAAATCTGTGAAGTTCTGAGAACAGTTTCTGGGGCTTGCCAAATTTCCCACATTTGAAAAATATGGAGAAGGAATTTGAAGAAGTTCTTATCACTTCTGCAATCAGAGTCCCTAATGCTGGCAGGTTTTTTTAACAAGTTCTCATACACTACTGAAGGCACTGAGACAGGGGAACACATGGTGTGTTTTTCAGCTGGGGGGAAGAATGCCTTTCCTGGCACTCAAAAAGAAATGTGAATAGATGAGAACATATTACGGATTGCCAGCATCAGTGAGGAGCTGATAATGATCTTCACTGCCTGAAATAATAAAAATTAAACATATAGAAAAGAGACAAAGCCCTGCATTTTATCGTATGAACAAAAGTCCTCTGAGATATTTGTGTGCCATGGTGAGAAGCTTTTGAATAAAAATTTTGAAAAAGAAAAAATCTACTATGGGGAACACAGGCAGATTTGAGTGGAGAAATATTTTGGAAATTTTTGTACACCCTCCTTGCAGTGCAATGCTTCACTCAGCAAGTGGCCCCAGCAGGTTGATCCTGCAGGAACCCAGGGACTGCAGTGGGGTCCTGGTGCATCACAGAATCTTGGGATGGCCTCAGTGGGAAGGGACCTTAAAGCTCCTCTGGTCTCCTCTGCAGGGTCTCTCCATGAGTGCAATGTACACCTGTAAATTCCTGCATCTTTAGGCTGCAGTAGGACTTTCACTGCAGGGAGGAGAGAGGGAAAATCAGAATCTTTAAGTCTAAAACCCCAAATCAAACAGGATGGTCTTTTTAAGACAACCCTGTTTGGTTGTAATGGTCTCAGAAACCTTAATGATGGAAATATTATAAATGTATGGCTGCATATAAATGCTTGACAGGATGGTTCCAGCAAGGTTTGTTGTGAGAGGCTGTTCTTTGCAGGGACTGAGCCTCCAGCCAGGGAACACAGGGAGAACATCCAGGCTCCTGCGGGATCAAGCAGGGGCTCATATTTTGTCTTTTCTGCCTGCTCCACCACACCCCAGCCTGAGGTGGGACTGGAAAGGAAGCTTCTGGAATACACGAAGGAAGACCATTCTTGTGGGATTGCCATCCCAGCCAAAACCGGGAAGCTTTGGAAAATTTGCCAAGGAAGAAAAAACTCAGACTTCTCGTGGGAGTTTGCCAGCCTGGTTTCCAGGCCAAGGAGATTTGGAGCAGCATCTGGATGTTTCAGAGGTTATCCAAACCAGGCCAGGAGACTCTCACTCCCTGTTCACGTAGGAGTTCAGCCCTCTGAGCTGGGCTGTCAGTGAGGATGTTCCTGGACTGGAATGCTCAGCAGCAGCTCCAGCCTTCCAAGCAATGACTTATTTCCCATGGCCAGAGGAGCTGCTGTACTGCTGTCCAGCCGGCCACAAACTGTAAGTTAAAAAGGCTTCTCCCTGAAAACAGAGGAAAACAATGCACCAGAAAAAAGCCATTCTTGGCATTCTTCTAGAAATGTCTCTATCTCTCATCCTTTCCAAAGGCCACTTAAAGCCAAGCAGCTCCTTCTTCTTCAGCTCTTAGCGGGATGTAAATGAGCATCCAGCCTAGGTGGAGGCGTGGCAGCAGAAGATGTGATCCCGTGTGGTTACAAGACACTGTATGAAGCCACGAGCTCAAATCCAGTAGGAATTTTTAGTCTTGCTGTAATGTCAAAGCAGAGGGAATATACCTATTTAAAAAATGTAAATACACCTATTTATCCCTCCTTTTACCATCTGGATGGGATCATTCGTTGGTAGTCCCAACACAGGCTAATTACATTCAGTTTTTTGCATGTTTGGGTCTGCTGCCAGTTGTTATAAAGACACTGAGTGATTGGTTCATTGCCTTCATCTCCTGCTGCACACTTGAGTAAAACAGCTGTAGTGCTGCCAGCTGGAGTTAGAGAAAACCTATTGAAATTTAATAGGATTATAAAATAGTGTACTTTTATCCATGTTTACTAATATCTAGGGTTTTTTTCCCCCCTCTTTAACAACAGTCCAGGAGGACTATGTTGTTATTGGAAAGGAAATATGGAGTGTATGGACAGGGAGCCTAGCAGAGAACTCCTGCCTGCTAACAGGATTCATGGGCTGGTACTGAGGGGGCACTGGGTAAATGGATAATCCCAATCTGCCACAGGGGTGTCTTGGGCTACTGCCATGACTAAATTAAGACAAGGAGCAAAATGCACTTGTGAGAGGAGGCTCAATTCTCACACAGACCTGATTTGTCCCTTTTAAACTCACCAAATGTGTTGCTAAGCCTGAGCCACAGGGAGTTTATCTGAAAACTCTGCTGCATTTAGGAGAGTGGCAGGGAAGATGAGCTTGGTGGTCTCCCAGGAGAGTTTAGGCATCCTGCATTGGAGAGGTGACACCCTTAGAAGCTAAGACAAGGCCAATATTTAAGGCCCCTAAGCATGTACTTGGTTTCTTCTTTATTAATATTTGAAAGCCACTGAGATATTCTTGTTGGATTTTAGGAACTGGCTTTGGAGTTCCAAGAAGCTCAGTGGAGGTTTGGTTGACTTCAGCATGAGAAATGGAGCAGCTTGAAGACTTGACCTGGAAGTTTTCTCTGTGTTTGTGACTCAGAGATGGAAAGAAAGTGTTTATGGTTTAATTTCCATTTAATGTTCCATTGTGGTTCTTGCATACTCCATGGGCCTTGGGTTTAGAGTGGAGCACCTATGGGCTCTTCAGAAGGTTCTTCTGGCCAGATAAAATGTGCATTTCAGGAGCAAAGCACATCTGTGCTGCAGCACAGAGAGTTCAAAGCTGGGGAGGAGTTTTTGGGAGCAGCTGCAGGTTGTCTCTGGTAATTAGGAGCAGAACGGGCTCCAGTGCTTGACACAACAGGTTCACACAGAGTGATTGGGTAAAGAAACTTAATGTCTGCTTTTAATAACAACAGCAAGTAGCAGAGGTGGCAAAGTATTTTTAATGACATCATTTGCCCAGCTGTTTTACACATCTGTAATGTGCAACGTCGCTCCCATTCTGTAACACTTCATCCTTGCTCTTCCACACCTTTGGGATGAGGGATAGGGTTACCTGGCTGGATGGAGCAGCCTGGGAAACATTTGTGTTTGTGGGTAGCTATCAGCAGTGCTGCTGTGAAAGCCTTGGCTGCAGGGCTCTGCATTAGGTGTGTTTTTTTTAACGTGCTAATTACTTCACTGTGAATTTGGCACTGAGGCATAGGGCCCCGTGCTCTGGGCCAAGCTTACAGCTAGGAATGAAACATTTGCAGCAGCTGCAAAAATGTTTTTACTTATTTAGGGCATGCTAATGTTTTATAGTCATGAATAATGACAAGCCAATAAATCATTCATTAATTTGTAATGCTGGAGCTTCCCCTCAGATGTGATGTCTGAGGCAGTGATGGCAGGGGAGGAGGAGTTTGGTGGCTGCTCTGTGTTTATACAAAGGGACAAGAATTGACTGCAGATAGAGAATCTGTTCCAGCTCTGGTTAAATCCAATGGGATTCCCTTTTGAGCTCCTTTCTCTCCATTGTAAGGATGGAGAGACAACTTACAAGAGGTTGCAGTGAGAGGACTGTAGTGGGGGGGGATGTTTCAAACTGAAAGAGAGTGGGTTGAGATCACAGATTAGAAAAAAAATTTCTCTCCTGTGAGGGTGGGCAGGCCCTGGCACAGGGTGCCCAGAGCAGCTGGGGCTGCCCCTGGATCCCTGGCAGTGCCCAAGGCCAGGCTGGACAGGGCTGGGAGCAGCCTGGGGCAGTGGAAGGTGTCCCTGCCATGGCAGGGGTGGGATGGGATGAACTTTAGGATCCCTTCCAACCCAAACCATTCTCTGATTAATTCTATGATTCTATGAATAATTAAGTTTCTAAGTGCATATTTCTCTTTTATAAACCTTAGTGGAAAACTCTGGGAAATTATTTTTCAAAATAATTTTGGGAATTGTCATCTCTGAGGATCAATGCCTCTCGTGCTCCTCAGCCCAGGAAGGTGAAAAATGCAGCGCTGTGAAGCTCAGGTGTGTTCCTGTCGGTGCAGCCCAGCAGAGCAGGGGTTAATGCCCTGGAGTGTTCCTGCGGCAGTGCCTGGATCCATCCCGGGCTGCACAGGGATCAGGGATCCATCCCGGGATTCAGGGATCCATCCCGGGCTGCACAGGGATCAGGGATCCATCCCGGGATTCAGGGATCCATCCCGGGGTGCAGAGGGATCAGGGATCCATCCTGGGCTGCAGAGGGATCAGGGATCCATCTTGGGCTGCACAGAACTCAGGGATCCATCCCGGGCTGCAGAGGGATCAGGGATCCATCCCGGGGTGCAGAGGGATCAGGGATCCATCCCGGGGTGCACAGGGCTTAGGGATCCATCCTGGGCTGCACAGGGCTTAGGGATCCATCCCGGGATGCAGAGGGATCAGGGATCAGGGATCCATCCCAGGGTGCAGAGGGATCAGGGATCCATCCCGGGGTGCACAGGGCTTAGGGATCCATCCCGGGCTGCAGGGGGATCAGGACTCAGGGATCCATCCCGGGATGCAGAGGGATCAGGGATCAGGGATCCATCCTGCGGTGCAGGGGCTCAGGGATCCATCCCGGGCTGCACGGGGCTTAGGGATCCATCCTGGGCTGCAGAGGGATCAGGGATCCATCCCGGGGTGCAGAGGGATCAGGGATCCATCCCAGGGTGCAGGGGCTCAGGAATTCTCCTGCCTGGAATGCAGCAGTGCAGTTTGCAGAGCAGGGTTGGCTGCCAGGCCGTTTAGCAGGCGGCTGTTTTTGGTGAAAAGGCAGCTTGAAAAGTTAAAACCTCCTGATTTTTGAAAATCAGCTGGAGAACATTACAGTCACGCAGAACTGAAGGCAGACAACTCGTTAAAATTAGCATGGGCTGTAATTAAAAACATGCTGGGGGAAAAAGACCCTGAGAAGAAGCAGACTCTTGGAAAGCTCCTGACGCTGCTAGATGCTGAAATGGAAACGAAGCTTGCTAATTGATTTCAATAATTGCTGGGCAACTTCACCCTGCAGGAGGTACCAAAAGCCATGGTCAGCCCTCAGTCTGGGAACAAAGGGAGGATTGGACTGGGGAGCAGAGACTCGTGCTGGGACCAGAGCCGCTCCTCCTTCCCAAAATCTTACTGGGCTTTGCTTTTCTGTGCCACAGCTTTGCTTCTCATGCCAGGCAGTGCTGCCATGGCACAGGAATTTGCTTGGCTGTTGGCATTCCCTCTCCAGGAGCCCTGTGCCACCTTGGAGTGCAGGCCTGGCCCGTGACAGGTGCAGGGTCACGTGAAAACTCCAGGTTACACCCAGGGAAGGGATGTTCAGGGGGAGGAATCTCAGACCTGAGTTCAGCCCTGCTGTGGCTTCATGTGCTCACCATGGATGATGCTGACAGGCCTGAGGGAAGAAAGTGGGGAAAAACTGGGCATGCTGGGCCTGTGCCAGCTGATGCTGGGATGGGATGGGTCTGGGGTGGCCATCCCAGCCCGTCTTCCATCTCTGCATTGCTGTCTACAACACTGGAATTACAATTTGTCAACAAAATGTCGTAAATTCCCTCTCAGGCTGCTGCTCTCAGCCCGTTGCTGAGGGTCAGCCCAGCGAGGTGTGGGGTGAGGAGCAGCCCTGGGGTCCCCAGCAAAGGCAGGGCTGGCAGGGCTGTGGGGTCTGCAGGCAGGCAGGTGGGAATGCTGCTCGTGGCTGGTGCAGATGGCAATGCAGATGCAGGATGGAGAGCCAGGGAGCACATCTGGGAGCACATCCCTGCTCCCTCTGCAGCTTCCTGAGGCTCAGCTACCTCCAAGAACAGGGAGTGCAGTCAAATCAGCTGTCAGCAGGTGCATGTGGACTGTCACTGCTAAAATAATGGGCTGCCAGCATTTATACCTGCATGAGGAATTTCTCTGCTGGGTAATAGAGCATTTTTCCATGTGCTCCAGAAAATACACTTTACTTTTACAAAAATTGCCCTCAGCATCACCAGCAGTAACCTTTCCTCAAAATAAACACCATTATGACTGGAACACTCCCTCAGACCCTCCTGCATTCTGCCTGCAGATGAACAAAGAGCACAAGGGAACCTCCTCCTTACTGGAGCCTGATTTTGGGTTGGACAGCTTGGACTCAATGGTCCTGGAGGTCTTTTCCAGCCTCAGTGACTCTGGGATTCTCTGACTTCTCCCCACAGCCCAGGAGGGAGCAAAGGGCATCCCAGGGCTCCTGGGGTACAGGCCAGGACTGGTACTCAGCAAACTTTGCTCACATCTTGTAGAAAATAGAGTGATGGAAATGAAAAATAAGAATTAACTGCTGGGTGGTGTATTCCTGTCTGGGTAATTTGTTGTTTCATGAAGGATTTCTGGGGCAATGATTTTTTTTAATGGAAAATTATTTACCTAGAGCTGGTAGATTGCAGGAATCCAGAATGGTGACTTGATGAGGTTGCCACCTTTACGTGGTTTGCACTGCATTTACACAAAACTCCCCAGTATGTTATAAATGTAAATAAATTCCCTTTATTTAGTGTGTTGGGACTGTTATATTGCAAACAATGGGTAAAGATATTGAAGAGAATGTTTGGATTTTCTATGTTGGGAAGACATTTTGTGACCCACTCAAGGTAGAGGGATTGCTGTTTCCAGTTTGATCCATGGTGGGAGGTCTGATGTAAAAACAGGTGAATTAGGCTTCAAAAGCTTCCAATCAGATAAAATGCGGAACAGATTAAGTGCAGTAGACTGGCACTGTTTATTAGAAAATGGCCTATGAAGGAAAATTGGCTGAACTTTAAAGAGGTGCTGGAGTTGGCTCGGGGGGAGTGAATATAACTTTACATAAAACTAAACATAAAACTTTAAGCCCAATGTGGATGAGTGATAAGTTGTTAAAGTTAATTGTGAGTGAAAATAGAGCTCCAAAGCGTGCAGGGGCAGGGGAGCCTGGGGCTGGGGGGATTGTAGGGACAAAGCTGCTACACAAATGGAGCATCTGAGGGGCAAATGCAGAGGGAGCAGTTCAGGCCATTCAGCTCAAGAATATTCTGGTGGACAAAGATGTAGCGCGAGGCACAGGGATTGCTCTGGGGATGCTTTGTGTTCTGGGAAAAAGACCCCAGCAGCTCCCAGGGATTCAGTTCCATTTATGCTGTGCCACAACAGGGTACAACTCTTCCAAGGAACTGTAAACAGAATAAATTCAGTTATTCAGTGTATGTACAAATTACTAGTAATTAACAGTAATTATTGTACTGTAGCATTTCTAGAACTGGTACAAGGGTCCTGTGTGATTACAAACTGTGTGCTTTGGGCACTATGGGTGGGTTTGGGTTGCTGGGTGGGAGGAGAAGGAGCAGAGCCTCCCTGAGGGCAGTGCTGGGGTCAGGGGGAGCTGGAGGCACCTCCAAGCAGAGTGAGTTTATAGCATCCAGAAGTGGCAGGGTGATTTTATGGAACACTTGAGGGACAGAGGTCATAAAATGAACCATCTTCACCTCCCAGCTCACAGCTTCTTTCTCCTCAATTAGACAGGGAATCACCAGCTTTGCAGAGCAGCTAATAACTCTGAGCAGTTGCCATGGGATACTGAACAGCCTCTAAATGCTGCAGCTACACAGAGCTGCAAAACAGACCTGGCTGATATTAAAAGGTGCTTTGGCCAAGTTTCTGCAGCATTACAAAAATAAGGAAAATCAAACAGACATCTTAAGTGAGGTTCCAGGAGGAGGAAGATGCTAAAACAACTGGAAGAAAATATGTCTTTAATAGCATTTTTTTTCAAGAAATGTAGATAGAAAACAGCTGGAATATAATCATATTAATTAATTGCATTTTTCCTGCCACTACGTGATACTTTGTCAGCCTTTGCTACTTCTGCTGTGTCTTTTATAATTATTCCAGAATCAGAAATCCTTTTTGCTGAGACTCAGTTACACAAAAAACTGTACAAATAAACAGTGGAGATGCTCAGCAGTAGCATCAGGGATAGAAAAAATTTGTACTCTGAAAAGAGAGGAGTTCCTAAAAAATCCAATTCACTTGTGAGACAGAAAGGATAAAACAGAGGTGCCAGTATTTATTCAGTATTTATCAGACATGTTCAGTATTTTTCAGGAGCTCATGTTCTGCACACCAACTGCTCAGAGAAGTGCCTGGTTGGTATCCTCAGATGGAAAAGCTGTGTCAGAATTTGCTGCTCTTTCCAACAGAATGCTTTACTGCACAAACAAATCTTATTGTAATTTATTCTTTGAGGATACTATATATGCATATATATATAATAATGTTTTAATAAAATCAAATTAAATAAAAAAATAAGTGTATTTATGACATGTATTTCCTCACAGTTTTCTCCTCTGTGGTGTTTCCTGAGACACCTGCACTGGTGATGCTCTAATGTGGCAAAGTGCAGGGGCCTGGTTTGAGGATTAGAGAAGGGAATTTTTTTGGACTCCCCTTTTTAACACTTGCTTCTTTTCTCATCTCTAAATGCTCTCCAAGTTCTGCATGTAAGGTAATGTAATTCCCTTTCCAAGTAATTTTCTCCTTTTTTCTTTTTTCTTTTTACTTCAAACAAGAAGAACTAGTGATTTTTCCCCCTAATGCCAGGCACCCTGATTAACTTTCAAAATGAACACATTAAACATGGATTTGGTTGTATTCTGGTGGCTGATGAGACTTTGACTGGCAAGGGCTTTCATTGGTGTCTGCACTAGACTGGAACTACACTGGATGCTTCTTGATGCTCTTAATCCATCAATATTTTCCTTCCAGGTCTTTGAATCAACCATTCCCCTGCTGTTCATTCTTTCTGGTTGCTGGAGATGAGGGGACTTCACAAGACCCTGATTTATAAATCAGTTCCAGTGATTTTCAATAATTCAGATTATTTTTGCTTTTAAGCTGAATAAGAAGGATAACCCATTATTCTGTGTTATTATTCTGTTATATTATTCTGTTTGTTTTGCTTCTCCTTTGTGTAAAGCCAAGGGATGAGGAGTGAGGTGCTGCAGGCTGGGGTGAGACCCCCGAGCTTCCCATCCAGCTCCCGTTCCTTGTTATGCAACAGGAAGTTCTGAAACGTGGTAAAAATCCACTTTCTAACATCCTGGCATATAAATGAATTCCCTGTGCTTCCAATCCAGGCAGGATGGTCTCACATATGTTTTTTGTCTCATATTGAAAGGATTTGTGCTAATTTGGCTCCATACCCCCACCCATAGTTTTGCACATCATATTTATGGTGGGGTTTGTCTGTGAAGGAGGAAGACAAAACCAAATTTGGGTTGCAGGAGCAAAGACATCTTAGAGGCTCTACAGAGGGCAGGTGTGCTGAGGTTTCTGGTGGGGTGTGATGGTATTTGGGACTCATTCAGAGCCACACATGGGTGGGGATGTTACAGACCAGGCTTTTTCCCAGGATTGCTGTTTACCTGCTGCCAGGCAAGTCCCCTTTTCTCTGCTCTCTTTTGCTGTTCATACAAGTCAGTATCGCAGAATTTCTTGGCTGATTTATTTATTTATAGTACAGCTCAAACTGAGGGGTCTGTCTGTGGTCTGGGCACAGATGTGCCAGGGAAGGGGTGGATTTGGGGTAATGGGCCAAGGTTTGGGGCTTTTTTGGGGTTGTTTTCCTTTGTTTGGGTGTGGTTTGTTGTTGGTTTGTTTTTTTTTTGAGGAGACTGGGGTGCTGTGGTGTTTTTTCCAACTAAAGAAATTTCTCTCTTTGTGCAATTTTCTTTGCTATGTTTCCACTAATGTGCAAGATAAGATTAAATTACTTCCCAAACCCTCATGTCCAATCCTTTGCTGGAGAACTGAGCACACAACATCATTCTCTACTTAAAATCATCAGACTTTGCCTTAAAATAAATTATCTTGAGTTTTTTTATACCTCCAATTATAGCCCTTTATCACAACAACTTGGTAAAACCAGAGCCAAATGTAGCAATCAGTCTTGATTTTACCTGGTATTTGTTTCAGCCAGTTACCTGCCACTCAGGGCTCTGTGCCACCTGCTGGGGCAGCAGGACAGTGGTGACAGTTTTCATGCTGGCTGGTGCAGGACCTTTCACATCCACAGCCTGTCTGCTGTGGGTGGTTGGCTTTAGCTGGCTTTTATCACAAAGTGAGGAAACACCTCTGCAGGTTTTTCTGACACCTTATTGACTTCTCGGTGTCCCTGTTCAAGCTCTGTTGTCACAGGAAGATTTGATTTGTTGCTACTCTACCAAACAGGGATATCCCCAGGAGATTTCTGAGGGATGACAGCGTGCCTGTCAGAGGGAAGCAGTGCCTTGGCCCTGCCCTGTTCCGAACTCTCCTGTGGCAGGAGGATGCTCAGGCTCAGGATCCACGGCTGTGGGAGCCAGGGCCGTGCTGAGGTGCTGCTCTGCTCTTTTCCCTCAGCCTTCATCCCTGCTCCTTTCCTTTGTCCTCCTCGCCCTGGCTTTGCCATCCAAGCTCCCTCCCTGGCCAGGAGGTGCCCTGGCTGCTTTTCCCTGCCCAGCTGCTCTCAGATTGCCACCTTGCTCTGTGCCTCTGCTGACACCTTGACGCTGTCCCGAGCTGTGCCACTCCCTGTTCTCCTCAGCTGGCTGTTCCTTGCTTTCCCGATGATGGATGGGGGAGCAGGGAGGAGCCCATCTGGCGGGGCAGCGCTGCCCGGCCTGGCCGCGATTTGTGAAGTGTGGGGGGGTCCAGCGGCAGGGCTGAGCTCACGCCTGGCCCGCAGCCAGGGCACAGCCTGAGCAATCCAAGCCGGTGTTGGGGACAGGTTTGAAGTGCCAGGGGCCTGGGCTGTGTTTGGTTTCTGCACCAGGGCTGTGAGGGGACGGAGCAGTGCGGGGCCTGCTGGGCTCCGAGGCCTGCGAGGGTTTGGCCCCTGCACAGAGCAGCTCGTGGTGCTCTGAGAGGAGACAGCTCTGGCCAGCAAACCCCACGGTGCCTCGGCTCTTCCACTCCGAGGGAAGGGCTGAACTCAGCCCTGCTTGGTCAAAAAGTCCTCATTTGGTAATGGTTTTAAATCTATTGTACACTTTGCCTAAATGAACTTCATCTCACCAAAACAAACCAGAGCAATTATTTCAACAAAGCCCGCAGAAAACACTGGCATTCACTCATGGAAATCTCCTCTGAGCCCATTGGATTTGGAGGTGATGTGATGTGAGAGGTGTTTTTAGATGCCAGCTCCTCCCTGCAGAGCTGCTCTGTGGTCTGTGCTTTTCACCCTGCCGGGGTGTGGAGCCCCTGCCTGATGCCAGCCTGTCTCCTGCTGCTGGCACTGCTCCCTGGCAGATGTGGGCTTCAGCCCCACTTCAGTGAAGGTGTCTACTTTACAAAATACCCTTTTTTCCCTATTTGAGAAGTTCTGAAGGCATTCACTCTAACCTCAGCCCTTGTGGAAGCCTTGTCAGTAGTGGAAGCTTGTTCTAGCAGGATTACACAAGTAACTGAGGCCTCTTCATCCCTGGCACAAATCCTTGTCTTGGCTGAGGTCTATGGGGATCTTTGCTATGCAGGAAGAATCTGTTCTCTTGGCAAAGACTGAGGGTCCTGGAGTGCAGAAAGGGCTCCAACCTCATGCCATGATATCCCAAGAGATCCCCTTTCCTCCCCTCTGTGTCTTGAAATAGTTGGAGCTTTTACCCTTCTGGGTGATTTTGCCAATTTCCTCAGATGCCATGGCTTGTATTGGTGGGTGGCAAATTAAACAGGAACTAAGAGCTGGGATGAAATTCAGCAAATCACTTCTTAGTCCACAGAGACAAACATGGTCCCAAAGGAATCATTTCCTTACGAGAAGTGGGAGGGATTTTGCCAGTCCAATGCTTTGCTAAAAAATCTGTTTTAAGAAAACTCCAAGGAATTATTTTTGCATTTTTCTTTATGCAGTTGTATTTACCTGTTGCTCATGTGTGCAAATGTTCATTTACTCATCTAAGAAGTGGATTTTTCATGGGAAAAGCTCTGCTTTTCAGTCTCAGCTCTTAGAAGCAGTGGACTCAGGGGCCACACTGGTGCATGCCCTTGCCACTGCTATTTTCTGCCACTGCTGTGGGTCAGATTTTCACTCTGTGCTGGCTGAGGGGCAGTTCTGGGCTGTTTTTGGTGCCAGAGCTCTCCCAGCTCGCTCCAGGAAGGTTTTGCTGCAGACACAGCTCAGGGACCCAGGGCTCTGAGCTTGTTCCAATGCAGCTCAGGTGCCCTGGAGCTGCCCCCTCCTCCCGTGGCTGCTGGTCTCTGGGAGCTGCAGAAGAGCCCAGCAGAAATGAATCCATCTCTGACAGAGCTGGATCCAGCCCAGGCCCAGTTGGCTGCATGGTTTTCTGGCAAAGGCTCCTTTCCCATCCATATCCATTCTTACATTGTGAGCTTTCCCCATTCAAATGTTTTGATCTCACTGAAATGTTTCAGTTCAATATTTCTTTCACAATGCCATTTTCTGAAAATCAGTATGCTCCCCTGGAAATATTGGATCATGCCTAAAATACAATCTCAGCTGGGAAATGCAGGCAGAGAAATGTCAACCAGCTCCTCTTTATTAGAGAGGTTCCATTCAGTGTCCATGATCTGCAAAGCCCTCTTAATTCTCGGAAGAATCAACTTTGGAAATTGGAGACTTGATCTCCATTGTCACCTGAGCACCCCAAAGATTTGGAGTTTCCTCTGTCCCTCTGTCTGTGCTCAAATAAAAGCCAAGCAATTTGTTAAAATATATAAAGGCCTTAAAAATTCACACGCAGATTATCCATGAGGTATTTGCCATCTGAAAGCTCAGTCTGTGCAATCAGCAGGCTGTCACACAAACTGGGAACTCCAGGATGCTGCTGGAAGTCTTTTCTTGTGGAAAAGTCATAATCCCTTCTTTAAGAGGTGAGTGTCAGGATGGAGACAAGAAAGGAGAAGGATATAGGAAAGGCATCAAACTGAGAAAAGAAGAATGAAATTGGTCCAGGACAGAAAGCTGGGGAGGAGAGAGGGAGGAGGAAGCTCATTGAAGGTTTGTTGCACTTAGCATTAGGAACTGCTACAGAGCACACAGGTTGTAGTGATTTTCTAATACTGAGTAATATGTCAGAAGGGCTATTCTGGATTTAGACCAATATATACAGTTTCTTGTCTAAGCAGAACCATATGCTCAAATGAGAGATTATTTTATTTTACTAGGATGGACAGTAAGTAGAAACACATTCCAGATTTCAGGAGGTTTCTTCCCCCCTTGGCAGCCACGGTGCTGCTTGTGCTTAATCTTTGGTTTTTCAACTGTTTGATAAGTGCCTGTTGCTTTACAGGATCCAATTCCCCCTCCATCCTGGTGTCTGCTGAGCTGTGACTAATGACTGTGTCAGACAGCTCGTTCAGCAGGTCACCCTGCCTGGAGCTGGTAATTGTTGGTAATAAAACAAATCAAACTGATATGCACAATATGCAACATGCTGTACAGTAGAGATGTAGCTTTTGTGTCCTTCCTTCAGTTGAGACTTAATGTTCTGTGTTCAGAGACTGACCTCATCCAAATCCTTTCTGACAGCCCAGAAAGCAGGAAAAAAATCCCCAAACCTCTTTGTGGAATGTGCAAGCTGGTGTTTCATACATGAGCCCATGCACAGCAGGTTGAGCAATCAAAAGCACACAGAGATTTCTACAATTTGCCATTGGGAACAGCCCCACCCCTCCTGTCACAGGCACTGGTGGTTATGGCTGCAGCTCTGGGGCTCTGTAGGTCAGGTGCCCACTTCTCCTGCCTCGGTGCTGACCTATCCCTGGTTCTAATGAGACAGTTTTGGCCTGACCCAGGCCTGGGATGGACCCTCTGGCTGCTCCTCTGGGATCTCCCCAAGGAGAAGGAGGAGCTGGTGCCTGCTGAGCTTGCTCAGCTCCCAGGTGCATGGAGTCCTGTGCCCAGGCTGTGTCCCAGGGCTGCTTCTGCCTTCCTGTGGATTCTCCAGCAGGAACTGCTGACCATGGAGTGCTCACACCCAGGGACCCTGGTCAGCCAATCTGGGGCATCTACTGACACTTTTTATGAAGGGATGGTGTCCTAGGGTGGACCAGCAACAAAGCAACTGGTTTAGCTGAAAAAACCTGACTTTTATTGGGGGTCTTGAAAACAAAGGCCTCATCTGTTACATGTGTCGTAAAGTGAATCCCCCCCTCCCCCACTTGCTGTTCTGTCAGAAGCAAGGATGATGGTATGAAAACGGCTTTTAAAGGGATTTTGCAATTAAAAAAGAAAAGCAAGACAAATCATGGACATATTTGCCTCAGTCAGGAGAATAAACAGAACCATCTATAAGGATACTCACAGGGTAAAACCCAGTGTCACATTAAAGCTCTTTTACAACCTATCAGCTGCTGGGTACCATCTGCTTTAGCTGTCCCCAGCATCTCTGAAGTTATTTGAGTGATGTTCTGTGGAGATGTCTGTTTCCCACTGACCTGCACTGAGGATGATCCCCTCTCACCAGGGGGAGATGCAGAAGCCTGGTACTTGCTGATGGATCTGCACACAAGCAGGGAGTGTCTGTATCTTTTTCTCATAATTTAAGGACATTTGGCTGCTGGTCGCTGACAGCAGAAATACTCCAGAGGTCACTGCAGGCAATTTTTCACTTTCCCATACTTCATCAGCCTTTCTAATCCTAACCTTAAATGCTCAACATCCTGAATATGGGGGGAATACAAGGGTGTTTGGAGGCAAATTTGTGTTTTAATGCTACACTCACCTCACTTTGGAAAGCAGGTGGAAACAGGTTAATTTAGAAATGCTGCAGACTCATTTCAGTTTTTGACTTGAATTGCCAGGTTCCCTCTGCCAGGTTCCCAGTGCATTGATGTTCACGTTTGTACATACACGTAGAGCTGTACATGAATTGTGTATATTGTGCATTAATTCTTGTGTACAGTGAGACAGAACAGTCAGTGCCAGCACAGCAAAATCCCCCTGATGATGTGGAGACTTCTCAGTGACAAATATCACGGAACGTTTCTGAGACTGAAGGGTTAACACAGGGAGCTGCCGGTCTGGGCTGTTCCTGGGAGCTCCATTTCAAGGCCTAACACCCTCTTGAGAAGTGGTTTTGGAAAATGGGATGTGTTCTGTGGTGTGGGTGAGTAATTGTGGTGAACAGCCCGAGTACCTACTCAGGGGTTTGCCGCTTCCTTGCGAGGTTTGCCCTCCTTCTGTACCAGTCTGGGATCCTGTACCCGGGGCTGTGTGTGCAGCTCTGCTCACAGTGATCCCATGCACCAGAGCAATTCCCAGTCCTGATCCGCATCACAGCCCGCTCCAGAAAGATGGAATCTGCGGGAAAACCCATCCAAAGCACTCATGTTCCGTGGGGCAGAGAATTCCGGGTGCTCCAGGCGGTGCTCTGCCTTTTGTGGCGTTGAGGACCCGCCTGTCGGTGCCCATCGGTGCCACCTGCCAAGCCTGGCAGCCCGAGGGATGTGCCAGCGCAGCCCCTGGGAGCGCAGCGAGGGCTGAGCTCCGAGCTGGGCTGTGGGCTTGGCACCCCGGTGAAAACAGCTGGAGATGCACTGATAACAGCTGAAGATGTGCTGATAACAGCAGCTCGAGATGTGCTGATAACTACAGCTGGAGATGTGCTGATAACAGGAGCTGCAGATGTGCTGAAAGCCCCAGTGCACAGCCGGGGGCTCCCGGCTTTGTCCAGCCGCAAACCGAGGGAACTGTCCCGGGAATTGCAGGATTCTCCAGAAGTGACTGCTGAGGATTTCGGCAGCACTCCAATCGGTAGGAATACTCTGTTTAAAATGGTTTCAGGGAAGATAAATATTTGTGTGTGCTATCTTGACGTATGGAGATAAACACAGTGGTTCTACACAAATATTGGTTTGACCTCAGATTATTTCATTAGCAGCAGCATGTGGGGCCCGTTTAACGTCCCTGCAAGCAGCTGCCACCTGTTGTGAGCGTCCCAAGTTTGCTTTATGGCTGCTGTCAAGTAGCCATGTCTTATTCTGTGCATTTCCTGGCCTGTTCCAGCTTGTTTTCCTACAGAACATCTGCTGGGATGGGATGTTCCAACCTGGGGTCCATGGGATTTTATTTTGGGTTTTAGAGCAAAGGGAAATGCCACATGCAGTGCATGAGGGTTGCACAAGGCACTCTGCAGAAATGAAAGGGAATGCTCAGTTGTGGATTGGGTTGTAAGGGTCATGGTCTCGGGGATGTGCAAGTGGCTGTGACAGGAGAATGAGCAGAGTGGAATGGGCTTGAGCCTGCAGTGGCTGGGGGGAGCCCAGCTCCTCCTGGCAGCCCTTCTCCCCAGACTGCAGCTTTAATTAATTTCTAATCAGGCTCAGCATCTAGGCTGGCTTGCTGAGGGAAGGAGGCCATGGACATTATAGCCTGTGGATATGAAATACTGTGGGTTTTACCAAAATGCCCATTTCCAACCAGCACCAGTTAACTGTGGACAGCAGGGGTGGATCGAGTGGAGCCTGTGCTGGGCATGATAGAGCCTCCCAGTGTTTTAAAAAGAACAGTGGGATGTGTTCTCCCCCACTTTCATCCTTCCTCATAAATTACCCTGAGATCAGCCCCAGTACCTGACAGTGGGGGTGTAACCCAGGGTCTGCAGGGAGAAGAGGCCAAACTTGACTGAGTCAGCACGAAGAACTGAGTTAACCCATGGAGAATCACAATCTGTACAGAATTAATTCAGCTTAAGCTTTTCCCCCTGGATTTTTATAGTAATACCAGCAGAACATTGCAGCATTTGGACAGCCATAAAACAGAAATGCTACAGCTTGAAAAATACTTCAGGCTGCTCCTGAGATGAAAGCAAGCCCTGGATAGCTGGGGAAGTGTCAGGCAAACCCCAGCATGGCATGGGCTGCTGCAGCACAGAGGGCTGGGGCTGTCCCTCACACCCCAGGTGCTGCCCCACAGATTCCAGGGGCTGCTCAGGCCCCTTGGGAGGGCAGGTGGATCAGGAGCAGCTGTCCCAGAGCGATGGAGATGGGGATGGGCTGTCCAGTGAGCTCCTCAGCACACGGCTCCCTGCAGGGACCTGCAGCCTTGCTCCTCACCGTGTGATCAAGGCAGGAAAAGCAGTGAGGTGCAAATGAGAAATATAAGCTGAGAGCATTATTGATAGGGCAGCTGCAGTCCCCACGCTGCATGAGTCATGTAATCCACAGGCTGCTCAGCCTCACTGCACAGAGAGAGGTGCGTGCAGGATGGTTTCAATTTCCAAGCAGGGCTTTCTGAGCGCTCATGCTTTTGAAAAGCAAAGCAAATATCTTGGCTCAGAAATGACTGCAAAGCAGAGCTATTCTGCTCTTGGCCCCTTGCCTGCTTGCCCTCTCAGAGTGGAGCTTGTGCATTGTGATGGAAACATACCAGTTCCCCCTCCCAGGGAACAGGTCACTCCTGCTGCCTCTGGGAACCAGGAGACACTGCTGCGAGTACCAAACCTGAACCAAATGGAATCAAAGAGGATGAATTCGGGAGAAATTTGCAATTTGGGGCTACACCTGAATTCCTTTTAATAGGAAAAATCTTTTGACTTGATTTCAGTTCTTGTCCTGGTGAAAACATTCCAGAAATGCTTATTAAAAGAGAAATTAAACCTGATTTTGAGGCAAAATGCACTTCTTAAGAGATGCTTTGCTGGTGTTTTAACCACAAACCTTTACACTCTGATCATGTTCTCCTACAACCCTGGATGTTTGATATCCCTTTGTACCAGTATGTGAGGAGCACTGGGAATGAGGCCTGCAGGTTTCCCTGCTGGGCCACTGCCTGAACAGCAAAGCTCTGGTGCATGTAATAGAAAATGGAATTAATCACTTGATGCTGGATAGGTTGTGAGTTTTATTAACCACTGGGTTTTTATCAGAGTTATAATTTTGATGTGTTCATATGTTAGTGAGGACAAAAGAGGCTCCTCCATCCCTGGCAGAGTCCCAGGCCAGGTTGGACATTGGGGCTTGGAGCAGCCTGGGACAGGGGGAGGTGTCCCTGCCATGGCAGGGCATGGAATGGGATGGACTTTAAAGTCCCTTTCAACCCCAACCATTCCGGCATGCTGGGATGATTCTGTAACTCTGGACTTGAGTGTAGGAAGAACCTTTCTAGAAATGCCCAGGTATGGCCCTGAAAGATTATTTGCTGAACCTTTTCTTTTCAGTAGCACTCAAGTGGTAAAGCTGGACAATGTCTGAGTTAGCTCAGCTGAAAGCTGAGGAGTTGTTCTGCAGCTGAGGGCGAGATTCAAGCCCAGTAAAGCCAGTTGGTCGTTCAGTTGTGATTGGGGGATATTTTGTGAGAACCACAGAAGTTTGGCCTGTGGGTTTGGATTCTTTGCAGAAGCACTTTGAAGCATTAAGGGGAAGGGAGGTGCTGGAAAATGTGAGCCTGGAGAATACACACAGGGCAAGTTCAGCCTGTGTATCCTCAAGGAATGAGAAACCAGGAGAATGTATCTTTGAGTGGGCTCTGGAGATTTCAGTCCTGTCTGGGTATAAAACAGCTTAAGGAATGTCATGGACTTCACAGAAGGGCAATGATTTGGGGAATCTACTTAAAAAAAAAAGTATAAAGTGCTATAAAACATGCCTTGTTTCAAGAGAGAACTATGGAAATAGAACAAGATTCACAAGTAATTCATCTCAGGCTGTGGACTAGTGAGTATGACTCTGCAGCAAGAACATTAATATCTGTTAAATTCTCCAAATTAGCTTAAACATTCCAGAGAAAGGATGTAATTCTCAGTTGTATAGGGAAGGAATTCACCCTTCCCCCAGTCTTTCTGCTTCCCAGGGATTCAAGAGAAATGCTAATATCAAGTCAACCTATTTTTGTTCTCCCCTTTAGTAATGGAGTCCAGATTGGTGGTGACTGTAAGCCAGTCCCGTCAGAGGAGTTTTGTGTGATGGATCAGGAAGGGCTGGCTCCAGCCTGGTGGTGCTGAGTGCCCAGCCCAGGCTGGCAGCTCACTCAGACTCACAGAGCTCCTGGATTTCGGTTTACAGGAGGTTTTGTGGGGCATCCTTCACCTCTCACTGGAGCAAAGCTTGGGAGCTGCTCGTATTGCGAAATAAGAGAGATGTGGTACTACACTGAGTGAGTCGTTGATGTATCACAACTCCTTCTCTTCACATTTATTAATCAGGGTATTGCCAGCCTTAATTAAGAAATTAAAAATTATTGGGGAAGATTTAACTTGTTTTGACCTGTTGGAAGATGGAGCAAGAGGACAGATTTGTGTCTGTGATGAAGCACAGTGAGGGATGGGGAGGAGAAGCAGCAGGAGAGGCTTTTCAGGAGCCATAAATCAGTTGAATAAACAGATCTAAACCTGTCCTGGTACCTGGGCTCGCATTCAGCCCTGAGGTGGTCAGCGGTGCCATCTTGTGTTAAGTGGGTGGTATTTTTGGAAAAAGATGGATACAGCTTCTTCAAAGTCCTTGGGAAAGGGGTTTGCAAGAGCCATTGAAAAGTGCTGGTGTGAGGTGAGGAGAGCAGTGAACCCACAGCTCTCTGTGCCAGAAAGGCAGAGGATGCCCTGCTGTCACATGCAGAATGATTTCAGCTGAGACACTCCTGTGCAAGGAACTTCACCGGCTGATTTTTTATTTAAATTGTGCCTTTGTTCCTCCTGCTCCAATAGCAGCAGTGCATGTGATGGATGCATGTAGGCTTCCCTGAACACAGGGGAAGTTTGAGCATCAAAAGTTGTTTATAGGCATTTTGGGGGATTAATAACCAGAATAATTTTCAGCAGAACCGAAGTGGCTTTGTTTGTTGTAACTGTAGACCAAGTTAGAAATACTTCTCTAGGCTGACCTGTCATTGGTTTTAGGAGTCTTTTGACCTTGGAAGGAGATTTCAGAGCTGATGTCCAGTGCCTGCAGTAACTTTCAGCCTGGCAGCTTCACTGAGGCAAAGCAACTCGGCCAGGCTCCAGAGCCAGAGGTTTCTGCACTGAGATCAGTCCCTGCACAAATGTCTGTGCAGTGAAGCCTGACTGCAGCACGTGAAGAAATCCATGGAATAAAACCTTGGGGAATGTGTTTGACCTTCACATAACCAAGAGGGAAATCTGGAAAACACAGGGCCCTGCAGATGATTCAGGGCTTTTGGTTGAGCGGTGTTTTGGCAAGAAAAGTTTATAACTGTTCAGGGAAGGCAGCTTAGGCCATGGAAGAAGTGGGAAAATCACTAAAAGATTCCAGAGGATCTATGGGATTAACATTTCTGAGTGGGGAGGGTTATTCTGGATGCAGAAGTTGCTCTAGGTACAAATAGCAAGCCAGACAACAAATCAGTTGGTGGGAGCTGCCTCTCTGGGAGCCCAGCAGAACAGGATGCAGGCAGGGAGTAATGGGAAGTAAAGAAGTAAATAAACCACATAATGTTGTAATAATGGATGGGTGCTGCTGCTGCCATAGGAGTGATGGGCTGCTGGGAATGGCTGGGCTTGGAAATAAGAGGGGTTTGCTGCTAGCCAAGCAACTGGGACCATTTGTTCTCTCCAAATCACTGACATGAAAGGTTGTCAGGACCCAGGACACACCTCTGGCTGTCCAGGACACCAGGACCCCTGCTAGGGGTCTCAGAGACCCTGTCACAGAGCCCAAGACACCTGTGGTTTTGATTATGACCCATGGAGCAAATTACCAACCTTATATGAAGATCAGCAAGCCACAACAGTTTAGGTAGAATAATAGTGAAATTATCACGGTCTGGAAAAGAAGATTTTGGGTTTTTTGGTATGGGGGTTCAGGAGGCAAGATGGAGGAATCTGGGTGTGTCCAGCCTTTCTCCTTCTTCTTCTTGGCCTCCATCTTCTGCTGTGATGTTTGCACTTGGGGATTGGTTTAGAATAGAGGTGCACTGTCTAACATGGGTGATAGGTATTGGAAAGTAAAAGTAAATTTGATATACGTGATTTGTAGTACAAAAGACCACGCAGCCTTGGGGCGGGCGGAGAGTGCCTGGAACTGTCTTGCTGAGCTGACCTCGGCAGGGCAGGAGAAAATTTTTTATAGATAAGATAAAATAAACAACCTTGAGACTGAGAAATGAAGAGCCCTGACTCCTTCTTCAAGCGCCGGGCTGGGAAAAGAGACTTTCGAACTTTTCTCGGGGTCACTCTGACCAGCTAGAGATCCCGACAAAAGGTTTTATTTCCTGTGGCACATTTAATAAAATTCAAGGACAAATTTGAATTTTGGGGCACATGGAAGTAAGTCTTTACAGTGTAAGGGGTCCACACGGACATTTTCTCTGCATAAACCCACGGAGCATCCTCCTCCAGCCTCCCTGGGGAGATGTGCTGGAGCCCAGCCTTGGCAGGGGGCTGCAGGTGCCTCCTGTAGCTGCAGGGACTGAGCGGCAGAGGAGCAGAACTGAAGCATGAGGCCCCCAGGTCTGTGCATGGCTCAGCTGGTGCCTCGTGGCCCCGTGAGCCCTTCAGGAGGGAGCAGCTCCAGCTCAGGGCTGCTGTCCCTGCCTCTGGAGCAGGGCACAGCTCCAGCTCCGTGTCCCCGGGGATCAGCGCTCCCGGGCCGGGTGCCAGCCCTGGCTGGGGCCCAGCTGTGGCCGCTGTGCAGAGCAACATCCCTTCCCAAAGCAAACGCCCTGGGGGAATGCCCGGCTCAGCTGCGCTGGAGATGCTGCGATAGCGTCACCCTGGCTGCCGGCCAGCCCAGCAGATGATTGATTATTTCTGTAGGAATCTGCTTTTAAAGCTTCTCCTGCAGTGTTACGGATGATATCACTCGGTGCTCGTGCTGACCAGACCCGTTTCAGCCTCTGGCTGTGTGCAGAGGTACAGCTTGGCAGAAATGCTCAGGTCCTCTCTGGTTATTGGTGAGGGTTTGGAGCTCAAACCTCGCCCTGCTGGGTTGCAAAAGTAGAATTTGGGGTTTTTACTGTGTGTTCTTTTCTTTTCCTAAGTGTATCTGGGAGGGGGGATCCAAGCATTTTTATGTTTGTTATGAGCTGTAAGTGATCGAAAGTAATGTGGAAGGATAAAAGATGGGTATTAGAGGCACAAAGGGTACCCAGGGAAGTCACCATTCCCTCAGGTGGGTATAGGGCAGAAGGCTCTGCCTCTGGGGTTACTGCTCTGCCCCAAAGCTGGCCAAAGCTGGCTCAGTGCAGCCACTCCTGTGTCTGAAAACAAAGGGGCTCCCTGACCCCTTGGATGATGAACATCACATGAAAACAAGACCCTTCTTGGGTCCTATGATCAATGTGCATTGATCTCAGTGTGCAGGTTTGGACTCAGCTGCTGTAAGGACATTATTTGAATTTGGAAGCAGCATTATATTTTATATAAAATAAAGAAACTCACTTTATTCAGTGTTTAGCTGCCTCCCAGTCTTTCCCAGGGATAAGAATATTATGATTACAACAGCATGAGCTGCATGGTGCAGGCTTTAAATCAGTGTAAAGGTGCTGTGGACTAATCTGCTGATTTCCATATGGGAACAAAATTGTATCAGAGAGCATCTTCCTACTGGTGTAATTCCAGGCACAGTGCTGTTTTCAAGAACGTAATGATGATAATTGGTGGTTTAAAACTGACAAGGTCAATTTGCTTGGCAGCCATTCATTTGGCAGCCAGCTTGACAACATGAAGGATTGACACAAAATAGGGCAGAGAGATCGTGTCCTGTTCCCAGGTCTGGGAGCAGCCCAGGGTTTCAGTGCTGTTTAGTCAACTCCTCTGGCACAACACCTCCTGACTCTGTTCTCCAGCCAGTGTGCCACATGGCAGGGCCAAACTCAGTTGCATCCCCAAATTGTAAAACTCTCCAGCAGCAGGTTCTGCCAGGTGAGGGAATCAGGCAATGTGCTGCTATTGTCATTCCAGCCTGTTGTACTGGACGTGGGCAGGTTCCCAGCATGGAGGGAAAATGATCATTTAGTGGATGTTAATGTCTGGAAGAAATACAGCTCCCAGTTCAGCAGTTGTTCTGCTGGTGCTAGATGCTGAGTCCCGCACAGGAATGTTCTGGGAGCTTTCAGCTCAGAGCAGGGGAAGAGAATCTGCCTTTTCCCATTTCAGCATTTCCCACCCTCTGCAAACCCAAACCACTGGCTCTGCACTGTTAACAGGGAGATAAGGAGGTAACAACACATTTGTATCCCAATCCACTCACTATAAACTAGCAGCAGGGCTTGCCATTACAGGGTGACCCTGAGGTGGGAGTATCTGTACAGCTCAAACCCCACAATCGGTAGAGATTAACAATAGTAAATCCTGCAAACCATGCAAAGATGGCCCTAAGTAGAGCACTACCCATTTCATTTACAAAGTTTCTAAAACATCTTTGAAATGAAATTATTTTCTGTTCTCTGCCCAAGAAATCAGCACACATTTTTACCCTTTTTGCACTTCTGTGCTCAGGAGGGGAAGTGAGCCCCCTGCTCTTGTAAGTAGAGATTATTTCATCCATAGATTTTGGCCAGTAAAAAGAGATTAATTCTATTTTTGCATGTTAATTTGATTCAGTGCAGAAATCAGTGAAACAGATGCAAACTGATGTGTTTATGGGGCACCTTGGGGCAGGGGCAGTGCTCGTACTGAGCATCTCAAACCCACACACCAGCACTGCTTCACCTCCAGGCCAAGGGGGCTCTGCTTTCATTTTCCCTCTTAAAATCACTTCCATGGAAAGCCCTGGAGCAGCTCTGGGATTCCAGTGCAATGGAAAATGAGCCCCAGGTTGCCCTCTGGCATTCCCTGGGATGGCTCAGCGTGGCACTGCTCCTGCTGGGTGCCCTGCACACACCTGAGCCCAGCTCCTGGCAGGGAGGGCTGTGAGCCAGGGGCTGTGCCAGCTCCCACATCCAAACATTTCCATGAGGGGAACCCCTTTGTGTTGCCCATCTGGTTGTCAAGCAGGACCTGGCTGTGGGCCTGGAGCTGGCACCAGATGAAAAATGTGCACTTTAAACATTTCATACTTACACTGATGGGAATGGGCAATTCCTCAGCACATTTTCTCAACGTTTTTAAACAATAAATGTCAACCTCAGGGCAAAGTGAGGCAGATTTCAGATTAAAGGGATGGAGTTTGCTTTACTTTTATAAATCCCTTGGTCCCAACCTCCTTCATGTTCCTCAACACAACAAAAATGGAAAGGCTGCATCGCATGCAACAGGCACTTTTGTCAACACAAGGTTTTCCTTTAATATTGTGATAGAAAGATTTCCAAAATAGATTTTCATGATGGATTCAGGACTTGGCATGCCAGGGAGAATCTAGTATTCTCCTCAGCAAAGCTAAATGTTTGTGTGAGAAGACAAATAATGCCAGGCAAAAGAGCCTTTCGGTCCCAAGAGAGCTAAAATATTCCTTTGTTTGTTCTTCACCCTTAATTACTTTTCCTGTCCTGGTTTAATCTGTAGTGCTGAAGCTTGTCAGCGCCTATAGCCTTTCCTTTAGGATTGATGTCTTGGGAACAGAAATAAAAGCAATTTCCACGTGGTGTCTCCCTGCCATGGCTGCTGCCTGAAGCCCGATGACTTTTCTTTCAAAAGACCCAATTTTCTGCCCATATAAACGAAACAAATCTTAATTGCAGTCAGGGGCTTTATGTTCCTTAACACCAAGGCTGAAGCTTCCATCACTGAGCCTGATGTTCTGTCACTTGCAATAAAATCTTTCTGTTTCTGTTGGGTCTCTCATTTTCCAAAGAAGAAATGTCTCAGAAGGAATGAATGCCTTGGAACACTTGCCTTGATTTTGACTTAGTAGAATCTTAAGGCTACTTCAGATGCAAATTGTTGAGTTTACAGCTGAAGGGAGAAATTGTTCTGAGGAAGAAAATGAACCTTCTATTTGGAAAATTAGTTCTCAGAAAAAAGCATTGCTCATAGTGTTTTTTCCAAGTGAAGTGATTTCTTGAGACATGCCCTGTGTGCTTTCCGTTGTGTCAGCTGGCACTGCCATGCACCAGAGAAGTTTCTCAGGTGGCTTCCAAGAAGCTTTTCTGTACCATCTCTTGGACAGGGCTGTACAGCCAGGTTTACTCAGCCAAACTGGGTCTTTTAGGCTTTCATTTTTTCATGGTTTGGTTCCCTCTATTGTCCTTAGCAGAAGTTTCATGGTAACTTGCAGTGGAGGGGATTTTCAAGCTCGTGCCACGTACAGTTTCTAAAATGAAAAACTGTGAGCTTCAATTCTGGAGAGCTCAGCTCAGCATCACAACCAGGGCTCAAGTCACTCAGGGGAGAAGGCTCCAGGGAGAGCTCAGAGCCCCTTCCAGGGCCTAAAGGGGCAGCTGGAGAAGGACTGGGGACAAGGGATGGAGGGACAGGACCCAGGGAATGGTTTCCCAATGCCAGAGAACTGGTGGGTCTGGTGCTCTTGAGTGTGGGAAGATACCTTTCAGGGAAACACAGGAAATATTATACAGATATTCCTTTAGTTTTTTGTATTTCCCACTCCTCTTCACTTAAATACCCCTTTAGTTCATGCTGGCATTGAGTGATGCAAACAGAAACAGAGAGAATATAACTGCTGGAAAGCCTGTGAGATGCTGGTGCCAGACATTGCATTCTCATAATGCTCATGTAATGTATAACCAGACCTCTGAATATTTTTTAAAGGCCATTTGTGAATAGTGAGGTGAGGACATTTTGCATTTGGGCAGTCAGAAGTTTTAGAAAGGTGCTGCAAGGGAAGATGTCAACAAAAGCTGCTGCAAAGTTGTGCTTTCACTTCACAGGGCTTTGAGGAGATGCATTCTTGGGCCTGGTTCATGTGGGCTCATTTCTCTGACTCAAATTCACTTTGAATTTGGGCATCAAAGGGATTTTCAAATTCTAGGTCAAACTCATTAAAAACCCTGAATCTCACCTGGTTTCAGCTCTGTAAATGACAAGAAACAGTAAATCTGCTGCTCTGCTTTGGATACCAATCCATAAATCATGGGGTGGGGTATTTGAAGCTTGGCCCAGAACCTCTCTGTCCAAGAGCCAGTTGTTGCTCCAAGAGTTCATGACTTTGTTCTAGGCAAGCTCACAGATATGGGGAGGTTTAGTGGCACATGGAACATGTCAGATTTTTTTGGAGATTGCAAACATAGCACCCAGCGTTTGGATCGGGGATTTTACTAGCAGAAAGCTGCATCTCTGAGACTGAGCCCAGCTGTCTGACCAAAGCATTTTCCAGAGGTAAAAATCCCAAGCATCCCTTCCCTGTGTCTCTGGGGAGCCAGGGAAGCAGAGGGACCCCTCTCCTTGCTCCCCCCTGGCTCCTCCCAGACGAATGGGGGCTTTCCCGGAATTCCTGCCTGCCTGTGGTTCCTTAGTCAGTCCTGCAAAAATGTATTTTTTATTGGATGTTATTCTAACCATAAAACCTTTAAGTTGTTCAAATACTTTCCTTTGTACCATAGACATCTGAGACTATGAGACATTAACAAGTAAATGTATTTTTTTTCCAACTGCTTCGATCTGCTGAGGAGTTTTCTTTGGACTGATCTGCCCTTGCCTTGTAGCAGAGGAAACAAGCCTGGGATCTGATATTGGATCTCCTCAGTAGCTGTCTGCCCAGCTTGGAAGTGTAGGTGTGTTTTACTTTGAATTCAAAAAGAGACTTTATTCCTTGGCAACTCCTTTGCTCACAGAGGATCCAGAGATGTTCAAAGCCATTCTGATTCTCTTTGAATCCTCTGGTAAGCCTATAAGACTAGCAGGAGTAGAGCACATATTTTAGTAAGACTCAGCTGAAAGAGTTCAGAAGATAGAATTCAGCCTTTTCCATAGTTATTTTAAAATTAATATAATGAGCTCTTTGACTCTTGCCACCTCATGTCTGCACTCAAGCCACTAGAGCTGACTTTATAGTCACTATATTTTATTATTTTTTTAATGGCCTCACCCGTTGAATTGTGTCCTAAATTGCAAAATGCAAGAGAGTGTTCCTGCACCAGATCAGTTATGAGAGACAGAAAAGGCACTGGAAGAATCAAATCCATTATTGCAGTTTGGGGTATGAGGGGGCACACCTCAAATTTGTTCTGGATCTCATAGAAAGACTGACATGGTAAAAGATACCCCTGAATGGTTTGGTGGTCCCTAAATCAGAGACCTGATTTTCTGATGTGCTGAGCCTCTTGGGAGGCATCCAAATCAGCCCTTTTTAGAAACCTGGGAGTGCAGGCAGGTGTTTTCAGGAGTACCTCCATGGAGGACAGGTACACAGGCAGGACCTGGGGAACTGGGTGTGGTAACTGACCTTGGTTACAGCAGTGACAGAGCAGGCGTTGAAAACTGAGTGTAGACAAAATGACAAGTGATCATTTTAGGAAGGGTTACTGCTCCTGGGTATCACAGAGCTGGCTCAGAGTATTATACAGGAGGCCTTAAGCTGAGTGTAGGAGTTTGGGTTTACCCCAGAAATCCTGGGAGACGATGAAGGTGAGAGAACTTCAGCAGATGCTGCACACGGTGTTCAGTGGTGGCCACTGCTCTTTTCTCAGACACAGGACAGGTTTAACCATGAAGGCCAATTTTTCCCTCCAAGAGAACTGGAAGTAGAGTTCTGCAGTTACACCTCAGAGGCCTTTGCAGTGTTAGATTTTCCTTGCTTTTTATTCAACTGAGGTTTTTTTATATGTTGTGTAAGAAGTTCAGTGTGTTTAACACCTGATTCACTCTGTATAACACCTGATAATTTGCATTTGACTTTTTTGCCACCTCTCCAATGGGAAGTGTTTGAATTTTTTAAATTTTTTACCAGCAATTTACTTACTCAAGTGCTACCATAACAGATAGAAACTATTACTTCCCTTTGATCCAGGGTGATGTTTTGTAAAGTCTGATTACAGCAAGGTCTTTCATTTCAAGCCCTACAGTCTAAGGCCTTTTACCACATAACCCTGACACAGATCTTGACACTAACCCTCTAATTATTTTTCATGCCACAAATGTTAATATTTACCAGGGAGAGTCAACCTCCAAACCACAGAGCGTGGTTTGCATTGTTGGTGGTATGAATTATACATCAGCTAAATAAAAATGTTAACCTTCCCTTAACGTAATTCGATAAACAGATCTCACTCCTGAGCACAGCTCAGACCGGTCTGTAAACGCAGAAATGTTTCTGAATCCCTCACACGAGAGAGAGCTCCGGGACCTGGAGCCCGAATCACACCCCAGGGTCTCAGCGAGCTCTGGGAAACCTCTGGGGCTGGAGCGGCACCAGCGCCGATCCTCTGTGCACAGGCTCCCCCTGATGGAAATGAAAAACACTCAGCACCGCCTTTCCCCTCCCGGCTCGGACGGGACTCGGAGCTGCTTCGTCTGAAGCCCCTGCTCGTGTTTTGACAGTCCTCGTTTGAAATGCCGATGATTTAAGGCGCTGGCTGCTGCTCCTGTGCCACACGGCAATGATTGATGGCTGGTGTATGTTCGTGCTCAACACGGTGTGGGTTGCTTTCACATTGGGAATTTCTTGTGGCATCCTGTCAACGAGGAAGGGAGGAGAAGCTCTCTGCTGTGGGAAGGACTGAGGTGTCACAGTGAGAGCTGTGGCCCTGCACAAACCCCCAGCAGTCCCCCCTGGGCATCCCTGGAGCTCCGGCAGCCTCGGGGCCGTGCCCATTCCCTGGGCAGCCTGGGCAGTGCCCAGCACCCTCTGGGGAGAGAACCTTCTCCCAAAATCCAGCCTGGCCCTGCCCTGGCCCAGCCCCAGCCACTCCCTGGATCATGCTGCTGGCCAGGAGAGTGAAGAGATCAGAGCTGCCCCTCAGGAGGATGCTGAAGACCACAATGAGGTTTCCTCTCAGTCTCCTCCAGCTGAACAAACCAAGTCCCCTCAGCTGCTCCTCCCCAGACCCTTCCCCACCCTCATGCCCATCCTTTGGACACTCTCTAATGTTTCTTTATATTTTGGCACCCAAACTTCCCCAGCACTGGAGGTGAGGCTGTCCCAGCCCAGAGCAGAGCAGAGCTGGACAATCCCTCCCTGGGCAGGCCTGGTGTCCCCAGGACAGGGATGTCCCTCCTGGCTCCAGGGCACTGCTGACTCATGTTCAACTGGCCATGGACCAGGACCCCCAGGTCCCTTCCTGCAGCAGAGGGGAGGAAAGTGTAATTAATACCAGAGCCAAAATATGGCTAATACACACCTTGTTTCAGTGCAAGTTTTGGTGGATAATTACTTTTCCCTAATTGTGTAGCAGTTAATATGATTTTCAGCATTAGCCTCCAGTGTGTGACAGAACGAGAGAGGCTCCTGCACCAGTAGAATTGTTCCCTTCTCCAAGCAGAGTCTGAAGAAGCCCTTGGTGCTGTAAATATGGCCAGGGATGGTTGCTGGGGTCGGCAGGGAGGTGGCAGCTCTGGGGATCCCTGCCCCAGCAGGGCTTTCAGGGCAGGACAGCGCCGAGGTGCCCGGGCAGCCAAGGCAGGCTCATTACTCCTGACATCCTTCCCTCAGCACCAATCATTTTTCCATTTCAACAACGGCTGTTTACAGCAGCTGCTGCCTTATGTTTGGTTTGATCCTGGTCCAGATTTTGCAAGTGATTAAAATGCTGCTAATAAAGATATTTTAACTAGGATTTGCATGTTGACTTGCCTTTTCCAGCTACAAAGATCTCAGCACCTCTGCTCTCCGTGGCTGCCCGATGTGGCTGCCTGGCCACTCCAGGGGTGACCTGGTGGCCCCAGGCAGGCTCTGCTCCCCTCTCCAGGAGCAGCAGGGAGCGTGGGGAGCTGCTGGATTCTGGATTCTGGAAGGAATCCCGGTGCCCTTGCATGTGCATGCCGGGGAGATTATTTTACACACATTCCCGTGTATGTTCCCCTGCTTTACCACATACTCAGCTGATTTCTGCTGGAATATTGTAATTGCATTCATATGCTCCAATAGCAAGGGCAGTTACAAATATTTCCAGATAAACCCATGCCAGTGCCAAGGGCTCTGGTGCAGCCTTGTATCCCCAGCTCCAGCAGACTATGCAGATTATGGAACAAGGAGATTGTCCTGCCTTTCCCCAGCGCTGCTGTGGTGCGGCAGGTGAGCAGAGTCCCTGCAGGAGGCGGCCTGGCTCCCCCCGGCTCCATCGGCCCCGGGAGCTCGGGCGGTGCTGGCAGAGCGGGGAGCGGCTGCAGCGAGCCCGGGGGTACCGCAGCATCCCTGCGAGCTCGGGAGGGGCTGCGGGGCCCGGGGCTGCTGCGGTGGGGGAGAGCGGCAGCACGGGGGCTGTGGCAGCACACGGGCTCCTGGCTGGGGCAGCAGCAGCACAGGGGCTCTGGGTGCAGCACAGGGGCTTTGCCTGGGGCAGCACAGGGGCTCTGGCTGGGGCAGCAGCACACGGGCTCCTGGCTGGGGCAGCACAGGGGCTCTGGCTGGGGCAGCACAGGGGCTCTGGGTGCAGCACAGGGGCTCTGGCTGGGGCAGCACAGGGGCTCTGGCTGGGGCAGCACAGGGGCTTTGCCTGGGGCAGCACAGGGGCTCTGGCTGGGGCAGCACAGGGGCTCTGGGTGCAGCACAGGGGCTCTGGCTGGGGCAGCACAGGGGCTCTGGCTGGGGCAGCACAGGGGCTCTGGGTGCAGCACAGGGGCTCTCACTGCACCAGCTGGGCTGCAGCCCGGGCAGAGGGTGCCCAGCACAGCAGGAGCAGCTCTGCATCCCGTGTGCCCTCCCTGTGCCCGCTTCTCCCCAGCCCCTCCCTCTGCCCGTGGAAACTCTCCCCTCTGGATCGGGAAAAAAAAAAAAAAAAAAAAAGAGCAAAAAAGAGGGAAAAAAAGAGCTTTTGGGTGAGTGCCAGTGAACAGCGAGGGGCTCGTGGGTTGGCATCTGGACGTGACACTCGAGCAAACCAGTTCCACAGTGCTCAGTGTGAGTCAGGCATTTTTAATTACTGGTACAGAAGAAAGCAAAGCTCATGGTGGGTTTTGTACAGCCCTTCATTCATGCCTGCAGCTCCAGGGTCATGTTATTGACTTGGCTCCAATGACCCCCAGTACACAGTCCCTGCTAGAGAAATAAACAGCATGCTCATGCCAGCCCAACGCAGGAGGAAATGAATAAAAATGTAAGGAGATAGAAAATTCATGACAAATCAAGGTTCAAAATACTGTTTAATGAACACACTGCTGATGTAACTGCTATTGGAAATTCCCACTGAAGGCTGCATGGTTTGCCAGACAAAGCCCAGGATTAAGATTGGGTTTCTGTGGCAGATTATCTGCTCTTTTTATATCACCTCACATCTCCTTCCTCTCTTTCTTTTTGTCTGTCACACTCAGTTAGCTTGTGAACCCTTTCATTCTGCTCTGCACATATCCACAGCCTGCCTGGATGGAGACCTGACTTGAATTATGCCTTGAACTGCTCATACAGTACTAATTACATTAATAATAATTGACTTGACTGGGCTTTGGATCAACCTCTGGAGGAATACATTTGCATCTCATTACTTACCCTGGTGTTCTGCATGTGTTTGCAGAGGCTGGAGGGCCTGGAAGGGGCCAGTGCAGCCACCAGGAGGATCCCTGGGCAGGGGTGAGGGACACGGGGGCAGCCTGTAGGAAAGCTGGAGCAGCAGGACCTGTTTTGGGTGGTTTGTGCTGGGATGCTGGGGGATGTTCACAGTTCCAGCTGATGTGAAACTTGTGAGGCACCTGCCCATGAAGGGAGCCAGGCAGGTTAAACAGGTTGTTTTCCCCCTTCTCACAGCAAGGTCTTCATCTCCTGAATTCTCAGAATTACAGCCCAAACCAGATGTTTTAGGTTTGCTCCATCAGGATTTGGCAGGCTGTGGGCAGCCCATGTTGTTCTGGGTGTCAGTTAATCCAAAGGACAATGACTACATCAATCCAGGTGAGGGATTTGTTGATTCAGTGAGCGTTTTGTTGACATGGAAGTGTTGGGTCAGATACTCACACCTGAATTCTTTCTGTCTCCCTAAATACCTCAGTCTCTGAGCTGCCTTTGGGAATGTGTGACCCCCTGAGTAAGCAATGGAGAAGGAAACACATCTCCAGAGACACTTTTAGCCTGGTGGACACAGACTCTGTGGCAATCAAGGTGCTGCAGAGTGCATCCACACCAGTCAGTCTTGCAGCAGCAATATCATCTGTGAGTGTCAGCAAAGGCTGGAGGTCTTTGGGGTTTGGTTTGCAGCATGCATACAAACACTGCTCTTTGATATCCACATTGGTCCAGGGGGAAAACTGCTGGGGAAAACCTTTGATTTCAGCATTCTGAAGGAAAATATCTATGTGCTAGCTCCCTGGACAGAGCGAAAGCAGGGAAGTCAAGGCAAATTGCAAACAAGACATAAGGAGAAATAAGAGAAGGAAGGAAGAAATGTGAAGACAGGAATATTTAGCAATTTTTCTTTCCTTCTATTATACCTGGGTATCACCTCAAAGCCAAAGGGAAGGCCTGAGAGTGCACAGGAGATGTTTAAGGCATAGCAGAAGGAAATAATGAGTGACAGTGTTTGTGGGGAATCACTGGGCACCCTAGGTAGGTGTGGGAAGAACAAATACATGGAAGTGGAGGGGACAGCAGTGGCAAACAGCCATTAACAGGATAGAAAGTAAACAAGAACCTAAATGCAACAAATGAGACTTATTTTTCTCCAATGAGTCATGACTAAGAGCATTATTTCCTTTCAGCATTAGAGATCTGAATTTCTACAGAGTTCCTTTTCTCATTCAAATGAGGACACATCAGTTAGGCTCTATGCTGGAAACACGGATCAAAACCTTTATTTAAGGCCTTCTTCTGGCTTTCCTGGATGCTTCCTGAAGGAATAGTCTAATCAGTGCCTCAGGGACCCAGGAGACTGGAAAATGTGTTCAATGTGATGCCTATTTTATGTTTAATAAAATCAGAAATTTCGCTATTTTAAACCTTTGAGTGTTCGTGGCTCTTACTCACTAAAGGAAGAGTGCCAAAGTCTGTGAAGATGTCTCAGCACTGGTCATGTTGGTGTCTGGAGCTGAGAATTTAAATTAACAGATTATCCCTTTTGGGGTAATTAAAAAGCATTTGTTGGTCTGGCCACCTTCTCTCATATCTTTATTTTCAAATTCTCATTAAGCTAATAAAATAGGCTGACATCCTGCCTGCTCCATAGCCAACAGGAGATACATTCAGTCTGTATTCCATTAGCTAACAATATATTGACCTTATCATATGACAGTTTGTGGATATTAACATTTAGCCCCTCTTATCTATGGTACATTCTCCTAAGGATCTTGATGTACTTTCAAATAGAGTCAGTTTAATCCCGCTGTCCTTTTGTGTGCTAAAATTGTATTGCCATCCTTGTCACACACATCAAAGAAGTGTACATTGGGGAACATTCCCATAACCCTCAAAATCTGTTGCAAAACATTTTACAACATGCAGATTTTAATATCACTGTAGCATTCACTGAAATTGAAATCTACTGAAAGGTCTAAAAGTTATTCATTAAGAAAACACTATTCAGATGAGATAAACTACTTCATTGGGAATTATACACTTGTACAGTGCTTTTACTGATTATCTTAAGTAAAACCTTTATGCTAATTCTTCCTGATGTCCAGCCTGACCCTCCCCTGGCACAGCTGAAGGCTGTGTCCTCTCATCCTGTCCCTGTTCCCTGGGAGCAGAGCCCAGCCCCCTGGCTGCACCCTCCTGTCAGGAGTTGCAGAGAGGGATGAGGTCCCCCCTGAGCCTCCTCTCCTCCAGGATAAACAACCCCAGCTCCCTCAGCCACTCCTCACAGGACTTGTGCTCCAGACCCCTCTCCAGCCTTGTTGCCCTTCTCTGGACACGCTCCAGCCCCTCCATGGCCTTCCTAAATTGAGGGGCCCAGAACTGGACACAGCACTCGAGGTGCTGCCCAACCAGTGCTGAGCTCAGGGGAAGAATCCCTGCCCTGCTCCTGCTGGCCACACCATTCCTGAGCCAGAAATAGATTTATTTGCAGTTTGCTCCTTATCCCAGACTGCTTGTGGGCCAGGGAGATGATGGTTGTACTCTGGCTCCTACCCTGGCAAGGCTTTAGTTCCTGACCTCTTGTTTTCAGATGTCAGTGCAGCTGAGTGACAGCAGAACACAGCCGTGCATGCTGCAGGCCAAGCAGTGCAGTGCCTGCAATCTGTGCTGTTTGTCTGGGCTCTGATGAGAAAATGTAACCCTATAGCCTCTGTGTGCTGATAGGAATTCTCTGCCTGTGTGGTAGGAGGTGAGGGCACAGCCAGTATTTCATGCACTCCTCCAGCAGCCACTGAGTCATTTCCTACCATCCCTGGGAATTGCCCTCTCTGCATTCTGGGCATCTCCCTGCCCGTGCTCCTCAGGGGCAAGGGCAGGCTGCAGGGTAAGTGCAGAAGGGCTCCAGTCCCATCTCCAGCTAGAATGGGAATATTTTTACAGGGTATTTAATCTCCCTTTCATGAACCAGCCTTTGTGGCTGCACTCACCTCATCCTTGGGAATGCCTCTGAGGCTGAATTTGTCAATTGCTTGCTGCAGGAGAGCCCTAGAGAGCATCTCCATAGCACTCCATCTGCTCCATCCTCAAGGGAACATGAGAGCATCCTGCCCTTGAAGTGACCTCTGGCCACCTCGGTGTGTGCTGTGCCAGGCCCCTCCTGGGGGCACTCCAGGCAAAGGGATTGGCACTGACAGCACCTGAGCCAGGGGTGCCCCTGGAGCAGCACCTCTCATGCAGGGATGGCTTTATAAAATGTCCCCAACATTTAACAGGTGCTGCAATCTCTCTCTTGTGCTTTTGAGACCTGCCACAAGAGCCCTGAGAAAACTATGGGTGTTCATCTGGAGGGGTATGGATGGTCATGGTGTGATTGCTATCACCAAATCCCAGACTGGTTATGGCTGAAGGAACCTCAAACCTCACCCAGTGCCACCCCTGCCATGGCAGGGACACCTCCCACTGTCCCAGGTGCTCCAGCCCCAGTGTCCAACCCTGGCCTTGGGCACTGCCAGGGATCCAGGGGCAGCCCCAGCTGCTCTGGGCACCCTGTGCCAGGGCCTCCCACCCTGCCAGGGAACAATGTATTCCCAAAAAGAAGGACTGGGAAGACAGCTGCAGGGAAAAGTGACCGGGGACAGGTATAAGAATGGAAACAAAGCTGACAGTGAAGGTTGAGGATGACCCATGTCTTGTTTTAGGATAGAAACACTTCCATCCAGCATCCACCAGCTCCAGGCAGCCTGTTGTGATGCAGGAGCAGGTCCTTTTTGCTAAGAGAGCAGAAGGTAGAGCAGCAGGTTGCCTAGCTGGGACCACTGCCTTTAGAGGGCCTAATACCAGGCTCTTCTTGGCCCCAGAGCAGCAGCTGTCTCCAGCCAGCTCTGGAGCTTCATCCAGCTAAGATGAAATGTGGACATTTCCTGCCAAGCAAATATTTCCACCTGGCAGCCACTAGGTGCCTACCTGTGTGTGCTGCTCGTCCTGACACAGGACCACGAGTTGTAAATGATCCTTGATTCCCCTGAGGAAGTGTCCTACCCTCATTCACAGAGCTGCAGAGAGCACCAATGGATCCTTTTGGGGTTGCAGGGTGTAGGGGACAGGTCTTGTTCCCCAGGGAGTGGCAGAGCTGTGTGGGGCTGGAGCACCCCCAAACCCTCCTGACTGGGGCTGCTGTGTACTGTGCTCCACTGCTGGGCTGTGCTGGTGCAGCAGGGCTGTGGTGCCACAGAGCTGCAGGTCACCCCAGCAGAGCCCCAGGCAAAGCACACCTGATTACTGAGCTATTTCCTCTCCGCAGCAACCCCTGCAAGAGTTCACTGCGCACTGCGGGGACGTGTGACTTGCAGGTACAGAACAATGCAAAATCTGTTCTTCCAGTGTAAGTCGATTTCCATGTACAAGCCCTCCTCTCCTCGTGCCACACTCTATCAGCCTGGAGCCGTGGCAATCAGGTGCTGTTAGGAGCCTGGGAGAGATTTATGCCACCGGAACAATGGAAGCCTGTTGTTCCGATGAGATGATATACGCTGAACGCTTTCAGACTATATATTTAACTAGAAAAAGTTTCAAAGCTGTGATATATGCAATAGAAGACTCATTATGCTGTACAGATTTGTACTCTCCCTAGTGTGATCTGATTGCACCTCTACATCATCTCCTGCTGTCTGTCAGTGCCTACTGGAGTGCTCAGAGCTTGGGACTAATCCAGAAGGGAGGGAGAACATCCAGGAGGGAGTGTGGGATTTTCTGCTGATTGACTGGAATGCAGCGTGAGGCTGCGTGTGCTGCACGGAGGGGACAGGTTTGGAGAGGCTTTAGCTCAGCCTGGGAGCTGGGACAGGTTTGGAACTCAGCCTGGGAGCTGGGACAGGTTTGGAGAGGCGCTAGCTCAGCCTGGGAGCTGTAAGTTGGACAAATGGGAGAAGAAAACCCCATCACTCAGTTTTGGGTTTTTTTAAATATAAATGTACATAAAGGCAGTTGCCTAGGCTGGTGACAGTTTCAAGTGCCACACTTGAGCCATTCTGCGCCTCAGTCTGCCCACCTGAAGAAGTTGTTTAGCAGCTCTTAACTACCTCAGGAGCTGCTTCTGACACAGCAAACCCAAGGGCATGAGGTATTCCAGTATCCTTGGAAAGAAGTCGTTCATTGGTTTTTCTTTTAAGAAAACTTCTGGAGAGGCTTGGCAATGTCCTGAGACAAGAAGAAATTCTTGGCAGGTGCCTCCCAGGGCAGCTCAGTGCAGGCCTTGTTCCCTTTTGCTGCTGTGTGTAAATGGATGGGGACTGCAGGGCTCCCAGGCTGATCAATGGCCATGATGTCATCCCCAGCTGGGACATATTTTACAGAGGATTGTGCTTGTCCCTTCCCTCACGTTCCCAGGGTTCCTGTAATTATGGCCCAGGCCAGTAATGAGCACGTTTGAGCAGCAGAGAGCCAAGCCAAGCTCTCCCAAACGCTTTGGCACCTGGAGCTCATCCCAAAGGGCAGCTCCAGCTCAGTCCTGGTCCTGGCAGGCACTGGAGCCTGGAGAGCTGCTCTGCTGTGACACTGGGACAGGGCCAGGGGAACTTTCTTCTTCACAGGTACCTGCACAGGGTCTGCCACCAGAGCTACGCAGCTCTGCAAGATATCCTGGGAATATGTGGCTGAGACACCACTGAGCGTTACTCAGGCACTCTAAATGGAGTGTTGTTAATTACTGTCATCAGAAAATGTCTTTTGTATTTTAAAAGTCGCTTTTCAAAAAGCAATTTTCCAGATTTGATAGAATTTTACCCTTCAGGTCACCCATTTTTCAAAATCTACCTGCACTCCCTTCTTAAATTTGGTTTTGGTCCATCACACATGACAAGATTCAAAAATAAGGGCCATAATTTTTTTTCAAAACTAAGAATTTAACTCTTAGTTAATAACTATCTTCAGTACTTAAGTTTTCTCCTTAAGTTCAGTACTTAACAGAAACTTAAGTTTTCTCCTTCAAAAGCCTGTTGGGAACTAACAGTATTATGATGACAAAGAGAAATTTTAGTCTAGAAAAATTCAGTTTGTGTGCATCCAACTCTGGTTGTCCACACTATTTGAAATGAGGAGTAGATCTGAGGACTCATAGACCCCACTATTTTCACTATAATCAGAAATAATTTACTGTAAAGTTGCTAAATGTGACCTCCCAGGTTGTTCCCAGGCTGTCACTTGAAGAGCTGTAGCAGCTTTTCTCTCTCAGTAGTTTTAAATATTTTTTAATTAAATTGCCTAGTTTTGGAAGCCAGCATGTGAAGATGGGAGAGCAGGCTGTGGCCTGGTGAAATGAGGAATATTGCTGCGATGGGAAGTGCAGGGACACGGGCTGACCTTGTGTGCTTCTCTCAGGAGCCACTGGAAGGCCTGAGCTCTGGACACTTTCTGCTTTCCCGAGCCTGTGTGAATCAGCAGTGTGTTGGGAGCCTTATTTTTACAGAAAAGGAAAGCTGGGCTTTTCAAGCAGCTCATCTTTCAGCTGGGAACACGAGAAAGGGGCGAGATTCCCAAAAATGCTGGGCAGCCTTGGGAGAGCTGAGCCGGCAGCCCCAGGCCCTGCGCTCTGACTTCATGTGGATCCTGCTGAAGAGGGGAAATTTGAGCTGAGCTGTGTTGAAAATCTGTCCAACCCAAGCATTTTAAAGATATTTAGGCCTTGTTCCACTCGCTGTTGCAGGACTTGAGTAAGACAGGTTGTAGGCTTCAACTCCCTTGAAAGTGGTGGCAGGGAAGCATTGAAGCCTATTCTAAAGCTCTGCACCTTCATCAAGGATCTTTAAAACCAGACTGGAGATTATTTGCCTAAAATCATGTGGATTCAGGGTTGTGTTTTTAATTGCAAGACTATTTAATTTCTGTATAGATAGCCACAGCATAAAATAATGGGATGAGAAGTAAAAAGAATTCTATGAGTCTCTTTAGAAATTCCTTAAAATATGTGAATATGGCAAAGGCTGAGGTGTGACCTGTTCTGCTGTGCTTCTGAGAGATAACCAAGTCTAACAACTTGTCTTGGCTCTTGGTTTCTCCCTGAAAGCCTGGACTTTTGGTTTGGAAAAGATAATATCCTAACCATATGTCTAATGATTGATTCCTCTGGATGTATGTTCAGCGTGTGTAATGCTCTCTTAAGGGAACAAACACGGATGTGGTTGAGTCAGCAGCATGGGAACACTCATTTAATCGGTGTTTTTAAGTCAGTATTTACTAATAAGACAAAACAACTTTTTGCTCTGTGGGGAATATAACATTGTATTTCCTAATATAACAGCTTATGGATAAAATCCTACGTTAACCCATTACAGTTTCTCCTCATGCATCACTAATACAAACAAAAATCAGTTTCTTTAAAATGTCACTTGAATTTGATCTATTAATACTATTTCTCTAGAAATTTTCTAGTGAATAATTTTTAATCATCAATGATTTTTGCTTCAGCTTAATGCTCTGGCCTCATCATTAACGTATGGTAGAGAATCATTTGTGAGGCCCAACAAGTTTTAGTTAGAGTTGGACTCCTTGGAGAGCTGTAGTGTGGGGTTTTCAAGATAATCTTGCAGAGCTCCTGTGTACTCCCCTCCTCTGTTCCTGGTCGGGCAGCAGCCTCCAGTGCCTTTTAGACTTGGTTCTTAATTTGCTCTGCTGTTGTTGCAAAGAAAAGCAATGGCAGGAGAATATCAAAAGTGCACAAGAGTCCTGATGGATCCGCACTGCCCACCCTGAGAATATTACAGGCATTGGTGACCCACTGCTCCTTTTTTGGTTTTTGTTTGCAAATTTTAAGGATCTTGATATGTGCCAGACTGCACCAATGTCCACCTTAGCATGAGAGCTGAGGAAAGATGCATTTTACCCAGAAATACAATTTGGTGTTTGACTCAGCCATGGCCCTCTCCTTCAGCTCTGTTACATGAGCCCTGCACATGCTGCATCAGATGAGAAGGATCTCTCCCCTTCCCTCACCCTCCCTCCCCTGTGAAAGTCACCCTGGTGCAGCCCCCAAACTCTCTCTGTGGGAAAGTGGAGCAGTTTATCCCTTGTGTAGGAAATTATAAAGCTGAAAATCAAGGTTGTGCCTGAGAAATAACATTAAATGTGAAAACATGCTGGGGTAGCCAACTCAGTTTTGGATCCCTCGATCTAATCTTGGAATTTTTACAGCCAGTTGCATTCAGCAAAGCATCTCTGGGATGTGCTGTGTTCAGCTCCAGTGCTGGGAAATAAATGTTTGCAGACTGAAATGAGGGCTACTGGAATGAATCTCCACGTGGAACAGGAGTCCCTGTGAGTGCTGGATTCGGGTGGTGCCATCCAGGTCTGCTGCTGTCCCCTGGATCTGGAGACACCTCCCTGAGTGCTGCAGAAGAGTGGGAGATTGGGCAAAACAATGGCAAGGCCACAGCAAGAAGCAGCATGTGCTCTTGGGGAGCACAAGTCAAGTCATTCTTGTCATCAGACATCCCAGTCACCTGCCGGGATACCTGGGGGAGAAATTAGGGCAGCCGAACACATATTGTTTCTTTTGTTGGAAGTGCCAAGCTCGGTGGAGATGAATTTGCCATCTGTTCCCTCCAGCCACGCTCTGGCAAGCCGTAAAGCTCCTTTTTATACCTTGCCACTTTCCATCAGTGCTAACAAAAGTCAGGGGGAATTGTTTTGTTTTTCCTCAGAACATTCTCCCCTTTGACAGTGTGCAACCAAGAGCCTTTTTCCACAAAGTGTTGTTCTCCCTGTGGCCCCACTGTGTTTGCACAAGGCATTCAGGTACCTTATCTCCGAGTGGGAGGGTAACCAGACACCTCTTCAGGCCTGAAATCCAACCCCTCAATGGACTGGCCAACAAAGAGCTCTTGTCCAAGCAAACACTGTTCATCCTGGTGTCAGTCCTTGGCTGCCACCAGCCCCACGCCTCACCCTGCAGGACAGGCCACAGCTCTCCATTAGGGCTGGGGTCATGGCCTCCTCCCACTGTGCTCCTTTCATGGCCCAAACGAGTCATTAATCACATCCTAATTGATGCTGAGGGCTGCAGGGGCATCCTCTGACAGGCTTTGGGAGCTGTGGAGTCTCCCAGCGCCTGGATGCTCCAGCTCTTCTTGTATCTGATAAAGTGTGTGATTCCCAGTGCCAGTCATTGTCATCCTTTGTCATGGGATGGGTTTATCCATGTGGGAATGTGGAATTTAGCCTGTGTGCAGTGCAGCTTACAGAGCACTGTATGTTATACACAACACACAAATCTCATGTGCAATAACTGATGCCTTACTCTGCTGAGCTTTTGTCCATGAGAGCACAGAGCTCTGTCTCTGTGAGATCCCCCTGTCCCCATGGCCACTCAGGAGCAGGGAAGGGGCTCTTGGGGAGGCACAGGGGACAGAAGTGACTCTGCTCTCTCAGAAGATGAAGGTCCTGTCTGGAGAAATGGTTTTGTATATATTCAGATTTTCCAAATCCCTGTAAATTCTTTTACTAATAATTCTTTACAGCGTTTTTCCTTTCCTGAATGGCTGTGTCTGAGTGCAGGCCAGCCAGCAGAATTCTCCTGTGTTAGCTTTCTGTAGGTATGGATTTTGAAGCTCTGTTTTCCTAAACAAAATTACACCCTTAAAAGACATTTCTGAGCTTTGTAAACTTGTCAGTGAAGGCTCACTGTGCTCAGTTTGATGGGTTTTTTAGTATTGCTGGCAGAGAAAGAAATCAGACACTGCATTGGTTCCAATGTGATTTCTTGCTATAGAAAAACAGGAACAATTCCATTTGAATTTTCCCTCCAGATAGTTTAATCAGACAGATATGATGGAGGGCACTAGGTTTGTGTTTCTCTTTCAGAATTTTTTATTCCAGCTTCCTTTCCTTGACATAAACATTCCATGTCCTGGCTGCATGAGTGGGGAGCACTGGGGCCAGGCTGGGATTTTGGAGACCCAGCCCCTGATCAGGGGGTGGTTTTGGAGGCTAAAGCCCCCCAGATGCCCACCTTGCTCTGCCCTGCTCCCCTGGCAGCAGCAGAGCAGCTTGCTGTCAAAAGCCCATAGATTGAAGTAAGGAGCATCAAACAAATGTCCTGTGAGAATTGTCAGGCCATGAAATGATGGAATAAATAATCCCAGCCAGTTGAGATACCTAATTAACTTCTGTGTGATTACTAGAGTAGAATTTAATGTTTGGGTGCTGGAAGGGAGCCAGGGAATATTTACTGCTCATCTCAGCACTGTGGGTTGCTGCTGGCAGGTAACCACATCCATTGAGGAGCCCTGCAGGGGAAGGCAGGCCTGCTGATCTCTGTGCAAATGGTGAGAATTGATCACATGGAGGGACGGGTAAGAAAGACTGGGAACTGGAGGAATTGGAAACTCTCTGGCTGTGGCACCGGCCCTCCTCCCACAGCAGGAGAGCCCCTGCTCCCTGCAGCCTGGGGTGCAGCACCGAGGCAGAGGAGATGTGCTCACTGCAGGGGAATTTGATCCAAAGGCAGCCCCTCTGTTCCAGAAGGACTTAGAAACCTCTGTGGCTCAGCCTTGCCCTCCCACCCCCTGGGACTCCATGGCTTTGGCGCAATTTGCATTTGACACCAGTGAAGCAACAAAGGTAACGAAGCCTCTTCAGTGGAGTTTTGTGATCTGGATTTTGTGTGTGTTACAGAAAGGAGACAAACTGTGATTCTTGCTTTGCATTGATCCATTAGACAAAATAAATCACTCTGAGGCACTAGAAACTTGCCTGGCATTAATGAACACCAAGGAGTCGTGCCAGAGCATTGCTGGTAATGCACCAAAATGACCCAGTTTTGTGTTTCATCCTGAAAGGTTCCCAGAGCTGATCACACAGAGCTGAACCCAGCCAGCAGCTGCAGTGCAAACCTCTGAGCTGAAATCCAACACTGACAGCAAAGTCCAGCCCGATGGGTGGCAGGGAAAATCACTGCAGAGGAGAAGGGCTCCTCCAAAAAGCGTGCTGGGCTCTAACCCTGACCTGTCTGCTTGGATTATCTGCACCAGGGCTTTGGCTGAGACTCCTGGTAAGGGCAGCACTGCTGGTGCTGGGCTCACCCCATCCTTAGAGCAGTGTGAGGGAGGGAATTCTCTTTTCTTGAGTTCTTCCAGGCAGCCAGCAGAGAAACTGCACTTACCTTACCCTGCCCTGAACCACGGTGGGCTGGTGGGCAGCAGGACTTGGCATGTATCCTGCCCTGTATCCCATCCCTGCATTCCATTCCTGTATCCCATCCCTGTATCCATCCCTGTATCCCATCCCTCTATCCATCCCTGTATCCCATCCCTGTATCCATCCCTGTATCCATCCCTGTATCCATCCCTGTATCCCATCCCTGTATCCATCCCTGTATCCCATCCCTGTATCCATCCCTGTATCCATCCCTGTATCCATCCCTGTATCCCACCCCTGTATCCATCCCTGTATCCCATCCCTGTATCCCATCCCTGTATCCCATCCCTGTATCCCAGCCCTGTATCCATCCCTGTATCCATCCCTGTATCCCATCCCTCTATCCATCCCTCTATCCATCCCTGTATCCATCCCTGTATCCATCCCTGTATCCCATCCCTGTATCCATCCCTGTATCCCATCCCTCTATCCATCCCTGTATCCCATCCCTGTATCCATCCCTGTATCCATCCCTGTATCCATCCCTGTATCCCATCCCTGTATCCATCCCTGTATCCCATCCCTGTATCCATCCCTGTATCCATCCCTGTATCCATCCCTGTATCCCACCCCTGTATCCATCCCTGTATCCCATCCCTGTATCCCATCCCTGTATCCCATCCCTGTATCCCAGCCCTGTATCCATCCCTGTATCCATCCCTGTATCCCATCCCTCTATCCATCCCTCTATCCATCCCTGTATCCATCCCTGTATCCATCCCTGTATCCCATCCCTGTATCCCATCCCTGTATCCATCCCTGTATCCAGCCCTGTATCCCAGCCCTGCATCCCATCCCTGTATCCATCCCTGTATCCCGTCTCTGTATCCATCCCTGTATCCCATTCCTCTATCCATCCCTGTATCCATTCCTCTATCCCATCCCTGTATCCCATCCCTGTATCCATCCCTGTATCCCATCCCTGTATCCCATCCCTGTATCCATCCCTGTATCCATCCCTGTATCCCATCCCTGTATCCCATCCCTGTATCCCATTCCCGTATCCCATTCCCGTATCCCATTCCCGTATCCCATCCCTGTATCCATCCCTGTATCCCATCCCTGTATCCCATCCCTGTATCCCATCCCTGTATCCCATCCCTGTATCCATCCCTGTATCCCATCCCTGTATCCACCCCTGTATCCCATCCCTGTATCCCATCCCTGTATCCCATTCCCGTATCCCATTCCCGTATCCCATTCCCGTATCCCATCCCTGTATCCCATCCCTGTATCCCATCCCTGTATCCCATTGCCCCATGTCCTGGTGTTCCTGGTGGATTATCAGAGCCCGGATTTGTCACCATGGTTCCTGTGACAGCCCCTGAGGCTCCCGAGGCCCTGGGAAGGGCTGAGGGAGGAATGCTGGGCTGTGCTGGCAGCTGAGGGCAGGAGCTCAGTGGCTCCAGGGGGGCACATCCCTTCAGGGGCTTCCTTGCCTCCCGGCCCTTCCTGGCCTGAGCAAACACCTGCCTTCCAAGGATTCACCCTGGTACTTCTTTCCCTGTCTCCTGCTCAGCAAATGCAGGAGTGACAGGGTGGAGACAGCTCTTAGCCAGGAGCTGAGGGACTGGGGAGTGCAAAAACTTTCCTGTCCTGTTCCTCACTGCTCAGCACGGTTCCAGACGTGCCCATACATTGCAGGGAAATGAGTCCCCCCTGTTCATGGTGCCCCGAGTCCTTGGAGGGCAGACTCCAGCCCTGGCAGTGAATTACCCACAGACACACCACACACATGGATTGCTGGGCTCGGATTTTTCCACTCTGTGCATTTAATTTGACTCAACAGTGTCGCCCCACTTTCTGCAGATTACAGAGTCCACGCTCTCAATCATTTCTATTGCTCCCATAAGGAGGGAATTTTGCTTTATTTTTTTCTTGCACCTGCTGTGTTTTATTGTCCTTTTTAACCCGTTCTCTGCATGGGTGTGTTGTCCCAGGCTCTGCTGTGCTGCAGGAGCTCAGGGCTTTGCATGGCTCGCCTGGGCAGGCAGGCTCAGGAGGAAGAGGAGGGAAGGCAGAGCAATCTACAGCATTGTGCACCCTGATGCCCTCCTGGTAATCCAGTCCTGGTCTAGAAATGTGGATTCAAACATGTTATCCCCAAGGTGTTCCCATCATTCCTGACTGTCCCAGCCCTGATCCCCAGCAGGTCCATCCTGCAGCAGCTGGAATTGGTTTTACTGGAGATGGGGGAAGCTTCCAGCAGCTTCTCACAGGAACCACCCCTGGAGCTCCCCCTGCTACCAAAACCTGGCCCCACAAACCCAATTACCAAATCAGTTAAAGCATCCCACATGCAGCAGGACAGGGTTTGACATCAGTGGGGTGTGGCTGCCACCCCAACCCCAGGCCCTGGCACTGCCAGCCACGAGGGACCTCAACAACCTGCCCTGGGCAAACAGCTCTGGTGGCTGAGCCTCTGAGGTGCTGGGAGGTGGGGTCTGAATTCTGGAGGAGGATTAAAGGCAAAGGATGAGGAATGCCCGTTTCTCATCACCTGGAGAGGAAGGGAATTAGTGGTGAACAGAGGAATTGTGTAATGATGTAGGCTGGGGAGAAGGGAAGCTCACAATCCAGGATAAAGACAGAACCTTCATGAGATGCAGCTCTGGTGGTGTGGAAATTTCAAAATATGGCTGTGTGTGCTCCTGTGCTTCTGGAACATCCCTCAGATCCTGCTGGGATCCAGAATGGAATAGTCAGAGAGCTTTCTTGGGCTCAGCTTCCTGAATATCTATGCCCCATTAGGATTCATGACTTCTTTCTCTTCTTGTCAGCATTTCTGGTGGTGGTTGGTTGAATTAACACTGCTGCTGTCCATCCTGCTCTCGGGAGGTGCCCAGCCCTGCATGCTGCTGTTGTGGCTCCTGCAGTCACACCCCAGAGCTCTGTGCTCCAGGCTGCAAAGCCATCACAGCATCACTTCCACCACCATGTGCTTTCCTTGGCAACAGCTCAGCTACTGCCGTGGCTGGAAACAGATTAGATGGGAAGGCAGCAGGAAAGATGGACCCTGCATTGGAAAGATGTCTCCTCCTTGCAGGCACAGCTTTCCCCAGGTGGCTGCAGGGATGTAAGCAGGAGGAAATGCAGGTTTGCTTGGGTGTGTTCATAATCCCTCACTAAATTCCCCTGCTCAACCCCACAGCACCTCAGCTGCAACTTCTTCCAGGTACTTACTTTGAGGAAAATCCCTCAGTTTCCAGACTCATGCAACCTTTACTGCTGCTGCTGACTTCAGTGTTGTTCCTGTAGGACATCCCAAACCTAGTCAAATATTTCCAGAGGAGGAATTAATTACAGAGCATTCTTCCCATGTTTTATGACATTAGCTGGAGTTCCCATCCAAGAACTGAAGAGCCCACATTTGTTTGATTATCCACTGCAATGTTTGTTTTTCTTCCCATCAGACAGAAATGGGCTTGTCAGAGCTGCTGTCAGTGCATGGGCAGGGAGATGTGGCTGAGAGAGAGGATGTGTGAGCACAGCCCTCCGTGGGTGAGTCGGAGCAGTGTTCCCCATCCCATCCCATCCCATCCCATCCCATCCCATCCCATCCCATCTACCATCCTGCCCACCTTCCTGGAGCCTCACTCCAAGGCCCAGTTTCCTTCTGTGTATCCAATATTCCATCAGTGGGGAAGGAAAATGATGTCTGCAAAGGTGCTAATTGCTCATGTTTATCAAAAGCCTGAGAGCCTGCAGGAAGGTGGGGGAGCATTTCCAGCTTGGAAAGTTCTGCCTGCCCAGCTGCTGGGAGAGCTCAGCCAGGCTGATTTATGGCCCTGCTCACCAGAGAATGCTTCACCCAGGGCTGGGCTCTTCTTTCAAAGCTGAGTGTTTAGGACAGGGATGATTAGAAGTGACTGGCCTAGAACATGAGTCAGGCTCTAATAATGAACAAAACACACAAATAGCTGTTCATAAATGACAAAAGCTGCAGCAAATTAATGCTCCACAGCTTGGCTCTACAAGAGTGAGAAAGCCAAGAGGGGACCACACAGGTAAGGGAGGTTAGCGGGCAGACTAACCCAGCTCAAGGTTGTATCTCAGTCCTTGCAGCACTGCAAGGTGTGGGAGAAGCATCATGCACAGCCAGGATTTATTCAGAGGTCAGTGGCAGGAGGCTGATGGTTGTGACATTTCATCATCCACCTCTGAATAACCCAAAACTTCTTCTGGCCACTCCACTGTCTGATCAATTCCATGTCAAGGTGACAACTTTGAATTTAGTAATGAAAGGATAAGGGATACAAAAAAAGGGGCAAAATTCATAAAATTTGAATCTCCAGGTTCTAAAGCACTTGGCTGGAGGAACTCCTGTAGGAGTCACCTCTAGTTGAGGATACAATCCTGGACATAACTACTGAAGTCTCCTTTGACTGCTGCTGGCTTAAGAGCACTCCCTATGCAAATACACAGCAGGGGAAGTCGGTGACTTTTTGCTGCAGGAAAGGTCAGGAAAACTTTCAATTTTCTGAAAATGCTTGGCCATTGAACACTGCTGCCAAAGGCACAAAGCAGAACTACATTTGCAAATCTATCAGACAAGAAAAGTATTAATAGGTTTTTTAATATATGGAAGTGTTTTCAAGTCATCTTATTATCATAAATAAAACATTTCAGCAGCTTATAATTCAGGAGGACTGCTGAAGGGCTTTTGTTGGTGAGTTTGCCATTTCTCCAAGAGGCTGTGAAGGATGTTTGGGCTAAAAGGAAGATGTTCTCACTTAGCATTGCTGAGGAAGCTGATTGACTCTTGAGTGGGTGTCAGGTTTGGGTACAGGGGTTCTCTGTTAGGAGAGGCTGGGGTTGCTCGACAGGCAGTCCCTGAACAATCCCTGTCGTGGGCAGGACAGACTCAGCTTAGGTAAAATGAATTTATTGCTCATTAAAACAGGCAACCTTTTTTTCCCTTCTTCTCTGCCTGTCTGGTGGCTTTGCCCTTTCTTAAATCTGCTTTTCCAGAGGTGCCACCGGGATCTGTGCTGGCTCAGCTGCAGCCTGCACAGTCAGCCTGGGCCAGGCAGAGCTGGGGGAGAGGGGCCTCAGCTCAGGGTGTCCCTGTGAGCAGGGAGGGCTCTGAGCAGGGCCAGGCTCTGCTCCTCAGGGTGCCCTCAGCATCTCCTTTCCAGGCTGAGCAGCCCCAGCTCCCTCAGCCTTGCCTGGGCACTGAGATGCTCCAGGCCAGCTCCAGGAGCACCTGGCCCTGCTGTGCTGAGCATCCAGAGCTGGACACAGCAGCCAGAGATGTGTTTCTTTACCTGACCTTTCCAAGAATGTTAATGAGCCTGGTGATAAAGCACTTCCAGGAGTAGGACTGTGCTGCTCTCCTGGGGGAGGCTGTTCCCAAGTGTAATTAAAGTTTTGCTCTTGGGTAACTTTCCTTGTCTTGGAGCTTTTACTGTCACTTTTATTAATGACTTTTTGCTTTAGTGCCACGATCCCTTTCTGATTTTCACTGATTCACACATCTGAGGACCACGAGGGACCGCCAGCCTTGCAGCCTGACGCTTCCTGACACTTGTATTCATTTCTGCATTTTTCTTACACTTGTGTATGAAATACCTCCTATGTTTGCAGCTAAGGCAAATAATCTTTTAAATTCCCAGAATAACAACTGGAAAAAGACTTTGGTGCCTGAGCTCAGAGCAGCTCAGACTTCTTTTGGTGCCCATCCTGCAGCTCTTGTGGGGACCAGCAGGGCATTGGTGCTCAGGTGGGGAGGCAGCTGCCTGGAAATCCCTCCTGGAGCCAGGCTCTCCTTTTTCCCCTGGCAGAGGGATTACCTGATCCCCAGCAGATGCTCAGTGCCCTTGTGCTCTGCCTGGTGCTGAGTTTGTGGAGCTTGAGGAACATTTGGGGCTTCCTCCTCTCCCCGTGGGCTGTGGGAAGCAGGATGTGTGTCAGGGCAGGAGCAGCCCAGCCATGCCCTGGGAATGCTGATTGCGGATGACTGGGGACCGAGCAGAGCCAAAGTGCACAAGTGCAGAGAGGTCAGGCCCCAAAGTCCTCTCTGCTGTGCCAATGGACTGCAGAGCTCCAGCCCCCAGCGCTCATTGCTGGCAGGACAACAGCAGGGAGAAAAACAATCCCTGAGCAGTAAATATGGGCAAAGCTTTCCATACAATGGAAAAATACAGATGCATCTGCCTTAGAGTGTCCAAGCTCTCTGCAAGAGCTGCTCCCACCCCCCCATTTCCTGCCAGGGTGGCTTTCCTGGAAATGGATGCTGTGTCCTCAGCCCAGGCTCGGCTGGGGCCTCTGCTTGTGCTGCTGCTCCCTCACCTGCTTGGATGCCCCTTTCTTCCTGCAACTGCAGCATCCAGAAACGAGCCCTTCCCAGAGCTCTCACTGGGCTTTGTGCAAATCCAGCTATACAGCGAGAGAGGGGAGGCACTCACTGCTCTCAGTGTACATTTAATAAAATGTCCATTTGTACATTTAAGGGTCATTTGGGCTCAGCTCTGCAGAGTGGGCTGCTCTGGGTTATTTGTCTATATCTGGCTTTTTATGTAACATGAATTCTTAGTGTAGAGCAGAGCTGGTGGATGTTTCTACTGCAACTCCTCCAAAAATCACTGGTCTTTAAATACATCTAAAATGTCCATTTGGCAAATTTTCCTACTCTAAAAAAAATCTGGGATTAAAAATTAATATTAATAGGGTTAAAGTACTTCAAATCTTATAAGAATGTTTTAAAATGTTTTGGTTTTTTTTCACCGGAATTTTTGATAAATGAAAGCTTCAGATTTGCAAGAGTGCTCTGTTCTTGAAAACTATCAACTCTTTCAAAGTATCTTCAGTTCTTTTGTACTTCTTCTGTTATCTTTGAACTATGTGGCTGATTCCAGTCAGGAGGAATGGAAGCCACGGAGAAAAGCCCCAGGTTCAGCCAGCCTGGCACTGTGGTGGCCCTGGGATCTGAGCTGCATTCCTTTGCCACTGCCTTCCCCTCCTCAGACTCCTTCTGGGTGCGCCTTGGCAGGATGAATGGCAGGATTTTCTGGACAAAAACTCCTTTTCCAGTGCTTTGCAGCACCCCAAATGCTTCCAATTTCAGAAAATTGCTACAACAAATAACAGAGCGCTCACCTGATCTGTTCTTCTGGGGCAAAGATTTTCTTGCTTTGTTTTCTGCTTTTCTTTTTACTACTGGTAATTCACAAAGATGCTTCCCCACAACTGCTGTAACCACTGAAAATGATGGATCTATCCTTTTCACTGTTCCTTTCCCCACTCCTCTCTGAACCCTCCTCTCTGCTGGTAACACTCATCTATATTGCAACTTCTCTTACATTTTGGCAGACCTTGGGAATTTCAGCAGCAATAAATTTAAATGGATAGAATTAAGAAAAATGACAGCTTTTTGGAACAGAAAGCAAGGCTTTTTTGGTGGGTTTTCCTTTTTGTTTCTTTTTCTAGATATATCATCCATGAACACTCACCTGGGACAGCTTTTATATAGAAAAAAATGTGCCTAAATTTGTATAGACTGAACCTGGAACTGAAAGTAGATTTCTGCTCTGGCCATATTTCTCAGTTGTCCATCCCTGAAAGGAGCACCCAAGATCATAATTTGACTTGTCACCTTTTTTTTTTTTAATTAACACAATATTTAATATTTTGTTTACTGTAAACAAAATATTGGAAAAGGCATGAAATGACCATTTCTGGATATTGATAATGACCAGAAAGGCCCTGGTTTTGGGTACTACTGGCACAGATCGGATTCCTTGGGGTTCCGCTCCTTTGTGCCAGCTGAAGGTGTGCCCTGAGAGAGGTGAGCCTCCTGAGCCCCAGGCTGGATTTTGCTGCCTTTTGCCTCTCAGCCTCCCTTCAGAAGGTCTCAGCAGGGAAACTCTGCCTGTCCCTGTGCACCAGGTGAGGAAGAATACCCTTGGGCAGCTCTGTGATCCCCAGCAGAGCTGGAGAAGGCACCTCCTCTATGGAACAGCTCCTGCTCCTGGCACAGCTCCCTCGGGCTCTGCCTCATGCACTTTACAGCACTGCCAGTGCCAGGTCACCCCTGGCTCCTTGGAGAGCCCCTTCCCTGCTCCAGCAGCTCTCACCAGCAGGAATATTTTCCAGATGTGCAGCCTGAGCTCTGCTCCTTGCTGTGCCCAGTGGCTCTGAGTGTGCTCACATAAGTGGTGTCCAGGCAAAAATGCTGCAGCCTGGTAGGACCAAAGGAAATATTTCCACTGGTTCTGAAAAGAATTCATGGCTGAAGATAATAAAACCACAAAACAGCCCTTGGGAGGAATTGCTGTCCATGAGGACTTGGAAGCCTTTGGAGCCTGGCTCTTCTTCCCGTGCAGAAACTGCACTTGCCTGGCCCCTAAATCTGCTGAGAAAGCAGAGCAGAGCCCTCCTGTGTGCACTGCAGGGGCTCAGGGCATCTCCCAGGGGCTGTCCTTGCTTCTCCTTCTGGCACATCAGGACCTCACCACGAGAACTGTCGTAGACATCTTTTTCACTAAAATCTTTTCTTTAAGATTTTTTCTTTCTGGGAAGCTGAGGCTCCAGAAACAAGATGTAAACAATAGATTGTCTGCTGCTGTGGAATGCAACAGGTGGGTCTGTGATTAGTCTCTTGTAGAAGTTTTGGTTCAGTGACCAGTCACAGCAGAGCTGGCTTGCAGAGTCTGTCAAGGCCAGCTTGTGTGTTATCATTCTTTACTTTTCTTAGCTTAGCTTAGCAGCTTCTGGAAACTCTCCTTTCTTTTTCTTTTTAGTATAGTAGAGCATATGTATATATCATAACATAATAAATCAAGCCTTCTGATCATGAGTCAAAGATCTCGTCTCTTCCTTCACCCAAACACCCTTGTGACACCGTCACAGAGACCCAGTTCATCTGAGCTGGGCTGATTTACACGGGGTCATCTTCACCTTCATCCCAGGCTGCTGCTGGTCCTCACCTGCCTGGGGGAAGGTCCAGGCAGAGTGTTGAGAGCACCAGACCACCTGTCCTTGTGAATGTGCTGTGCTGCCCTGGTTCCCTGCCCTGGCAGCACTCAGCTGTGCTCAGGGTGGTTGCTGTTACCTGTGGGTGATGCTTTCACCAGGTGTTGTTTGTCCTGAGCTGCAGCTCCCTGTGTGCTGTCCCTGGGCTGGGCTGTAGTGAGGATTGGAGACATGGACTGGGATGATCAGGACCAGGAGATGGAGATGCAGCTTCCTGTCTCAGAGCCTTTGTCTTTGGCTGCTGGTTCTGCTCCTGGTTTCCTTAAAAAGCAAATCAGAGCCTCATCCACCATATTACCAGGTGCATTGCAACCCCAAACCTCTAAGGGCTGGAGGAACCTATTCCTTTGTATTTAGAGGTCAAATGGAAAATGTGATGCTGTTCTGACACTGAATGGGAAATCTCCTGACCGGTTTCACCCTTCCAGAGGCCTGTGCCAGTGGGGACACTGGAAGCCCAAGGGCAGAAGAGCCCCGAGGATGAAGATGCTGAGGCTTTGTTGAACATGGGATAGCAAAGAGAGGAGCAGCTGTACAAGGCTGTTGTTGGCACCAGGAGTGCCAAAAGGGTGGGGTGAGGAGCGTGGGGCTTCCTGCTTCTCAAGGAAGTGTTGTTTTGTCAGATCTTGTTTTAATCCGGAGTGATCTCCAATCCCATCAGCACGTTTAATTAAGCATTACCCTAAAAAGTTGTATTTATATATTTCTTCATCTGTGGATACTGAATTTGTAATTTACAGGATTGTTTGTTGTGTCGGTATTGATCCACCTAAAAATTACCCTCAGAAGAAGAGCAAAATGTGTGCTGGAATGGGAGGAAGGAGGGAGTGAGTTGTGATGCAATACCCAGAGCTCTGCAGGCTGCATCTGCAAACAGCAGCAACAAAAACAACAGCCCAGCTCTTTTTGTGATATGTGAAGTGCAATTATGAGGTGAAATATGACGCTGGTATCTTAATATCTTAACAATACTGAATTTATTTTCAAAGCTAAGCTGTGCAGAATGAATCATTTATCAGTGGGCCATATGGAAAGGCACTTATCTAAACCCCCTTCTTAGTCCCAGGTGTGCTTCTCTGGCAAGAGCAAATCACACACAGTGCTTGGAAGAGAACTTAAATTCCAGATGCGCAATTTTAAAAGATGCATTTGCAAAAATGAGGCCAAATTTTGCAATATGTTATTTTTCTGCAGCTTCAGGGACGTTATGGAACAGCCACCCCCTGTTCCTCAGGGGTAACAGCCCCAAAATGCAGCTCAAGGGATGCCCTTTCCTGCCACTCCATTTGATGCCAGTGTTGATTTCTGAGGAGCAGGGCTGGCATGGGGAAGGGAACTCAGCCCCAGGTGTTTAATGCCTGAGTGCTTTCCTTGTCTCCTGTTCATAAGTACAGAGACACAGCAAAGGAAGGGTTTGTGTTGGGGTTGTTGCTGATGGAGCCGAGGGGAGAGCAGCAGTTTGCCTTTCCAAGGGTGCAGCTCCTGCAGCTCCCTGGCATGGGGCTGAGAGAGCCAGGGCTTGGCTCTGCCCTTCCCAGGGAAACTGCTTTCCTCAGGAAAGCCAGGGCCACCAAGGCAAGAGGTCAGGTCTGTTTTCAGTTCTTCCTTGCCTTGTCACCCAGTAAAATAGAAATCACAGACATGAATTAAGTCTGATGAAAAAAATATTGACAATCACTTAAAAAAAAATCTAGAAATAATTCCTCTCTACCAGGAATTTCAGTTTTGGTGGAGACTGGAGTCTGTGCACAGATCTGTTGCAATGAATCTTCATTGGCCCCATTTTGTTTTGTAGCACCAAATTGATGTGGTTTCATCAGAAAACCTGGTGAGGCTGTTGAGCACTTCCACAGTGCAATCCCTGAGCAGCATTTGGAAGGACAAGAGAAAAACCTGGTGAGACATTGTGACTGAGAGCTGCAGAGTGGGCTCCAGCTGTGGAGGGAGTATTTCCTCTCAGATACTGAGCAGAGCTTCCAAACTGATTGCAGTGACAGCTGTCAGTCAGAGGAGAGGTTAAACCTCACATCTGGCAGCAGGGAATGGAGCAGAAGCCCTGGCTGTGTCTGCAGGAGCACATCACAAGATAGAACCAGCTGGTGTTCAGGCCTCTAAACCTCCTCCAAATGTACTGGAGATTAATGTTAGGCTGGGATTAGTCTGGCTTCCTTCAAGAAGGAATGAACAGGGTGCCCAGAGCAGCTGCGGCTGCCCCTGGATCCCTGGCAGTGCCCAAGGCCAGGCTGGAGGGGATTGGAGCACCTGGGACAGTGGGAGGTGTCCCTGCCATGGCAGGGGGTGGGAATGGGATGGGCTTTAGGGTCAACCCAACCACTCCAGGATTTTGTGATTTGCTTCAAAGCTGCAATGGTGCTCTGGAGTTAAAAGCTCCTGCTGCTATCAATATAGGACCAGCTTCTGTGGTCTTGGTGAGCAATTTCTAGAGTGGAAATCAGCAGATGCTAGGGCTTTGTTTCATTCAGATGCTGGATTACTGTGTGACTACAGGCAGGTTAGTAACTCAAAGCCTTTTTAACCCACTCCTGGGAGAACAATGGTACATGGAGGCCAAAACCCTTTTGATTCAGTTCTGGTTTTAAGACTAGGTAGAAAAAAATCAATTCCTGCTTTTGTTGAATGAGTATTGATTTAAAATGTCCAAAGCAGGCAGAGTAGGATACAACAGCTCCTGCTCAATGTGGGTGGCAGTGCTCAGGAGTGGCACTGCAGGAGGGCATTTTGAGAGGTTCTGACTCTCTGGTCCCTACCAGCCTCTGTTTGCTTTCGTGGGGACTTTGTGGAGCAGCACAGAGTGAGGGGACACCAGAGGATGAGGACAATGTCACCTCTGCCAGAGCAGTGCCAGCTGGTGCCTGCTCTGTGGAAGGGCTGCAGCCCTCAGACGAGGCTCACCTCAGAAACCTCACCCAGCCAGGCTGCACTTCCCTTGCTGCTTGGTTCCCTCCATCCCTGTGTCAGCTCAATCAGCAGGTGGCTGCAGTTCCAAAGGCATGAGCAAATTCCTGCAAAAAGCCTGAGGAGTAACTTGTATCTTGAGATGCTCTGGATTGTCTCCAGTTGGTTCAGAGGATGGGATGGCCTCCAGGAGCCAAATACTAAGCTAAGTGATTCAGAGAAGCCTGATGAGCTCCATATCCTAATAACACCAAAATATAATGAAAATTGAATGTCTGACTGCCTTTAAGTAATTTGAAGATCCCAGTCCTGTTATATTTATGAGTCCGCGCTTAGGGAGGCACCAAGCAGACTCTGCCTGAGTCCCCTCCCATCCAGAGTAAAACTATTCATACAGAGCTGCGTGCAAGGGATCAAGCTTTACTGTTGGCAGAGCCTGTGAGTTCTGGCACGATGCAAAAGTAAATTTGGGTTAAAGCCCAGCTGGTTTACCTGAGTGAAGTGTCCGTAAGTTCAGAGGGCTCTGCTGCATGCTGCAGGAGGGGCCATGGCCAATCTGCAGTTGAGGTGATGATCTCTGCCAGGAGTGATGATGATCTTCACAGCAATGAGATGATCCCAGAATGGTTTAAGGAGCAGAGGTACCTGAGTTCTGGTTAGATAATCTTTACCAAAGGAGGGCAAGTGCAGCGGAGATCCCCTGTGTCCCCACACATCAAGGGCTGTTTGTTTCTGTCTCAGTGCCCAGATGGGCCTGATTGCTGTTGGCCTTTCACTGGCATTTTAAGTTTTCTTTCCCCAGTTTTGACAAAAAATGCCTTTCCTGAGCCAGCTTAAAAACCTTTTACTTTTTCTCTTTGTTTGGCTTTTTTGTTTCTTACACATCATGTAGCCTGGAGACTGTGAGGGACTGATTCCCAAAGAAAAATATCTCTGTTGCCCAGGCTCATAATTTATAGAATGGCTCTTCTGACCAGTTGTGTTTTCCATTTCATATATTCTCTGTTTTTCAAATCTGTCCCTTCCAAGCGGAAATGCTCCTTGGAGCTGCGATGGGGGAATGCTGCTGAGAGCTCCATTCAGAGCTCGGGGGCCTGGGGGCCAGGCTTTCCTTTCCTTCTGCTCTGAAAGAGGCTGGAGGCAAAGGTGAGGAGAGGCAGGGGAGGTAAATGCCCTTAGATCATAAACAGCCCCACGTGTGCAGTCCCAGGGCTGCATCTCACGCTGTCCATCACCACAGCGGGCTCATTACCGCTCCCTCCAAACCTGAGCCACCATTTCCCAAAACCCCTGTGCTCCCTCCAAACCTGAGCCACCATTTCCCAAAACCCCTGTGCTCCCATGCACAGAACCAAATGCAGTCAGCCCTGCCCTCTCCCTGCAGCGTTTGCCCCAGGAGGGGGGCAGCAAGGGGCAGGTGGCCAAGGCAGGGGCTCCCAGACACACCTGGCTCTGTGGGACAGGGGTCACAAACCAGGTCCTGCAGTGTCACACACCTGGGCACTGCAGTGTCACCCCCCCTGTCCTGCAGTGTCACCCCCCCCTGTCCTGCAGTGTCACCCCCCCGTCCTGCAGTGTCACCGGGTGCATTCCCTATGTCCTGCAGTGTCACACACCCATGTCCTGCAGTGTCACACACCCATGTCCTGCAGTGTCACACACCTGATCACTGCAGTTTCACACCCCCAGGTCCTGCAGTGTCACACACCCATGTCCTGCAGTGTCACACACCTGATCACTGCAGTTTCACACCCCCATGTCCTGCAGTGTCACACACCCATGTCCTGCAGTGTCACACACCTGATCACTGCAGTTTCACACCCCCAGGTCCTGCAGTGTCACCCCCCATGTCCTGTGGTGTCACACCCAGATCCTGCAGTGTCACGCCCTATGTCCTGCAGTGTCACCCCCCTGTCCTGCTGTGGAAGGGACAAGGGCAGGAGGGCTGTGGGGTCAGGTGTGAGCCTGCAGCCCCTGCTCCTCCCCTCCATGCCTGAGGCACAGCTCAGCCCAAGGCAGAAGTGCTGCTGCTCTGAAAATGGCCATACTGGCCATCATCAATGCCACGCTGCTGGAACTGGGGGTTCCTAATAAATCCATGTGTGCCTGACAAAGGATGTAACCCAGGGAATCCTCATTGTTTTCATGGCCTGTTTTACACTGGCACCTCTTTTATTGCATTAACAGGGCACTGGCTGACTTTTGCAAATCAAGCCAAGGCCCTCTGGCCCTGTGATGATGCCCACGCAGCCTTGGAGGCACGGAGCAGGACAGGACCCTTCCCACCAGACTGCGGGCTCAGGGGAGGGCCCTGTGCGAGGGAGCCCAAAGCTGCCTGAAGCACACGAGCTCTGAGATGTGACTGCAGGCCAGGCCTCCTGCTCCTCTCCCTGTTCCTGCTCGCCAGCCTGCTGGTGGTGAAACTGCCAAGCCAACCTTTCTTTAGGAGGTATAGCTGTGCCTCTGCTCCATTTTAGCATTTCCCAAAAGCCCAGGCAAGGGTCAGGTCTAAGAATGAGGCTTGAGGGCTGGCTGGGGTATGGGGAGTGGGGCTGGGAAAGCATCTTCCCAGTAAAGGCAGGAGGTGCCCTGGAGCAGCCCCAACTCTGCAGAGTTCCCCATCAGTACAGGGGCTGTTAATGCAGTTCTGCTCTGAATGCTTGCAACTAATAAACTTATGTGGTCAGTAAACAGAATTGATAAGGAAATGATTTTTTTCCTGGATGAAAAAAAGTATAAGAAACAGGTTTTTTTTCAGTCATTAAGGTTATGTTTTTTTATAAAGGAAAATGTTTCATTGTGATTAAATTAACATTTTCAGATAAAAAAGAAAAATTACATTTGAATATTTAAGATAAAGATACAGTTGTACCTGCCACCTGAGAGGCATTGTGTAATTTGATGCTGTTTTTCTGTTAAGAGCAATTGCTAAATCCTGAATCATGGAATCCCAGACTGGTTTGGATTGGAAGGGACATTAAAGCTCATCTCTTTTCAGTCCCCCTTCCATGGGCAGGGACAACTTCCATAGACCAGGTTGGCCTAAGTCCTGTCCAACCTGGCCTTGGACACTTGCAGGGACCCAAGGACTTCCACAGCTTCCCTGTTTATCAGTAACTCACTCTTTATTAATTTCTTGGGACAGAGCTGCCACACCACAGTCCCATCATGGCAAAACCAGTGAGTGCTGCCAGCCTCGAGAGCCCAGGCTGCAGAGAGCTTGTGACAGATGAAATATAGAAGAGGGAAAAGAGCAAAACCCAACATTTTTATTATTTTTTTTTCTACTGGCCTCTGAGCTTTCAAGACCTTATTTTTTTTTCTTCTCTTTAAAACTTTCCTTTACAGCAATGAGGAATGGGAATACGTACGTTAGGAAAAAAGAAAAAGAGAGATTTGTTGATAAACACATGAATCCAGGAAATGGGGATTTAAGCCATAATTTTGATGAAGTGGTGCTTACTGTACTTTGTGAAAATACTCCCTTTATAAATTGATATTAAACAAACAGCCCAAACCAGTCATTTTTAAGGACCCTTTACATAGTCAGTCAACTATTAAAAAGGGCTTAGGACACATGCAGACCAGTCCTACCCATAATTTTTGACTGATCATTCCTGACAGCTGTGTGGGAATCTCTGGGCCTAGAGGGGCAAGTTCACAAGGAAAGATCAAACACTGGAGGATCTGGGCCAGAACGGTGACTAAAGCTGAGTTTAGCAGGTTTGAGGGATTCCACTGGCACAGCCACCCAAGAGAGAGGTGGAGCTGCTTCAGAGGGTTCAAGGAATCACTTACTGCTCCCAGCTGTGCCTGACGTTCCTACCCAGGAGGTCTCTTAGACACTGAAATGGTTTTTCCAAGTAAAAGGTGGCTGTAGCACCAGGGCTAGTTATTCCAAACTGGACAGGATCAGGCTCCTTGGAGAGCATGGCACCAGGAATAATTCTGCCAAGAGCCAACAAAATGAATGACCTAATAGGGCTCTTTTCCACCCCTGATTTTCAGCACATGAAATGCTGTGGCTTCTGCTGCTCCCAGACTGTGACCAGGTGCTCCAGGGCTGAACAAGGCCCTGCTAAGCCTGGCTTACAGTCAGGGCTCATCCCTGCAGCCATGCTGGAACCAAACTGCAGGATGGTCGGGCTGTTCTGACTTAGTCTGGATTGTTTGACTGAGATCAAAGCTCAGTGCAGCGAGCACTGTGCACACCAGGGACTGCCGGGCACCTGGGAGAGAGAGGAAAAAGGAAATGACTTCACTTGCAATGGATTCATTTGGAACCCTGAGAGAGATCCAAAGCCTTGTGAGCCTGTGTCAGCCTCCTCCACCACCCCAGGCTCCCCCTGCACCGCCACTCCACCAGAAGAGCTCCCTGGCCATCCTTCCCAGGCCCTGGCCTGCAGTTCTGGTGCCACAAGCTCTGAGCAGTCACATCTACACAGAGCTGGCAACGCTGGCTGTTTTTAGGAGCAATCTCTTTCCAGAAGTGTTATTTTTTCTCTGAACAGAGGACTTCAGGACACTTCTCAAGGTCTCCAGGGTGTCTCTGTCCCACACACATGGCTGTAAGTCCTGGTAGCTCAGTGCACCACGTGTGTGACGTGTTCCCACAGGGAATCAGGGAATCTGCCTCTGGGATCTGCACCCCAGCAGGACAGGCTTCCATGCCAGCCCAGCTGCCAGCACGTGCTCTGGCAAGCCCCAGTTTCCTTTTTCAGTGCCATGGCAGGACCCACAGCCCCCAGGGAGCTTTTTCTGGACGACCCAAGAGTGCCCAGCACCCGGTGCCACGGAGAGCTGAGCTGCTGGGACAGGCAAGCCTGGCTGAAAATGTGCTCCCCGCACAGGCCAGAGAGGGACACCAGCTGCCTCCCAGCTGGGAAAGAGAGCTGAGAATAATTCACATCAGCTTGCCATAAGTCTCTGAAGAGCTCTGTGCTGCCCAAGTGCCTCATGGACATCACCCTGGGTACTGATCACAGTTGTGCAGACACGCAGACAAACAATTTTCTTAAGGGCTTTTCAATACTGAAGCCAAGCTTTTGGCTGCTTTTTAACAGGCAGACGTTGTTAGATATTTCAGGCAGAGTACAGATAACTGTTGGGCACAAAATGATAGGCAAATTTTTACACTTAAAAGAAAGCTGAAAACAAGATTAAACTTATACAATATACATACAATGTTTTCCCACCCACTCTTGGATGAAAGCTTAGAGATTTTCTAAAACTTCTTACCACACAGGTATTTCACATATCAACAAATAAGTTTGCAGACATCAAAGAGCTGCAAGGATTTGAAACATCTCAGAACCTGTGGGCAATAATTACATCTCGAAAGCGTTCACCCGTGTTTACAGATAGGGAAATGCAGATAGAGAGGGCCATGCACTTCCTCATTTATCCTATCAAATGGAATTACAGGAGCAATGAATCTGGCTGGGAGAAGTTCAAATTATTTGCTTAAGGTCACAGCAGATAATCAAGGATGGAGCCAGAACAGGAACCCAGGGTTTTCCAGTCCTACTTGTAATGCACTTGACCCCCCTGGCTTTGTGATTTGGGAGCAGTGAATGCTCAGTGCTCCTGTCAGTGCTCACAAACCTTTCTGTCACCAGGGCCTGGCACCTCCTCATTCAGAAATGCACCTTCTCCAACAATCACCTCCAAGGGAAGGTGATCATCACTCCCTGTCCAGCACAGTGGCACTAACAACCAGAACCTGATCAGCCAGTGCCTAGAAAATCAGGGTACCCCTTTGACAGCTGTGTTCCATGTCTGGTGATGCCCTCATTACAAATGTTGATTATTCAACCACTTTTTCCTGGCAATAAAACCTTGACACAAGCTTAGGAAATCTACTGTACTTATGAGGAAAGTGAGGTAAGAATATGTTTCCATTTACTCTCTGAAAGAAAACAAAAACAAATGACCTGCTACTGAATGTTCTTTTTATTCAGAAAAATAAATCAGTGGCAGTTGTTCTAATTTATGTTTCGCTAACTTTTCCTTGAGATTATTTAAAAGAAAAAAATGGCTGTTTCTATGGTTAGCTGGGAGAACATGAAGGACTTTCTAGTCCTGTTTATTCTTGTTAAGGGCTATAAACTTCTTGCTGTGTTCAAGTCACTGCAAGCTCTTTCAAATTTCAATGATATTCCATAAATTAAATTTTAAAGAATATAGCAAATTATTAGTGACAACTTCATGTTAGAAAAGAAGGGGCAGTTAAATTCATCTGGGCTTTTGACTCCTACTAAATCAATAGGCTTCAGTTTCCCTTTTCAATTAAGTCAATACCAGAATTATCTTTTCCTCTCTTAAAAAAAAAAATTGAAATCAGGCATGAAAAAATTGAAACAGGGGAGAGAATAAGAAATAGAAGTCCATCCCATCCAACTTCTGATGTAGTGTGAGGAAGAAATGGATACTGAGAGAGCAGCTGCAGGGTGTAAGTGCCTTTCCTGAGGAAAGTCTGGGGAGGAAGAGGCAGAGGATGGGGGGAAAGGAACTGCAGCTTAAGTCAGACCAAGAAAAGAAAGAGATCCTAAATCAGACCAAGGAAAGCAAAAGAGAATGTAAAATTACATTCCAAACAAATAAAAGTTACACAGAAAATTAAATAGCTTCTTCACCACTACAGATAGTGATAGGACAAAGGAGAATGGTTTCAGACTAGAAGAGGAGAGATTTATATTACATGTAAGGAATCAATTCCTGCCTGGCAGGGTGGGCAGGCCCTGGCACAGGGTGCCCAGAGCAGCTGGGGCTGCCCCTGCATCCCTGGCAGTGCCCAAGGCCAGGCTGGGCCAGTGGAGGGTGTCCATGGCAGGGGATGGGTTGAAATGAGCTTTAATGTCCCTTCCAACACAAACAGCCTGAGATTCCAAGAGCTCAGCCCAGTGCCTGTGGCTGTCCCTGCCCAGCAGAGCCAGGTTTGCCCGGAGGGGACGCAGAGCAGAAGTGCAGCACAACTGCCCCAGCAGCTCTCCCAGGACAGGGACTGAGAGGCACCTCCCACGGGAGAGAGAGCAAAGTGCTCCTGATATTTCATGAGCAATGTGAATTTCCTAATCAGAGCAGCCCTGATAAAGCTTTTCCAATGAGCGTTGTGATTTTAGGTCTAACACAGGGATGTGTAATTAGGCAGAAAGCAGGGCATGGTTTTAAATATTGCCCTGGACCTGAGAGTGCAGAGGTTCAGTCCTTTGCCTTTCCCAGGGCTGTCTGGGAACCCTGAAAATGATTTCATTTTCCAGGTATTCATTTTCCTTCTCAGCCTGGATTTATCGTGGGCCTGAGGCTGTTTTGTGGTGACACTGTCACTGTGCCTTGTCCCGTGCTGTGCCCAGGGCTCGGGGCACTGTGGCACTCGGTGAATGTGCTCCAGGGTGTGATCCCAGCCCCTCCTGCCACAAGTAAAATGTTGGCTTTCAGGATGTTTCCTTACAGCTAAATTGTGTGAGAGTCCCCACCAGAGCCCAAAGCAAAGCAGCAAGGCCTGTGTAGACAACCAAATCCACCAGGGTCGTGTTAGATTTCTCTCTTGAATATTTTGAATCGCTTTCTCATGAATAATGTCTGTAGTGAGCCTGAAAATTATTCCATGAAGTGTTTCTGCTACCAAATTATTTTTTAAAGTAGCCTAATTGTAAATTGCCCAGTAGAATCTGAAGGAACCAGTGCTGCACAAGAGAGCTTTGCAAAGACCCTTGCAGCAATTTGTCCCCAGTTAAAGTGTGCAGAGCCAAGCCCTGATTTCCAGCAGGGGAAGCAGAGCTGCAGCTGCACTGCAGCAGGATGTGCCAGGTCTGCAGTCAGCACTTTGCCTTCTGACCCCAAACCAGTCACCTGCTGGCCTGCAGGAGTGCAGTCAGAGTGATCTGGGGGCTGGGACCGTGAGCAAATCTTGGAGCAGGCCAGGGATGGTGGAGCAGGGGGAGCAGCAGGAGCAGCTCCAGGCAGGGTGGGCAGGAGGGTGCACAGGAGCACGTGGGGAATGATGCCGTGGTGATTTTACCTCAAAACTATGTGGGCTTGGAAGCAATGTCATTTTCTTTCATGCATCTTTTATCTGAGAGCTGGCACGTTGTGTTGTGCATAGAAATTAAGAAGATGACTTGGGGCTCTCTTCTGTCGTCACTTACATGGTGTGTAACTCAATATTTTGTTTATTTATGGGAACATTCTTTTCTGCAGCTCCACAAAGATTGTGTGAGAGCAAAGGAGGCATGAGGAAGGAGAGGACTGGCCCTCTCCACCCCAGAGTGAGAGCACTGAAAAAATAAAACCTGGCACCCAGGCTGCAGCTGACTGAAAGCATCTTTCATTTGTGCACTAGAGCCAAGGAATCCCTGGCCTCACCTCTCCCTGCCTGCCCTCGGCATGAGCCAGCTCGCCAGGGAGGGGGGCCATAGGAAAATAAACTCTGTGTGCATGAAGAACTCTGATCTACCAGCTCAGAACCAACAGCCATTAAAGTGTCTCCTATCTGATGATTGCAACACATCTCTCTCCTGTCCCCTCTCGGCTTTAAGTGGTCCCTTGTAAAAACAAGAGAAGTTGTCCAAGTGTCTGGGTCGGCACAAAAGGTAAACCCCATCACTTTTGCCCTCCATTTGCACACCCACATGCATCTGAGAGCAGCCCAGAGCTCTGTGACTGAGGCATTTTGTGATGTTTGGATTACCTTGCTCGAACTTGTCCTTTCCCCTGAGCAGCTGAGAGCGTCCTACCTCTCCCTGGGTACATTCCTGTCATGAGGAAGAGCTCTGCACTGAACGTTTCAGGGAAGGAAGGTGTAGTTAAGGATGCCAAATCATTCCAGGTGGTTAGATTGTATTTCTAGGCACAAGGCTGGGCTGGTTGATGCTCTTTGAATGTCACAGCTGGACCAGTAGTGACAGAGGCACTTTGGCAATTCCTGCCTCCTTTCTGTCACTGCTTGCAATGTTGGAGGATTCCCATATAACCTTGGGGGGATGAAATGCTTTTGCTTGGTACAAAGCCTGATACAGGCAAGTCACAAAATCTTGAGCTGAGAAAGGAATATTGACAAAGAAAGAAAAATATTTATTTAAGAAAAACATTGCATAGAATTTCCATGTCTGAAGGAAGCTTAGGGAATTTGACGTGAGGGGGTCAAAGCCATCAAGAAAAGGAGGACATGGACAGAACAAGGACAAAGGAGTTTCTTCCTAACGTCAGTCTTGGTCAACCTGCCCATGCTGCTACCTCTGCTCACAGGGGACTATCACAAGCCATCAGGCACCAGAAATACACTGTCAAACCCACAGCAACGTTTGATGAGAAACAAGTTTTCATTTCTGGCCAGCCCAGTTCTATAAACCTGGAGGTGAGATTAGTGCAGGCAAGTCCCTTGTCCCACAAAGGCCCCATAACCAGGGCAGGGCAGTGGGGTGCACTGCAGGAGATGGAGCAGTTGGACCCCAAAATATTGTGGAAGCCCAAGACTTGGAGGCACAGGGTTGGCACACCTCCAGGTGCCTGGGTTCTCTCTCCTGGCAGCCCTGGGGACAAAGAAAATCAGCTGAGATCCCCCCCGAGCCTGCATTCCTCACCTTCTCCCAGTCGTGGCTTGTTCCCGTTACAGAGCCTGCATGGGGCAAGACTGCACAGGTTAAACATCCTAATTAGAGGAGAGAAAGTTCTCCATGTGGGTTACAGTGGTGAGGTCATTCCCCTTCTGGAAAAGCTCCTTCCCAGGATACAGGGGAGGCAGGGACACGAGGGCTCTTGGGAGGAAGAGCCGGGGAGCTGCTGGTCCCAGCCCCGGGAGCTCCTGCTGGCTTCCCCCAAAGGGAAGCACCCCCAGTTCCCCAGTGCCAAGGCACATCTCTGAACAAGCTGATGGTTGGGGCTCTCCCCTTCTCCCCTGTTGGGGAAGATGAAACAGGAAAGCCATATAATTGTCTGGCAAAAGATTTTGAGAATATAGAAACTATCAGCGAGATTGAAATGAAAGCAAGCTTTGAGATCCCTCAGTTACTGAACAACTGGAAAACAATGGTATGGCTGCCTGAAGGTGATCCCCTTTTGATGGAACAACACCCTCTGCTTGCAGGCAGCTCCAAGGGTCAGAGCAGACCCTACAGCTCGGCAGAAGGGGCCCAAAGAGGAGTTTTTAGGGTTTAAAATGTAACACAGTATGGTAATGTAATGATTCTTATAGGCTGTATGTAAAAGCTGTAGGATTTGTATCTTGTACTAGATTGGTTAGTGAGAATCAGAATATTCAACACAGAAGAAAATTTATTGTATTGTAACGGGAACCTTGCTCTCTTACCTTTTCTACTCTCTTACTCTCTCACCCTCTCATCCTCTCTCTCCCCCTCTCTTCTCTCAGCCTGCTCTGAGCTGTGGCTGGCAGCTCCCAGCAGGGCCCTGCACTTGGCCCTTTGCAATAAACCACAAGTTCCAGGACCTGGTTCAGAGATCTCTGCTCTCTGTCCATCCCAGCCATCCTAACCCCCGATGCTCCTACACTCCCCCAGTCCATGATTTTCAGAGCAGAATAAATGACTGTTCTAACTTTGTGGGGGAGCAGCTGGGAATGTATTGGGAATAGCTGGGGGTCTGGGCACACAAAGCATCTAGGAGCCTGACAGGCAGGGACACACCTGAGGCACTGTCTCAGATCAGCCACAGCACTCATCAAAACTCCAGAGATAAAGAGCAGTGCTTGGGTTTCCCAGCTAATTTGTCTGCTGTTGGCTGTTTACTCAGGAATCCGCTCTCAACCCGATGTGGTGACATATAATTGACTGAAGAACCAAAATGTAACCAGAAGATTAATCAGGAGGAATTATTTTCCAAACCCACCACTTAACTGCAAAGCAGTGGCAATCCACAGTGGCCCTTTTCATCTGCTTATCTTCATTAAGGCATTAGGGCTCCTCTGCTCTGCCAGGCTCCTCCCAGCCCACATTCATAAACAGCCTCACTCTTTTCCTCCCTTTTTTAAATTGAAATAAATGTGGTTTTCTACTCCTATGTTAATTTCTTAATAGATAAAATAAATAATTGATTAATGCTAGTCAATAAAAGTGTCCATAATCCTTATGCTGTCCATGTGTTGAACTTGAGGAGAGGGTGGACATTTTAGCTGGTCCTAAGCTCATCTTAGCCCAGCACCACTCCTTTAAATGAAGTTACACCATTGTACCTGCAACCCTTTCTCTTGGCTGTGCTGTCCCAAGGCATTGATCTCCTTCACTGCAGTGAGAATGGCTGGGAGCTGTCTGTGCCTGCCAGCCTGGGAATTCCCAGGTGCTGGGGCATCACTGGTACCAGGCTGTGTTTGGCAGAAAAAACACAACGTTCGTGTTCCAGAAGCAATTCTTCCAGTTCTTGGTGTTATTTTCGGTACCAGAAGAATATGAAAATAATGATCTTTAGCATAGACAAAGGTAGTCAATGTGGATGCTATTTTTTTTCTCTTAGATGGGGAATATGTGCAAAATTTATATCTTAAATCACAAATTATTATGAAAATACATATATTGACTTAGTTGTATTTAAAGCAGGCTGGTTCAGCTTAACTTTGTATCTAAGTTGAGACTTTTAAATTATCTTCACATGCTGCCTGTCACTGTTGTTGTCCCGGGTATATTATTATGGGTGACTCACTAAGACCACAAGCAGAGTCAAAGCCAAATATAATTTCTTTTTAAATAATGAATCCATTTTCTTTACCTTGAACTGCCTTGATATTTTCCCTCTTGTTCTTCTGGCCTACTCCCCAAGTGTCTCATGGGCCAGCTGCATGTATGTCTTGTCTGCCAAAGAGATCTTCTCTCTTATCAGAGTCAGGAAAACACATTTGAATTTATTCCCTGTTCACATCATCACTTGAATTCTGCTATGAGTCCATTCCAGACTGTTATAGGTAAATCCATGCAAAATTGTGGGGAAAAAATGAGGTATTTTGAATCCAGAATTAATATTAATGTCCAATTGTACTGTTAAAATAAATACAGCATCAAACCCCAGATAGTTTATGGAGGCTCAATTGCTGGGATTCATTCACTTCTAGAAGCCGTATTTCTATTCAGTTTCTGTACGCCTGGCTCAGATTTTGTATCAAAATTCAGTCAGCATTTCACTGTGAATGTGTCCCCTCTCCTGACAATATGACATTTTTTGTCAGCAAAGGGAATGGGAGTAGAAAATTCAGTGGAACTGAAAGACTCTTGGGTTTTCTTGAGCTGCTCAGAGTTTGCTATTTGCCAAGCACTAGACCCCGTTTGCTGCTCTGCTGCCATCTGCCCTTATTGCTCCAGCCCTTCAATGGCACTGTGACACTGTGACAGCCACTTTATTGTGCCTTATACCAACCCCAAATCATGCACTGAACAACTGTGTGCTTCATTTAGTCCTTGTTTTAAATTGAGACTGAGAACATCCAGCTCTCCTGTGCTGGAGTACTTCTGGATGCCAGAGATACAGCATTTTTCTGCAGGTCTTGTTCTGTTTTACAGTCTTTAAGCTTTGTTTTAAACTGTGTAGCAGCTTTGGTTCCTAAATTTAAATCCCCCTACTGCTGCCTTGCTGAGTCTGGACAGCAAGTGAAAAGCAGCCCCCAGAGATGTGAATTCCCCCTTATTTTAGGAGTGCTACACTCCAAGTCTGCATGTGAGCCCATCAAGGCTCAGCCCCAGCCTCTGCTGCCGTGGGATGTCCAGCACATGCACGTCTGGTCCAGCCTCACCTGGGCATTCCTGACATCCCTTCCAGGGGAGGGGGCATTGCAGAGGCAGCTGTGGCTGCTGGCATGGTCCAGCAGCAGGGCAGGGCAGGAGGAGCAGTGGCCCATGGGCTGGAGCAGCCCAGTTAGTGCTATTCTCTCTGAACTCTGCACACACTTTAGAAGCTCTCTCCAGCAATTGCTCTTGGAAAATACCACTTCAAAAAATTTTCCTGAATTCCTTAGGGATGTTGGTAAAATTGTCACTCATCTGCATCCAATACTGAGAACTTTAACAAACTGTGGGATAATTTTTCCTCCCAGGTAGAGGGTGCAGAGCATTCTCAGGCTTATTTCCATCTCCTTTTCTGTAGGAACACAGACAGTGACCCACGGTTGTGCAAAGCCATCTATTTAAAATAGGTCCAAGAGGACTCTGGAACATGTAGGAAAGAATTAACCTTGCTGAATGATGCCAAAAGGACAAATCACAGGCTTCTCTTTCTGTTATGCTCCATTTGGCCCTGTCTTGCTGTATAGCCACACTCGTTTTGCTATTTTGCCAGCTGCCGAAGGAAAGGAGGGACCTGCAGGAGAGGGATGAGCTGCCCAGAGCTTCCCCTCCCAGCAAGGCCATTGAGGGGCAGCAGAGCCCACCAGCATCAGGAGTGCACAGTTCTAGCCTTTACAATTCTGCAGGAATTCCCTGGAGTCCCGAACTCAGATACCATTCCTTGGGAATCATCAGGCTCTCTCAGATGCTTGGGCAGCCAAGAGATTCTAGTCCCCTGTGTGGATGGATCCCACAGCAGCACTATCTCATTTTAATTCTCAGAACATGTGTTGTTAGTATTTGTGGTGGTTAAAGGGCAGAAGGATCACAGCCTTGTAAACCTGGTTGTTTCTGCCAGTCTGGCAGGGAAGAAATTATCTCAATGTGGAGTCATTTTCAGACAATACAGGAACCCACCAGGTCCTTTTCACAGCTTCTCTGGCTTCACATGAGCATCAAAGCTCAGGGAGAGGCGGCAGAATGTGTCAGGTGTGGGGTGCCACGGTGACATTTCCAGCTGGAGCTGTCTTGTATTCCTGAAATTGTTTTCTTAGGATTTGGTGGGTTGTGTAATTCATTCCTTGTTTTTCCTTGCTGGTTATTATGGTCTCTGTTCTGTGTTTATAATGATGTGTGTTTACTAATAGTGTGGTGGCATCCACTGCCAAGCTGCTTCTGCTAACAATAAAACAAGGGAAAAGTGATATTTATGAAGGCTCAGGGGCTGGCTGGGCTGCAGAGCTTGATTTTTATTGTAGCTGACTGCAAACTTCTCAGACACGAGAATCTGTCTCTCATTGTGGAGAGCTGGTATTCATTTCAATCTGGGTCCCATTATTGGGGTTTGGTTTGCATTCTGTAAGGTTGGCCATGTGCAGATTCACACAAACAAATGTGGAATTTATGTCTGTATCTTTCACTTGTGGGATTTAAAACTCCACCTATTTGAAATGTCTCTGGAAGGGGATGAGAGGAACTACAATGTTCCTCTTTCTAATGGAAGGATGTGTTGTGTAGCAACAAGCAGGCCAATAAAAATAGTTTGCATTAATTTCCACCCTCTCCTGAGCCATCAGGGCACGAGAGAGCTGTGTCAGGGAAGGGAACCACAGCAGATGTCCCTTGCCCCCTGCTGTCTGTGTCCTGTGGCTGTGCAAAGGGACCTGTGTCCAAGACTGTCATCAGCCCAACACATTTCTCCAACACCAGCTACTGCTTGGAGACGCCTTCCTGCCATCTGCTGAGGTTTTCAGGTTCAGGGTGTTTCATGTTTTGAGAGCCTTTGCAGTGGTTCCCAAGCAATGTAAGAGAAAAGAGAAATTCCCAGAAAAGCTCTTGGTTTTTGGGAGCAAATCAATTCCACTTAAGCAAAGTTTTTGCCCTGGATGACAGAGATGGGATATTGGAATCCAAGCAGTGTATGAGAATGTTGGGGTAGGGGCTTCTTTTAAAAATGTGTTCCTAAGAAGAGCTGCATGTCTGTGGGCATGAGGGGAGGCAGGGAGGCAGCTGGCACTGTCTGCCCCCGAGGCAGGGCTCTCCCTGAAACAGCAGCAGGGACACAGGAGCTGTGCTGAACCCAAAGGGTCTCATTCTGTCCTTCCTTTCCACAAGTGGGGCTCACTTGTCCTGGGCAGACTGCAGGTCTGTTTCTTCAGTGCTGATGCAGAGCTTGGTTCATTGCCAGACTCAAACCTATGGCTCCATCACCTCTCAGCTATTACTAATAATGTAATATTCTATTTTTTTTTCAAATTACACACAAACAGGAGTTGTGTAACTCCTGTCTTCAGCTTTTTGATTTCCCCTGTGACTGTAATCCAAAATACTCATAGAATAAATGGTGACTTGACATTTTACTGGCCAAACAGGGGTGTGAAGGGGACAGCCTAGAAAAGTACCTTTTTCTCTGGAGGAAAATGAATTTTCATTAAACTTTGTGATAATAGGGTTTCAGGTGTAAAGTCTCCTGCTTCAATGTCTACTGTCCCAAGTCAGACATGAGCTGTATCAATGTCTTAGTTAATCCTACCTGTTAATCCACATAATTTAAGTGATGGAAACTAATATTTTCATGCTGAAAGTTATGCCAATTATATATGATTCAGTTATGAGTTTGTTGCTCTGCATCTCCCATCTTTGGGGGGAAGAGGAGATGATATTTTAGGAGTTGGTTGCCCTGCAATGCAAAAGTGCAACCAGTGCATCTCATACCAGGAAAGTTTTAAGAACTTAATGAATTTAAGCTGACTCCTGAGAACTTGACTGTGCAACTCTATAGTCTCTAGCCCAAGTTCTATTACAGGAACATGTAAACATCATCCATCTGATTTGTCCTTTTCCAGCCCTACATTTTCTCAATTACACGGGTGCACAATATGTGCTCTGCTTTCAGTTCCCATACAGTTTCCATTGAACACCACTTCATAACCACGTGGAATAAGTGAAATATGAAGCATGCCTGTGTTTGGAAAGTTTCCTGGTTTTCTTACCTGGATTAACATATAGGATAGTTGCCATATTAAAGTAATAAAAAATGAACATGAAAACCTTTCTATTTAGGGAAGAAAATCATGACTCAGCCCCAGAGCAGATGAAACTTATGGCTTATGAAAGGCAGAAAAATGAGTGTCAAACTTGGTTCAGAGGTGGCAGCAGCCCTGAATTTTGAATGTTTACTGTGGTGAATTGTTCTTCCCACAGTTACATGGAACCAAACAATCACAGCTTTGGCTGTCATTTGTGCTCAGACTTCAGGGAGAACTCGGCTGGAGAAGGATGGGTGTTTCTGCAGTGTTAAAGGCAGTTCTGCCTATGGTCCTGAATTTTGCTTCTCAAACAAGAGCTTTATATTTTTACTGAATGAAGACTATTTAAGTATTAACATTAGAGTTAAAATGCTGCGCAGGTCATAAGTCCTTTGGTGACAATGGAGGGAGGTGCTGGCACATAGGCACCCTGACACTTTGCCTTTCCTGTTGTATAAACTGATCGAAGTATGAGCTGCTTTCAACAAATGCAGCTTCTCCAGCAGCTGCAGCCTCCATGGCCCCCAGAACTGTCCCTTAGATGTGTTCATCCCCTCTGGGTTTGCCCATCTGTTGGATTCAGAGGTGAGACAAAGGCAACTGGCCCTAAAAGGAAGCAGAGAAGATTTACACTGGATTTATGGAATGAATTCTTTCCTGTGAGGGTGGGCAGGCCCTGGCACAGGGTGCCCAGAGCAGCTGGGGCTGCCCCTGGATCCCTGGCAGTGCCCAAGGGCAGGCTGGACAGGGCTGGAAGCAGCCTGGGACAGTGATGACATGATGTTCACTGTCCCTCCCACCCAAACCATTCTGGGGTTCTGTGGTTCTCTGTTTTGAGCCATCAGATGAGAGGTTTTTTTCTGAGTGGGGGTCACACCTGCCCTCCTCCCCCTGCCCGTCCCCTCCTGCTACATGAGCCTCTTGCTGCGAAGCCTTTTCTGTATCTTGCTGCCAGAGCTGCTCCCCAGGCTGTGCTCAGCCCTTCAGGGCTGTTGGCATCTCCTGCTGGCAGCCAGGAGGAGGGGAAGGAGGGAAGGGTCCTGCAGAGACCTCTGCAGCAGAGCCATGGGGGAGAGAGCTCGCACAAGGGACTGGGTTCTGTGTTTGGGGAAAAAATGAAAACCTCAGCCTGCTGCTAGTAATTCAGCTCACCCAGACTGTGCTCTTACTGCAGGACCTCATAAATAATATTTCATTTCAGGTTTCCAAGGATTGAATAAGGAATTTTAAGGACCAGACTGAAGGAAGCATATTCTTATCACCACTGTCTTTGATTTAGTGCTCTTTGTAAACTGGTGGGAGGTGGTGGGCTCAGGTACTATTCATAAGTACAGCACATTGAACTGGGCTGTGTTTAAACCCCATATTTTTAGTGTTTTAGCTACAACACCTTGGGACACATGGAGGGCTCAGTTTTCAGGAACCCAGGTAACACTTCTGCATGAGAATGTAACTTAAAGTCAAATCTCTGCTGATAGACATTCTTGTGGTGGCAGGGTGATTTACCTCAGCAGATAGTCTGGGTTTGGGGGAGTAAATGGCAGCAGCTACAACTCCTGAGCTTTCCTAAAGTGATGGGGGAGGGCTGCACCTGGAAGAGAGGAGGCAGTTCAGGTGGAGTCAGAGGGGCCATAGGCACTTGCACAAGCTGAGGATTTGTGTCAAACTCGTCTTCCAAGTTTTCCATTGTGCAGCATTTTTTATTCCAGGAACTATCAGGGTAACTCCAGCTCCAGCTGCTGAGGAACTTAACCCAAGATACTCTGTACAACTCTTCAAGTCCTGTTGTCACAAGAGTTCTGCATTCCCACAGCTGATCAGGGTGGAGCTTTTCTCCCTAAGTATCCTCAGGAGCATGGGCTGCCCCTGCCAGCCTGGGAACAAGGACTGGGTCCATTCACCCACAGAATCCACAGCGGTGCTGTGCAGTGCCTGCTCCAGTACTGGGCTGCTCAGATCCCTTTTACAGCCCCAGGGACCTGTCCTGCTCATGCTGTGTGAGCACATGGGGAATACAAGCACATTTCTATGTCTCACTGGGAATTATTTTTCCAACAGGATTCACACCACGTTTGGAATTCTGCACATGTTGGTTAGTAGTGATTAATGCAAATGAGGGCTCATTTCTCCCAGGCTGGATAAAGTGTAATTGTTAGAACCAAGAGAATTGGGAGAAAGCACTGGGATAAAAGTAGACTGTCTTCCCTAGAGGGATCCAGGAAAATTAGACTAATAACAGAAGGTGTGTTGGCTGGAGAAAAGCTTAAAATAAAATTTGTGGGTTTTGCTTTCACAGAATGTAATTGCATGTACGTACATGGCTGTGTTGGGAAAGCTCTGGATGAATTCTGTCTGGATTGTTTGTCTCTGTGTCAGAGTCTGGCAGCAGCTTTGATGCAACCTGGTGTTGCATCTCATGTTGCATTTGTCGTGTGAACATTCATGTGTTAAACTCAAATATGCCTTTAATGAGTATCTGAGTGAATAGAAAATAAAACCCAAGAGCAACATAAGCCCAATCAAAATGAATTCACAAATCGGGAAGAGGAGGGGGAAGGGGAGAAACCAATGTTTGCAGTTCCTGCTGTGGCTGTCAGATGTTCATTTTGGTGACATATGTCAAATGTAGTGGGAACCTGCACCGAATGCATCCAAATCAGCAGGGGGACCCTGGCCAAGGGCCATGGGCTGCACATCTGTGTGCCAGCCTGAGCCCCAGGGCACATCTGTGTCACAGCCTGGGGGCACATCTGTGTGTCAGCTCCAGGGCACATTTGTGTCACAGCCTGGGGGCACATCTGCGTGCCAGTCTAGGGGCAGCAGGACAAGCTGCCACCTCTGCACAGGGTCACTGGTGTCCCTCTCCCAGCCTGTGGGGTACCTGGGCCATCATCACTGCAACACTACAGGTTTTTTCCTGATGATCTACTGCCTACATGGAGCTTGGGCATGAGGCAGCACGGGACAGTTCATGTGAGCCTGAACAAGCTGGCATTTTTAAGAGTATCATCAATTCTCAGCAGCATTTTTAAAATATCATTTTTTAAAATATCTTTTTACTCTACTATATGCAGTTTGTTACTGGTTCTACTTCCAAGGGACAAGCAGAAAATCCTGGATAGAGCATCCCTGCAGTTCCTGGGATTTGGTGCTACTCAGTAGTGCAGTCTTGCTGCAGTTCCACAGAGGGTTTGTTCTAAGAACCATTTGGCAGCACCTGCTGTGACTTTCAGGAAGCAGGTCCCACCGGCTCTGCAGACAGTTCCCAGTCCAGAGAGTTACAGCCTTGGGTCTCTCCTGCCAAGCTCCCAAATCTCTCTGTTCCTCTTCATCTCTGTAGCTCTGAAAACAGCAACAACCAGTATTTGTATTTATAGCAGAGCCTCCCACCCAAGCCAAAGGGAGGATTCCCTTCTGCTGATCGCTGGAAACCCCTGGTGCTCAGCCCAGAGACTCCTCAAAGGGGCTGTGGGCAGGGGCAGCATTCTCACGCCCACCACCGACCCTTCCAGAAGTTACAGGTGGAAAGAGTCACCACGTTACCTCCAAAACACTTCAGAACTTATGGAGTCCTGCCCTGGATAAGGTAATTCTTGTTAATGGATTTCTCTCAAATTAAATTGCCTCTGCCATTTTCACAGCTAAACGTTACCACAATAGGCATTAACATGGAAAAAGATGGTATTCTCTTGTCTTGAAAAATTCTGACTTGTGTGTTCATGGGGAAAAGCCAAGTCAGCCTAGAAGTGTGCTTCCTCTCTGCCTTGTCAAAATATTCCTGGAGGAGAAACAGTCACAGCTGCTTTCCAGAGACCTTGTGTCTAAGGAGCTGGCATTCTCTTGGCAGAGAAACAGAGCTTGGTGGCTTCCACAGAACCCAAGAATCAAATCAAGGGGGTATTAGGGTTGCTTCAAGTGCACTATAAAATAATATTAACTCTGAGACTGAATAAGCTGAGATGATGGACGGTTGATCTGGAATTATGGTTATGGCAAAAATTTATTTTCATGGAGGGGGTGCTTGTTGAAGGACTTGCAATAATTATGAGTGGGAGTAATCGGCAGGGAGGAAGAGATTTGGTCAATGCAGTAGAATCTACCAGAGTGGGCAAAGGATTTCTGAGATAATGGAAAAGATATCCTTCCTTTGGAGGCTTCCCAGAACTGAAACAAGTCCTTGGGTAGTGCGTCCTGAGGGCTTGGCATGGGGACTCCAACACCTCCCTGGGCAGCCCCTTCCAAAGCCTGACCACCCTTTTCATGAAGAAAGGGTAAAAGAATCATGTAGAAGAACTTCACTTCCCAAAATCTTCCATGTCCTATGGCAGGGGAAACCTCAGAGTTTTCACCAAACATTTCTGTTTGGTATTTGATCCACACTTTGAGTTCCTGTGACAGGAGCACTGTTACCTTTCCAAATGCTCTGCTGTTAAATTCATGGGAAATTTGGAGCTTGTTGCCTACCACTTATCTGTCTTTACTCATCCATGTCTCCATCAGAGCTGAAAGACAAAGAGCAGGAGAACAGAACCACGCTTTGATGACTGCAAGAGCTCTGGGAACTCACAAGAGAGGCACGGTGATCTGTGGCAAACCAAGGAACCCAAGAGCACGAGGATCCCACCCTGGAGGAGACCCGAGGGCCTGCCCAGTTCCTATCTCTGACAGAGGGGGTGTCTTTCATGAGGTTGAACATTTGAAGTTCATTTCTTTTCAGAAATAGGACATTCAGCCAACATTTTTTTTTTTGTTTTATAATTCTTGAAGAATGCTTCCAATCTGTCACCCAATGCCAAAGAAAGCAAAGCAATGTTTTCCATCAATCTGCAGGACATCTGATGGAGTTCAATGGGACAATCTACCTGTCCAAATTAACAGGCATCACACTTTCCAGGACTGGAGCCTCCAGAAAAGTTCATGCTCCACAACTACAGAGATATATGAGGACTGAGAGGGAATTTTGACTTCTTTACTGTTACTATTTTAGAAGTGCCTGAAGAATCAGTTTAATAAATATCTCCAAACTTGCCTCTTCCCCCATCAAAGGTACTTGAACTCCCAAGGCTGAAGCCCTGCTGTAATTCTAGAAACCTGCAGTGAGGCGAGGTTGCTCCGGCTGGATTGTGTCCTCTCCTAGATGGGCAGGCTCAGCAAGGCAGAGGGGGACACATCTGAGCATTTCTTTGTGAGAGATTGTCTTCTGCTGCAGACCCTTATGCCTCAGGCATGAAAATGCCAATTTCCCAACTGGCACAGAGGGTGGAGGTTTGAGTTTGCATGTGCTGGGAGACATGGGAGCACCACATGATGAAAATCCAAGTAACTCCTCGAGGGCTTGAAGCTGGGCAGTGAAGGAGCCTGGATGAGAGCAATGTTTGCCTCTTCTGCATGTGTTCCTCCAGAGTATATTGTTAGTAACTTCATGGGACCAAGAACCAAACCACCTTCTGGGTGGACTTCCCTGGTCCTCCATTTCCTGTAAGTTACCTTTAAATCATACAAACCTTGGGCACTACAGAAATAACATTACAACCTTAGCTGTATCCAGAGAGCCTCTTGGCCCCTCAGGCCTCTCCATGTCTCGAGAGGGACAGCAAGGTTATATTTTTTGGAGGGATGACTCATACGCTTGCCATGGGCAGAGAATCAACTATTCCATCAACTAAGATCCCCTGTAAGCTGTCCAAGCAGAAAAATTGGCTGCAACTATAAAGGTAGCTGGTAGCCTGCCTTCTCTTGGAGGTAAGAGGAGTTGGACAGCTGCCATTGTGGGAGTGTGCTTCAAAAATAGGGACAGAAATGAGGAAAATGTTAAAGCAGGGAGTAAATGCCAGTTAAAGAGGCTGTTATAAACAGCTCTGAGGGCTCACCAGCGCAGGGCTCAGAGCTGACCCCGAGAAGCAGATCTCTTGGTAGCCCACAAAAGGCAGGCTGGGCAGCCAGCTCTGTGGGGAAGTTCATTAAAAAACATATTTTAAACATTCAATTACATATCAGATTATTGTCAAAACAGGAAATTTATATTTAAGTTTATGAAGCAATTTAATAACATGGCTGTATCTCAGTTTGGCTTCTGAAGGAAGTGGGGATTGCTTCTTCTGTATAATCTCAGGGTTTGCTTTTTTCCACACACCTTCCTGAGATGTTGTGAGCCTCCAACCACTGTGTGATCATTTCCTTCTCACTGGAAGATTTAGGAGTAGTTCTCACAGCAGTGGCCTGTGAACAGTGTCCTCTGCTGAGCTTTACAGGGGTAGAACTGAGGCAAAGCAGGGCTGGGGGAGAACAGGAGAAATAACCCTCAGCACCAGCTCCTGAGAAACTGAGGGGCAAAGGTTTTTAATTTCAACTTATGCTGCTGCACCTCCCCTGTCTGGAACACAGACCCAGAGAGGAAATGCTTGGATCAGTCGCACTCCTGCATGCTGACTGTCCCTTAAGGAATCTGTCCCTGGCAGGGTGGGCAGGCCCTGGCACAGGGTGCCCAGAGCAGCTGGGGCTGCCCCTGGATCCCTGGCAGTGCCCAAGGCCAGGCTGGACACTGGGGCTGGGAGCACCTGGGACAGTGGGAGGTGTCCCTGCCATGGCAGAGGGTGGCACTGGCTGGGCTTTAAGGACCCTTCCAACCCAAACCAGTCTGGGATTCCCTGCCTCCAGCATCCTCAGTTTGCTGCTGATGAGGTTGGGTTCACTGGGGTCTGAACAGCAAAGCATTTCAGCCTGATTTAGTAGAAAACATCACTGGTGGGATGCCCTGAGCTGTATTCGTGGTGTGGGACTTGCATGGGGCCAGACCTGCTGCTCTTGGCTGTGGGCAGGGTCCTTGCAGTGCCTGACATGGCAGGACTTGGTTCATTCCTTCAAACACCTTTTGGAAGGCACGTGACCTGTCCTTTCACATGAAAATGTCATTTGGGGATTGTTTCCATCATAACTGGCTTCTAGAATCAATTATCCTATAAATCACCTTTTTAAAGGTCATCATAAATTTTCTGCCTTTTTTTTTACATCCAGTTGTGTTTCAGCCTTGAGTTTTTCTCAGCTTTTAGTCATTTTTGTAGCTTTAACCTTCCACCTGCCTCGTTTACTTCAAGGCATGCTGCAAATGTCCCAGCCATAATGACTTTAGCAGGATGTCCCCCCTGTAAGCAGCAGTCTGCAGCAGTTAGACATCCAGGGACCAGGTTTTAATCAGCCTTGACTGAAAACTAAAAATGATTCACTCCTGTCAGCATTGGGCAACACAACAAACAGTTCTCCAGCAAATCACTTAAGCAGAAATATGTTGGCATGTTTCTATAGCAACTAAGGAAAAATATTTCACACAAAAGTCCATCTGCTGCAACAGAGAGGGAGATCTGGCCAAGGATCCCGTTAGAAATTAATCTTAATTTGCAAATTTTATTTTTGAAAACCTCACACAATCACTTGCACAAAAAGACAGAATGTGAGAGGCAAGAGAATTGATTTTTTGATAGATGTCAATTAATCACAAAGCTAATCCTTAATTTGGGAAGCAGTGATTGTCTGAGGCTGAAAAACCCCAGTGCCTTGGAGAGGTTCATCTCCAGGGCTGTTTACCCACCAGGCTGCATCACACCATCTTGTACTCAGAGTATTTGGAAACACACGGGATTTTTTCGAGAGAGCCTGGTAGCTAGCATCCAATATTTTTTTTTTAATCATTTTGGTTTGATTTACTTGTAAAGAGTTACTCAAATTTATTCAACCATATAAAATGCTTTGTAGAAGCCATCAAAGTGAGGAGAGGGGGGAAAAACCAATGGGATAACTTGGACAGCAATGCATTTTATTTTATGTGATGTCAACACTTCAAAGCCTATTGGAGCTGTGCTCAGGAGATCTGAAACATTTTACGGAGTGCTTGGTGTCTGTGCGGCAAACCATCTCCAACTCTGAGATCTCTTGCACAACACCCACAGTCTGCTGCCAGCGGCTCTTTCTTCCTTACTTGCTGCTTTCTCTGTCACCCCCGGCACTTCAACAGAGGCCCCAAAGTAAGTTTTGTAAAAGAAATATAAAAAAGCAACAAGAAGGTCTCTTCCAGCTCAGGAGTGTGTAGCCCTGGGCCCAGGAAGGGGTTCCAGGTCCATGAGGATGGAAGTTCAGCTCGTGGAACCTCTGTCACCTGGAGTTTTGTGTGAGAGACTGGATCTGATGAAACCTCAGGAAGAGGGGAGATTTTTGTGTCTCATATCCTACAAAACAGATGGAGAGAAACTGCTTGCTAACAAGTAAATATGGAGTGCCAGGACACAGGGAATGGCTCCCACTGCCAGAGGGCAGGGATGGATGGGATATTGGGAATGAGGAATTGTTCCTGGCAGGGTGGGCAGGCCCTGGCACAGGGTGCCCAGAGCAGCTGGGGCTGCCCCTGGATCCCTGGCAGTGCCCAAGGGCAGGCTGGACATTGGGGCTGGAGCACCTGGGACAGTGGGAGGTGTCCCTGCAATGGCAGGGGAGGAATGAGATGATCCCCAAGGTCTCTTCCAACCCAACCCATCCAGTGATTCTACACAAATTCACGCCTCTCTGAAGTCTGTTCTAGCTCCTTATGAAATATTATAAACAACCTCTCTCCGAATTATTCTCTGTGTAATGGTCAGAATTTTCAGTTTTAATTTTAATATTAAGACTTAGTTTGTTGATTGAAATATTAAAATCCCCTGCTTCTGATTTCATATTCTTTATATTTTGTTTAAAGCATTCTGTAGGTGATTTTCCTTGCACTATTCTTGTGGGTTGTGAGGGGCTTGATGAAGTCTTCTGGGAGGGTTCTGTCCAAGCTTTAGATATTGGTTGGTCAGCTACCCTTGTAAAAACTTGGATCTGAGATCCCTCTTTTAGCAACAATCATGAAAACAAGACCAGAGACCCCAGGAAGGGTCAAAATTCTCATTAATTTGACATCCCCATGGTTTTAGCCTTATTTCTGGAATAAAAACCCAACAGATAACTCCATTTTTCTGCAGTTGTAATGACATGTGCCAATTTTTCCAGAAGTTTAAAGTTTAAACCAGATTTTCTTCCAGAGTCAAATAGTATTGAACAGGACATTTTACTGTGTGATGTTGTGTGAGCTCAATGAGCTTTTAAAATTTTTTTTTCTTACAAACCCCCCCAGTTTTAAAGGGACAATTGTGGTCCTGGAGTGGAGGCAACATCATCTGGCACGCTTTATTGCAGCATCTGCTTGTGCTGTCCAGGGCTGTTGTTTCTCTCTTTTGCTTTCACATCCTATTTTTGCACCATCACCACTTTCCTTCAGCTGGACAGACCTATGGGAAAGCTCTACCCAGCCTTTGGCGACACCAGGCACCAGCACCCGCGTGGCACCAGGGGACCAGGTTCTCATGCCCAGTTCTCTTAAGCAGCTGAGAGGACAAGAACATGTTCTTTCTCCTTATTCCTCAAATAAAGAGAATATTTCCTCAGCCCAAAGGTCCTCTGTCCAAAGCTGAACTCCAGGAAGGTGTGAAGAGGAGAGCTGAGACACATCTGTTCCTCCTGTGCTCTTCCCCCTGCAGCTGCCGTCTCTCCTTGCCTGTGCCCCAGCCCTTCCAGGGGTTTCTTTCCCATAAATGCATCCAGTCTCTTCTTGAAATGCAAACTTCCAGCAGCCTTTCCCTTCTGAAGGGTTCTGAGACAGAGGGGAGACACTCAGCTAGCCACAGACCCCTGTCACCTGGCAGGAGACTGCTGAGATTTGGGACAGGCGCTGGTGATGCAGGACAGGCTGCAGAGAGCTCAGGGCTGTGAATCACTAAAGGGGATGAAGCCACTGGCGTGAGAAGGGGCTTCAAAGATTTTATTGTGGGGGTCTGTCTAGGAAGCAGCTTACCTTTCAAAGAAAATGGAAAATTGTGTAGATAAAATGAAGCTTATTTAGTGTCATTTACTAGTCCTGAGAAGGTTCTGGGAGGTTTAGTAGCTGCTACCATGAGCCTGGTGCCTTGAACCCCCTGAGCAGGAGGGAAAGTAGCACCAATCCAGCTCACCCAGAGCTGGCTGCACCAGCATGACAAAAATCTGCATTTTGCTGCTTGTGTGCCTCATGTGAGATCCCTCCCAGCCCTGTGTGGCTCTTGAAAACCAGGGCATTGAATTGATATTTTCCCAGGCCCCCTGGGAGCGACTGAGGGCAGGCACAGAGCTCAGAATCCCACTCCAGCTTTCCTGCCCACTTTTGAGGACATTTCCTTGCTTCAGTTTGGCACGAGTGATTCAAACATTGTTTGATTACAGCTCTGATTCCTTTGCCTTGCCATTGGCAGTTCTGCTGTGCACAGCTCTCTGTCCTTCCCAGAGATGATAAAAGCAGTGGATGTCTCACTGGAGCTCTCATTCCCTCTTATCTCTTTCCCCAGCCCTGGTCATGTGTCGTTTCTGCCGTGGCCAAGTGTTGGGTGGAAACCTTGAGTGGGCAACTGCTCCAAAGCCTTCCTGCCTCGAGGCTCTGGCAAAGCACAGCTGGGTTTGGAAGATGGATTGTACCATGGGATTAACATTTGCACATATAACATGTTTGTGAATTCAGTCTCTTCTTAGTCATGATTTTGGCTGGTCTGATAGGATTTTTCTTGGGTGGATACCAGAGCTGCTGTTGAAGGATAGTTCTTGTTCCTTGGTTTAACTCTTGGGAGAAGCCAGAGGATTTCTCCATTATAACTTTACCTTTTCTGAAAATATTTCAGGATTAACATTTTCCATGATCAGTCCGTGAAAAATTCAAAACCAAAACAAACAAGCAAAACCCCAAACAATCAAACAACCCCCCAGACAATCTGGCTATATCTTTCATTTCGGAGTTGTCTGGGCTAAATCCTCCTGTAGTAAAAATTGACATTGTTCCTTTTAGGTAGAAACCCAGCTGGAATGGGGGTACCTCAGAAACTCAAGGCTCCAGTAACCTGCTTGCTGCATTCCCAGTGGAAGGGCAGCTTTAACCTGGCTCAGGGCTTGCCCAACCAACATTGTTCCAACTTGCTGGATGTTGTACCTCTTGGTGGAAAGTAGAAAATAGGGATGAAAAATAATTTTTTCACTGAATCTGAATTATGAGCCCTCAAAATTTTTTTCTGGCATGTTTATCAGTTTATTTCCCTTTAGTTTCTTTGCTCCATCAGTGTCTGAGAATGCTGGACATGGAGAGACAGAGTGGAATTGGTAGTTGGTTTATCACATCGTTCTAAATTGGCTTGGAGTGCTGTGAAACACTTGCACATAATCCTCAGACAGAGGATTGGACTGGAAATACAGAAAAATTTTCCAAATATTTTTGTACATCTACCACATCTTTGCCAATCTCTGTGCCCCCAGTGTCTCGTGCCATAGAAGCACTCCAGCAATTTCTGCCTGCCCTCACTATTTAGTGCTTCATGACCCCTCATTAATTAGGATATTAATTTCCATATGTAACTCTGGAACAATGCCATGCTGGGAAGCAGCTTTTCACACGTCATTATTCTGTGTTTGCTCACTGTACCCTCCCCCTGGTGCCGCTTATTACAGTGCACGTTAGGTAGAGCTTGGGGAATCAAAATTTGGATTGGAGAACAGGGGTTTGAGGAGTGTTTATATAGTTCCTTAAAATGCTATAGATCCATCTTTGTGATTTCTGGTTCCTGTATAGCTAATGATTTCCAAGCAGGTTTTCATTTTCACTGCTGTGGTGACGTTTTCCAAGGGTGGTGCAAGGGCACCCTGTGCTTGCAGCGTTCACTGGGGAGACACTCTGGGATGTGTTATTTGGTATCTATTGCATAGGGCTGGTTTCTTAAACAATGCTGGATTTATTTCTTCTACCTGAGCAGAGAAATGAGTGACTTCAGTACCAGAATAACAAGAATGAAAATATAACCACCAGTGCATGCAGAGACAATAACCAAATCCATGAGGAGATGGAGAGGGACTGTTTACATGGGCAGGTAGTGCCAGGACACATGGAATGACTTCCCACTGCCAGAGGGATAAGGATGGATGGGATACTGGGAAGGAATTGTTCCCTGGCAGGGTGGGTAGGCCCTGGCACAGGGTGCCCAGAGCAGCTGGGGCTGCCCCTGGATCCCTGGCAGTGCCCCAGGCCAGGCTGGACACTGGGGCTGGGAGCACCTGGGACAGTGGGAGGTGTCCCTGCCATGGCAGGGGGTGGAATGGGATGGGTTTATGGTTCCTTCCAACCCAAACCATTCTGTGAGTCCATGATTCGATGTCCCTGGATGGCTGCACTCACCAGTATCTGACATCTTTCCCCAAAAATGTCCACAGACGACACAGATGCTGGTGTGAAAATCCCAGCTCTTGCCTGTCTGCATAGTGCTGGTTGCTGACTCGAGGCACCAGTTCAAAGCAAACCCCTTTTCTCCACTGCAGGTTTAGATCCAGAGATGAACTGCCATCCACATCCCTGGGGGTGGTGTTCATGGGAATGCTGCACAATTTCAGCACCAAAACCTGTCCCGTGTTTCCTATGTCAACACAAACACCACTTTGATCCCCTGAGTAAGCAGCGGCATCCTTGCAATCAGTGGGGCTCCACATGAATTGGGGAGGATCATCTACAGCCAGCCTTGGTGGGCAATACAAAACTTGCTGAGTTTTAAACTCAGCTTGGCATGTTGGAAAGAGAATTAGGTGCTTCTGTGACTTTTAAGTGATCTGAAGAGGAATGTGCTTGATTCAGGTGGTAAGAATTATTCTTGGAGTTCTCAGATATTCCAGGCACACATCTATTTTCATTCCTCACTAGCGTATCCCTGGTGAGATGGGTGGGGACACCAATTAAGAGGAAAGCCATTTTCCACAGTAGCATGGGACCTGAAATGAGCCATCTGAGGATTAAGCAGAACAATCTCTAGAGATTTTGCTAACAAATTTTTCAGATTTCTTCAGGATTCTAGTCATGGCCTGTGATCTGACACATTTGCCAAGAATTCAGCAGAAAGAGAAAAATTATCCCAGGCCTGAAGGTCTGAACAGGGAGGTGGTTTGTGGGTTTCATGGGATTGCATCAGAAGCCTGATCTTCCCAGCAAAAGAGATTCTCTCTGCAAACAATGAATCCCCTAAAACCACAAGTGCCATGAAGTCAAGCAGCATGTGGCTTGGATAGCACCAGGCCAATTTGTCAACTCTGGTTCATTCAAAGAGAAGGAAATAATGAGTGGAAAAACATTGAGATAAAAAAGAAAAACCTCAGGATACTTGCTACAGATTAATTCTTCCAAAGCAGAATATAACCTCACTTTTCCTCAATGGAACTCCCCTGGATTTGTACTTAAGCAGTACTTGTAGGTGATCTGAATAATACTTATTTTTAATGTAGGGGTATTTTTTGACTGGCACAGGGAGTGTTATTATAGGTAACCCGGTATTTTGTGGGAATTTCAATTTTGTTTCAGAATCCAGTCTAAATATTGTGAGGAATTTCTAGCAGATAGTCTCAACAGACAAATACTCTTTACGAGGTGAAACTGCTGTTGTGGATCCAGGAGTGGATGTTGGGCTGCTGATGCTGGGATGCCACAGACAAGGCTGAGGATTTTGAAGTATCCACCCCAATCCTGCCATGTCATTTGAATTGGTCACAATGTATAAAAATTATTATTTGAAGCAAAAATATTTTCTTTACCTACTATTATTAAACATGCCCAACACCTTCCCTTTCCCAACAGCAGTATTAAAATCATTTAGAAAAGTATTTATCAGTTTTACTTAATTAATTTTTGGCTTTGCTCTTTGGGAGATTAAAGATGGGACTTTAAAACTATTCCAGTCTACAAGAAGGTATTTCTGCAGTACTTGTGGGTGAATTGTGGCTTCTTGCAGTCATGGAGATAACAAGAGTATTTAGGTATTACCATAAGGATTCTGTGAAAGATGAACTCCACAGGAAAAGTAGAATTTCTCAGTGGCTTTGCTAAGATGGAAACAGGAAAGCATCTTTTTATTCTAAAAATAAACTGAGTAATGCAAGTCATGTTATTCTGCATGAGCAGCAACGATGATTTCAGTCTGGAAGTTCTCTTCACAGTCTCAGAAACTGAAATCTTGAAAGTCCCTCTTGCTGAACAGTCAGACTTTCCATAACTAACCCAGCCATTGCACAGGTGAGCATCACACTGCAGGTTCTGCCCCCAGTGCTTCAACTCAGTGAATTCCTCTTTCTTGTCCTTGAATCCTCACTGGTGTTGCCAGTTTGATTTCAGACTGTTGGAGCCTTGGGCTAAACAAGTCCCAGCTCAGCAGTGAGGCTCTGGCTGTGTGTCCTCACAGCAGCAGGGACACAGCTTCTGTCAGAGCCAATGCTCTAAACCCCTGTCAGAGATGCTGCTCTCAGCTCTAGGGTTGGCAAGGACAAATCAAAACAGAAACTCCTTCTCTAACAAGCCAAAGATATCAGGGAAATGTCCCTGGATTTAATTTTCCCTGGAAAGAACAGAGCTAAGGTGTCAGCTTATGAGCAAAGGTAGATCTGCAAACCACTCTCCTTCACTGCTTCAAAATAGCAACAGCAAGAAAAAGGGATGGCAAGAGAGTGGGGAGTATCCCTGGCTAACACCAACCTGCACCCTGAATCTTTTCCTCTTTAATAAAATAGCTGAGAAAGCAAATCTGGAATCCATTAAGCAATGGGTGAGATGGTGACTCTCCTGCCAGGACTGGCTTGTTCCCTCTAGGTTACTCCAAACCTCTGAGGCCCCCACATCCTGAATTTGGTGCAAACTCCCACACAGCTTGGCACTTGGGCTCACTGAAGAGCAGACCTGGACAATGAAAGCTAAAAAGTTCCATTCTCTAGCAATGGGCTGTGACAGATCTGTGCACTCCACATATCAGCCATGGGGGGACAACATACAACCACCACTCCTGGGTCTGGGAAACCAAGCACAGCTTTCCTGCCAGCTCGAAAAGTAATACTTGAACCCCTGTGAAAATCCAGTAAAGAAGCAGAAGAGGTTGTAGCCCAATTACTCTATACATTATGTTTGTTATTTAGTTCCTACTTAAATAATATCTCACCCAGTTTTTGCGCAGCCCAAGGAGCATTGGATGAGTCAGTGGAGGGCAACCAGGGGCTGTCAGACATCAGTCCAGTAGCAAACTGGAGACCAAGAGAAGCCAAATGTGGAAAGTACACTGGTTTATACACAATTACAGGCATAGGCCAAAGGTACAGGAGAAAAGTGCTTTAAAAGTCACATTATCATTGGGTTGCTCCATTAAATGTTTACTTTCACTGTAGCTGTAGGTAGGCAGCAGGATGACACCAGAGAACAGGACTTTCCTCAGTGTCCAGGGCAGGTCTCTGTTCTGCTTTTCCTGCTGGTTGTTGACAGGAGTGGATGTTTGCTGCTTTTCCTTTTATCCTTTCAGATGCAGTAAAGCTCCCAAACCAAAAAGCTCCTCTCCTCTGTGCAGGACCAGAACCTCTGGCTGAGGGCTTGGGAAGGATTTACATGGGAATAGAGAATAACAAACAAACAAACAGCCTGGCCTGGAGATCCCAGGCCATGTTGGGAACACCAGTAGAAAAACTGGATGGATCATTATTGACTGGACAATTTGGTCTGGGCAGCTGAGACAATAACAGATCAAACCCTACAGTGCTGCTGGTTGGCCCTGAGAGGAGTCATCCAACAGTCCCCGCCCCCCATTTGGCTGGTGTTGAAAACAGGCATGTGGCAAGTTTGTTTGGGAAGCACTGATCCCTGTAAACTGGCCCAATATGACTTTGTTTGAAATCTGAAGTTACCTGCCCCAGCAATTCTTTAGGGAATGTGTGCCCTCCCTGTCCCCGTGCCATGATACTGGAGGCCGAACTTCTGCCTTGAAACCTTGTCTTTCCATAATTTTAGTCCCTTTTTAAACTCCCAGTCCTTCCTTCCCACGCCTATTTCCAGCACCAGGCTCTATCCCAGCAGAGCCAGAGGCATCTGATTTACTAAAAATCCAGCTATGAGCAAGCAAGGAACAGACAGGATCTGTCCTTTTTTCCACAGGGCGTAAGCCACATCTAGTAAGAAGCGAAACTTGAAGCTAGAGTTTGTTCAAAAGATAAAAGGGATGGGCCCAGCCCAGTTAAACTTGAGATGGCTGGAGAAGTGTCTGCCCACATCCCTGTAAATCATGTGGTTTGATAAGTCAGCACAGTGCAAATATCCTTCCTTCAGGCACCTGTGAGTGCTTTGTTTGGAGCCCAGCAACGCCAAAAGCTGCTCTCAGATAGCTGTGTTCCATCCCTTTCCTTTTTCTCAGGGAGAAATTTGGATTGGCTCACTCTTTAATTTAAACCATTTGCCCATTGCAGCTGCTTTTACAGGCACAAGTGTCTGGTTTCACAAGACTCTCCCAGTCCCAAGTACCTGGTGGAAGGGCAGGAGCAGCACTGGGTGCACCCCTGGCTGCAGCACACCTGGGGCTGCAGCAGTTCCCTCACTCACAGAATGTCAGGTGTCCATGCTCCTACCACTCACACTGTTCTGACTGAGCTTTTGATCATGATTTCTTTTCAGGAACTGAGTAGAGAAACTTGAGACAACAAAGATCTCAAGGAAAACCAAATTATAAGCTACAAATGAGGTTGTGGATGTTCAAGAGCCACGAGTGCTACAGTACAGCTGGCCCACATAGAGAGCTCACATGGGTGGTGGTGGAATAGTGACAGGTTTCATTTCTTTGCCTTTTGCCAGCTGTTTGTGAGCCACTGATTTAGGATAAGACTTCCACTGTAATTTTTCATTAAGCAGCTTTGGCTCCTTATCTGTTCTGTCCTCCTGATTTCCATAGTCATAAAATCATCTTCAAAAGTGTGGGGGGTTTTGTCTCGTAGTAAAACTCAGGACTTCCCAGGTATCACACATACCCTCACAGTGAACACCTTATAACCCAAACAGACAAGAAAAATCTCTTTATTCCATTTACACAGTGTTCAGGCACCATGAGAGTGCAGCTTGTTGAAAGGTTTCAGAAACAAAACCTGGGTGTGGAGCCTTCCACGCCAGCTCTTCACTCACACCCCTTTTCCCAGAGCATGTCTTGTTTGCATCCCTAGCCAGTTCTTAGTGCAGAAAGATAAAAAGAGTGGGATTCACCTCTCCTCACTTCAGAAATCTGGAAGTTAAGAAACCAGTCTGCATTAATTGTCTGGGTTCCCTGCAGAGCTGGGGTGATTCCCCTCTCCTGGGGTTAAATCACCTCTGCAGGCACTCACTGCCAGCACCACTGAGGGACCAGTGACGCCTGGGAGTCTGTCCCCTGCATGCTGAGGGAGTGATGCCACCATCAGGGACAGGAAAGGCTCCTGGGAATTGCTCATTCATTCCCACAGGAGCTGCTGGCCTGGGATTTGATGATGTTCTGCAGAAGGGTTCCAAAGAGCTGGTGGGCTGCCCTCAATGCCCAGGGACCATCCCAAACTTTGCACTCGTGGCCATTTCATCAGGAATAATGTTCTGTCTGGTATTTGCCCTTACCTCTGTTCCCTCTCCCTGGGGCTCCTCTCCAGGCTGAACAGCCCCAGCTCCCTCAGCCTTTCCTGGGCATGGAGATGCTCCAGGCCCTTGCTCATCATCTTTAAAAACAATTAGCTGAAAATACCATCAAGAGAATAAATAATCCCTCATGCAACTGATTTACACACATACAGGTGACTGCTTTCAAGCAGTAGTCATCCTCTTGGGAAAAGCTTTCTTTTTCTTGGGTCTTAACATCTTGTTGGGAATAATAAAGTAACTCAGAGAGGGACAAAAAATGTTTAACAAAACTTAGGTGCTAAGTGGTATATATTTGAATAGTTCTTCACAAGCATACAGTCAGATATTTCCTCCTCTTATGATTAATCACCCTGTGAGGGGACATTGTAAAGACTAAAAAACCCCACCAACTGGTCTCACCACAATCAAAGGTATAATTTCCCTGAAACCAGGATTTTACCCTTTGTGTATTGACACCAAGAGATTATTTAATTGCAGTATTTAATGCCAAGAAGATTCTAATCAAAATGATCCAGCCCTATTTGTCTCACTCTGAAAAATAAAGCAGAAAAAGGAAACAGAAGAGGAAACCACAAAATTAATAGGAAAGGAAAACATGTTTTTGGCATATTTTAAAGAATTCTGCTAGGCAGCTTTATTGAGCTTTATCAAAGTCACACAGTCAGATGAAGACTTAAGAGAAATGCAAAGACTAAAGATCTGAAAATCTATTCACTAGAAATTATGTACATGATCACCTGCTGGATGGTGAAGTTTGTGTCATGGGTACTTTCTAAAATATTGGTCACAGGAGGAAAAATGGTGTACACTGGTAAAAACTACTTATCATCCTTTCATCTGGCTGATTCAGTAATGAGTAAACAAAGAAGAGAATCCTGTGCCAGACAAGCAGTGCGGATCCTGTGTCTGATCTCAATATCCAGGAAAGTGTTCTGGAGGTGCTTCTGTTGCTCCTGAAGAGCTTCAGTTCACAGGCAGCAAGAGCACTTTTATTTCATAATGATGCACCTCCTCTCAGTTAACTCAGTGTATCAGTCACCAGATAAGTCAAATTCCAAAATATTTTCTGTCTCTTTTTCCTCCAGAACATTTTGCTTTACTTTCATGTCCAAAGCTACAGAGATGCTTTGCCCACTCTAAGCTCAGTAGTAAAATTAAAGAATAGGATATTTGATCCTCTTGACAGTCACCAATAATTTGGGGTTTTTTCCATGTGTTGTTTTCCCATTAGAATATGAAAATATTTTCTTTTTTTATTTTATATCTGTATATTTGTATATTGGCTGGCAGTGTGTCTTCCCAAGGATTCCCGTGGAGCTGAGGAGACAACAGCTGTGGGGGAGAGCTGCACACAGGAGATGAAGAAAATTATATTGTCCAACTACCAGTGCCAGTAAATTTGAATACAACCAAGACCCTCCTCCTCATGGAGCTGGGGATAATTTTACAGTCAACAGAAGCTGCAGAAGCTGCACATCTTTCAAATTGTTGCCTGAAGGTGAGACATGGGAGTTTTTCTTCAAAAGTGCCTTAAATGTTGGGTCTTAATCTGAGCTGATGTCTCTTGGCTCTTGCAGCCTTCCCTGCTCCTGTATAGACCCTAATGAGAAGCTGAGATGTTTGCTGCAAAATTTCATCACTGAAAGGATCTTGAAAATGTTGAAATGCTGTGATCCTTGGGAAAATCTTTGCACATCTTTGTGATTTTGTTTTCTTGACATTTCTATGCTTTTTGTCAGAAGGAAGGTAGCAGGAACGTGCAGTCTGTGTCCATGGGCTTCTATAAAAGTCTCTGAAGAAATGCTGGAGGGTACTTCAAGGCAGATATGCTGTTAGGAACTGTTAAGTCTGATTTCCTTCAATATCAGCTGAAGCTCTGATTATTTCCTTTTCCTAAGCAAAAGGTAAATAGAAAGTGAGCAGACATTCCTATTAATACAACTGTAGTGTTTCCTTGTTGCCATGGTTTTGTGTGTGTAAATGATGATAAAACAAGCACACTGAAAAGGGCAGTTCAGCACTACACAGGAGCAGGCACCACAAAAAATTTCCCTGGTGTAGGTAAGTAGTCCTTATTTAAAAGCAAGTTTTATTTGGCTGGTGTGCAGAGCTCCATCTTCATAAATGTTTAATCCCAGAGCTATCAAACCTTCCTTGACCTTGTGGTTTACAGTAAATCGGGAGGAAAAAAAGGAGCAAGATGTTCCTTTGTAGAAAATCAAGCTTAGAGAACATGGCTGGAGCCACAAATCTGTCACTGTCATTTTAGAAACTTTGACAGAAATTTATTAAGGTGGAACTTTTCTGGAACATTCCTGAATCTCTACAGCCAAAGACTTGAGAAGATAATAGATGAGTGTAAATCCAGGATCTTCCAGGGGACTCCTGAGATGGCTCCTGTAATGCAGCATGGAAGAACAGGACAAGCAAAGTGGTGTTAGAGACACAGCAAGGCCAGGCTCAACCCACAGGCCAGCAACTCCTGTCATCTTCCACCTAAATAGGTTTTAAGGTAAATCACTTCATTGCAACTTTTTTTTCTTAATGTTTTCCTTTGCAGAGGATTGTAATGGAATGGGTTGTGAGGAAGATCTGGCTTGGTCTGTGCTTCAGGTGATGGGGGGCTTTGCTTTCTAAAGGTTTGCTTGGAATGGTGAGTGAGAGGTGAATAATTGCCCGTGGATGTTAAGCAAGAAAGGGTTAGGGCCACATTTTCGCATGTTTGAGGCTAGAGTTCAAACTGCTGACAACTTTTGGAAATCTGGTTGCAAGTAGCCTCTTCCCATTTCCTTCATCCCTCTTTATATATCTCCATGTGTCACCTGCCCACTGCAGTTGTTTCTGTAGCAGAAGAGATGGGAGATACAGGAGAAGGCACAACTGGTTTCCAAGGGGAGCAGAGTCTTAGTGATAATGAAACAGATGATTCCTAGGGAGATCAGACTCTCTTTGAATGCCTGAACAGGACCCCATTGTGCATTTTAACATGGGAGAATTGGAACCCCAGCTATTTTCTCTCTTTTTTTTTTTTTTTTTTTCCCAAAAAGGAAAACAAGAACAACAACAAAAAAGAGATTTTGACAAACTGTTGGCAGATTTTAAGTTTCCTACTCTGGAATAAATTGAGGCAACTGTTTTTTAGCCTGCCATATTTCCAGTTATTAAACTGTGTGTGGTCTATCCCAGTGCTCACCACCAGAGAGCCCTTAATTGCGGGTTTCATTTGGGGCACCTGCAGTGTCGGGGAGCCTTTGAGGGGCGGGTGGGACCCTCCCAGGGCTGTGGGACCCTCCCAGGGCTGTGAGCCACATTCCCGGGCTGGTTCACAGGCACAAGGATGCGCCGGGCATGCTTGGAAGTTCAAGCTCAATGAACTGAGACCTTGGAGAACAATTGCCCCGGCTGGCAGCGCCGTCCTGGGAAGGCCTCTGAGGCTGCCCTTCCTCAGAAACGCCCCAGCCTCTCCCCAGCCGCCCTCCCTTCAGGCGTTCACAAGTTTTCCTGACAAAAGAGCAATTACAACCTGACAGCAGCAGCTCACAAAGAGGATGGGGATGACCCCGAGGAGCAGTTTCTGCGGCTCAACACATGGCCAGTCACCGACAAAGCCGGCCCGCTCCCATTTGATCCCAGAAGAGCCTCCCAGACTGGCACGCTTGACCAAGAACTGGCTGGGTGACTCATTCGTCTGGCGGCTCTGTGATTCATGAGCCTCCAGGAGGAAGGGAGGAGGGAGGCAAAAGCTTTTCAAATCTCAAGTTAAATGCAAGAGAAACACATTCCCCTCAAAGCAGACGCTCGGCTGTGTCCAAATGGTGCCGGAATGCCCACACAAAGCCAGGGCAGCAGTCCTGGTGTGACGCACGGCGAGGCTCCGGGGCCGGCCCCGCCACGGCCTGCACCTTCCCAGCTCCGTGGTTTGGAAGGCCTCGAGTGTAAAAACAGCAACAGCTCCTTACGTCTTATCCTTGTGTGCTCTGCGCGTCCTGGCCCTGGGATTTCCCCAGGAACGTCCCACATGTCACTGCTTTGGAGTTGATATTGAGGGCTTTGACCTGATATTCAGGTCAAAAAACCTCAAATTACTTTGTCCAGTTGAAATTAAACTTCTGCTCTGCACCAATAATTTTGGGTCCCTCTTATGTGGGTGAAGCGTGTCCCCAGGCAGGAGTGCCATCCTCAGAGGTGCTCACAGGAGGCAGGACAATCTCCATGATCACAGAAGAGCCTCTCACCAGCTGACCTGACTGACTGTCCCTCTCTTCGGTGACAAGGGACAGAGGAGGAGATTCCAGCCCTGGCATCAAGGAGGTCCTTCCCTCAGTGTTGTCTGAACCCTGCCAGGAGCTGTGGGTGGTGCAGAGTGTTCACTGGAATGCTGGAGCTCCCAGCCACCATTCCCCTCCCAGGCAGCATTTTATTTATTGTTATTTGTTGCTTCAGACATGTGGGTCAAAATGCTAAATTATTTAGCAGCTGTTATCAGATGAATTTTAAAACAATTAACGAGTGCTAAAAATGGGCAGCTTGCTCTCTCTCTTGGATTTTGCCAAAGACAGTGCCTGTTTTCTGTTTGCTTGCCAGCAGTTTGTGCCTCCTGCTGCTGTGGCCACGTCTGGCCTCAGAGCACGTTTGTCTCTCAGTGAGTGCCAGCTGCCTGAGCCAGGGTCCAGCTGGCCTGGGTGGGAGCTTGGAACACCCCAGGGTTTTGGGGTGTTTTTGCTTTTCTGGTGTTGTTATTGTGGTCCTGGGGGCACCGTGCATCACCCACCTGCTGTGGCTGGATTCCACAACCCCACATCCACACTGGAGACACAATGCAGGAGCTGCTAAAGCCCAGCACCAAAGAAGCCTGGGGGCTTCCCTCTCTGGGACCACCAAGACAGCTCTGAAGGATCCAGGTCTGAGCTTTTCCTTTCTGTGTTGGGGCAGGTGGGAAGGCCCCACCTGAGATGGGGTGACCTGCAGAGGCTGCACTGGGGTGTCCAGTTCACATGAGGTGGCCTTAGCCACGAGGATTATCTGTGTTGACCTGGGAAGGGGACAGCGTCCAGGGGATGGTGCCACTTAGACCCCTGTGAGAGACTACAAAATGAAAATCAACTCTGAGCACAAAGGCTCTGGATGAAGCTACTGAGCTGGGGTCAAAATAAATCCAAGGCGCTGTGAGAGTGTAGGTGTGTCGAGCCTTCCCTCTCAAGGGTTTTGCAGCTTGCCTCAATGAGAAATGATCCTCTGTGGTGAGACAGTGTGGGATGTGCAGTTCAGTGCCTCCCGAGGCTCTCAGTTCCACGAGATCAAAGTGATGAAGAGTATCCTCTAGCCACATTTCAGAGCTCCAGCACCCGAGCCCAGCTCACAGGGCAGACTTTGGCCACCAAGCATTTATCTCCATCTCCAAAGCACAGGATGTGCTTTGTCCGGAGTCAAAGGGAGGGTTTGTTTCTCTGTGGAGTTTAGGATCACCCATAGAAGCAGGTACTTTGCATTTAGGCACAGGTTTAGAGCCCCCACTGCCAGCCCAGCTCTGGGCATCCCTTGGTGGGACGTGCAGCCTTCTGCCAGCTCCGGGGAATAGGGCAGGGAGTGGAGCACATTCAGCTGAGCTTCTGTTTCTAAAAAATGTTGCACTAGGCAAAGGATTTGGACCTGAATGAAAGTGGTGGACCTAATTTTAGACAGTACCTATGAATGAAACTTGAAGCAAGCTGTTCAGGAAATACCTTCCTCTGCAGCAGTGCCAGGGAGAGTATGGGATTTAATGCTAAATTAGCCAGTGCTGATGAACAGGTTACTGTAAGAATACTTCTTCCTACTTTCAGCTAAATTATTTTTTAAAACAAAATCTTAATTTCTATGTAGATTTCCATGTGCTTCTGGAAAAGCTGCAGATCTCTGGTCTGTCCCCTCCAGGGAGCAAGAGCCTTCTCTGCATCGGCACCATATGTCACCTTTTGCTGCATGTTTGTCACCGTGGCCCCACACTGCAGAGCTGTTGGCTTCAGCCCTGGGCCTGGGGATGGCCCAAAGTGACTGGCAGGTAGGAGCAGATTTGACAGAGCTGGAAACCTGTCCCAGATGAGCAGGCATGCTGGCTTGCAGTGCTCTGTCTGCTTGTGCCCTTTTGTTGTCCAGCATCCTTTTGGCTTTGTCTCATCCCTCAGCCAGGATCTATTTGAGATCTCAGTCGCTCCCCACAGCAAAGCTACAAAACCCCCTGACTGCCCACAGGGAGAGAGAGATCAGGTGCATTGCTTGTATTTCTGGGTGGTAAATGCCTACCTGTCCCATACTTGTGCTGATTTATTGCTCTGAGCCTTTCAGGAGTATGGAAAGCTGCACTGCCAGAATAGTCCAGGCACACTTGAAAAGATGATGGGATTCTTAGAAAGACTTTTCCCTCAATTTGCGGAGACTTTATGGTGACCTGAAGCACTGACTGAATGGAAGAGGGAACCTGCCCACGTGAGTAAGCAAAGTTTATTTTGAATCTGTGTCAGCTGTGTGAAGGGATGCTGGGCACTTTCTGAGGCTGGGAAATACACAGATATTGGCACAAAACCTTGGTTCGGTTGAAGGCACAAAAGGTTATTGATTGAAGTCAGTGGAGTGAGGATTTCACTTGGGTTCTCTGCCCTTGTCCTGCCCAGGCCAGACCCATATTGCAAAAGCCATTTCCTATCCAAACACCTGATCCTGAGCATGGTTTAGCAGCTCTTGGGAATAGCTGACCTTGGTTTATGTCACTGACCGGGGTCTCTGTACAAATCATGAATGGGACAGGACTGCTGGGAACGTGCCTTGAGCTGTTTTATTTTCCAGCATCAGTCTCATTACATGGATATGACAATGGGAAGATGCCATTAGCTCACATCCCAAGCGGCAGACAAAGAACTTAATGTTACAACTTACTTTATAAGTTTTTTGACCAATCACACAAAGCAAAAGCATAATGACAGTAGTTCCATCCAACCACTGTAAGCACACGTACCTTTGGTTAAAAAATGCTTGCTTATTTTGAATACAATACCTAATTGTAAGCCTTAAAACACAATGGACAGAGCTCCATTATTAAGCTTAAAACTTCCTAATATCTCGCTAGATAAACTTTCTGTAGCTTAGGGAGTTATTCTAGACAAGCATTAATACACAGACCATTGTTGTATTTGTCCTTACTTTTCTACTTTTTACATAATTTTTCTGCTGGCCAATCTCATGGCTACTGCTTATCTCTAATCACAGTTCTGCTGTCTCTGAGGCCTGCCTTTTGCAGCTTTCCCAAAGCCCTCTGATTTTATGGATTCCCACAATTCCCCCATGAGAGTTTACTCTCATGGAAGAAAGGCAGTGGAAAGTGTTCAGCCCTTCACAGCTCTTAACAGAGGTATCACACTGGTCCCAGGTGCTCCACTGAAAACCTTTCAAATGCTGAGATACAAACTGGGGTTTCCAGCAGACATTTGGAGACACATGTACCAGAAATGTTTGGACTCAAGAGGAATGACATGGATGTCTCAGGTTCCTATTAGAACCTCATCTTGGCACCTCTTTGTTGTTTAGTAAAACCAAAGGGTACATCCTGAGATTTGCTTATAATTTCTGGATATTTTAAAAATCCACAACTGCCATGAGCTGTTCTTTCTCCAGCCCTTCCATAGCAGAATTCCGGGAAGTAACACCTTTTAACAACAAGCAAATCTGTATTAATAACTCAAAAATCTTGTGCTAGAAGTCCAACTTTCCACTGGCAATGGTTCTGGTTAATATTGGAAATTCTAAATATCTGATTAAACATTTCTGGAATTTCTGGGAATACACTGAGATGCTTAATGGGCTAGTTCTTCATAAAGGTTTTCAGCAAAATATCTTCCATTGGGTCTTAAAGGAATCCCTCCAAGTAATCCATCTCCCTAAATTCTTAATGTGGTTCCTTACATTTCCTAAGCTGGCTCCTTAAATGACTTATGTTCTCCTTTGCAGAATGCATAGACACAAGTAAACCACATATATGAGGAAGGAATGTTCCTCTGTGCCACAAAACAAATTAAATATATTGATCCAAAATCACCCCTGGAGGAACTCCTATGAATCCAGATGAAACACATGAGTTGAGTTTATTAAGGCAGCATTTCTGATAGGAGCTGGGAACAGCAAGAGAAGGAGGTTTTGCAAGAGTAAAATGATTGTTTATTAGTGATGAGTGAATCACAAAATGTCTGGCGTGTGTGTTGATCTTAGAGAAAGAACTGAAAAAGTCTGAAACCTGATCAGGTCTCTCTGAATCCATATGTCAGCAAAACTGCCTGGAAGTGAGTCTGAGTCAGGGTTCTCATTCAGACATTCTGAAATGTCCAGATTTACATGGCTGGATATTGTCATAGCTCAGCAAGTGCTGAGAAATTAGGGATGGTGAATTGGTGAATTCAACTGGTAAATAAACAGGAACAAACTTGAATTCTATATGATTGTGATCTTTTGGAGATGGTTACACAAATCCCTCAGCCATACCAGACCTGCAGAAGCCAATATAAAAGCAGGGGAAACAGAATTAATTCCCAATTCAGACTTCATAAATAAACAAGGTGTGTCCAAACTTTTGTTTTACACTGTGTCAAACCACAAGAAGCTTTTCAAATGCCTCTGTATAGAAATCAGCTTTGGGCTGGAGTAGTGTGGTTCTCTTTTGCTTTTGTGGAAAATCCTGCACAGATCATAGTGATGATGATGATGATGATGACTACTATTACTATTTTCATATATTTAGAACAGAGCCTCACCCCTTCACTTCTGGACCAATTTACACCTTTATGAACCTGTGTTCTTAGAACTAAGCAAGGCTGGTAATATGGAATAAGTATTAAAACCTCAACAAAATAGTGGTCTCTTAAATCAAAGCCATTTTGAGCCACAGGTAGAATTCTGAGCTTCAGCATTTCCATTCAGGGCCTTTCTGGTGCTAAACAAAATCCTTAACAACCATGTCATAAAATAAATTCTTCATCCTCCCATAAAGTGTTTAGCCTGTGGAAGAAAAGTGCATATCTAAAGAAATATGCTTCTTAAAGCAGCAGGAACAGGAGGGCAAAGACTTATTCACAATCTGGAGAGCTGGATGAGCACCCTGGTGGGTTTTTGAGTGGATCAAACTGAGAGAGAAATTCAGGTTTAACAGGGCTTATACAGCTGAGCAGAGGGGTTTTATTCCTATGCATCTTTTTCCAGAAACGGGAATTATGTCTAAGAATTTGCATTGCAGGAAATGAATCCATTCTTTATTCCTCTGTATTTTATAACCTATCTTCAGCATGCAAGGAAGTCGGGTTCCAGGTTTTCCCCTGCCAGGCTGTGCAGCAGGAGTGAGGATCCCTCCCACTGTGCCTTCACCAGAGCACAGCCTTGGAGGTACCTAGGGGCAGAAAGGGGCTCCTCAAAGGGGCTGCATGAGTCCTTGTGCAGGCTGCAGGACTGAAATTAGTCAGAGAGTTCCTGGTGTGGAGCAGGGCACTGGGAGAGGGCCTGGCCCTTGAGGGTCTCCTGCTGGCCCGAGGCTCCTGCGATTGAGCACAAACCAATCCCTCTGCAGAGGTCACGGAGCAGTTGCCGTCTGCAGAAGCAGGGCCTGGGCTCTGGTGGGCTGAAAAGAGCTCCACAAACATCCGTTATTATTCTTGATTAGAGCAGTTCTGCAGAGATGCCGTCAGGATGGACAGAGCTCCCTTAGCAGAGTACAGATTGATCGGGTGGAATGGGAGTCAGGAGAACACAGTGTCTAAGGCAACAAGGCAGTTCAGACAGCTCTGCAGCAGCCTAAACACATGACAGACTCAGGCAGTTCCCACTGCTGCCAACACAACTGCTCGCGGAGTCTGCCAAGAAGCCAGATGCTGCTGCTGGAAAAAATATCTTCCAGAGTTTGGCATCAAGATCCTGTGATTACCATCCAAATGGGAGGAGATGGAGTGATAGAATGTGAGTTTAGTATTTAGCACCCCAGAACTGTGCAGCAGCCTTTGAAGGCAGAGGAAAGAAGTTCAAGCAAAATATTTTTGCTAAAAATATGTTTGGAGAAATGAACTTTTTTTTTTTTAAATAGCAGAAAACCAAACTATTATTAAAACAACGCAAAATATTTTATGTCCGTATCAATTAAATGAGTAAAACCAACGAGGACTGTAGATTCTTTACTTGAGTAAATTTTGTTAAGGAATAGTTTCGTAAAGGTCAGAGCATGAGCTCTTTGTCTCTGGTGTTGTTACTAGTGGAAAGTTCCACTGCAGAGCATCACAGAGACTCCCCTACCCAAGACAAATAGAGATGGGTCGGAGCATTCCCACAGAAGTTTGGAAGGGTTGAATTCAGATCCAAAGTCTGCAGCAAGCACTTCTCATTGACAAACAGGGGCCAAATCCCTAAGTCTAAACTGACCCAGGTTTGGGGGAAAGTTGAGCACTGAGACCACCTGGGCCTGGCTCCAGACCCTGCAGTTTAAGCCCATGTTTGGAGGGGAAGCAACAGAGGGATGAGACGTTCCCTAAAGAGCTTTAAGGGCACTCCTGAGCCTCCTCCTTTCTGTGTGGCTGAGCCTGCAGAATAAAGGAAGACTTGGAGGCCCCTGTGCAGTGAGGGTACCACCAGCCTGCCTGGCCTTGCTGAAGGTCCCTGGTGGATGTGGTGGTTATGAGAGCTCAGCATGTTGAAAAAAGCAGGCGAAGCAACATCTGCTCCCCTGGCCGGCTGCACTCACCTCTACTCTCCAGTCTTGTGCTTCTATATGAGTTCTGGTCCCACTCCATGACTGGGAATCCTATTATTATTGTAATAGTAGTAATAATAATAATAACAACCCAAGTGGGAACTCAGAAACTTACATCTGGAAAGTTAAGACATGAAGACTGTTTTATTTTACTTGTATTTTTTGGTTGTTTATGACAGATCTGTATTTCAACAAATGTTATCTCCTTGCCTGTTATAACAGATCAGAAAAAAGTAAACAAAGCTATTAATCATCATCTCCCATACTCTGCTTTCTGGGCATGTCAGATCATTTTGGAGGGGAGGTGGGCAGGGAAGCAGAGAGCATCTGTTCCCTCGCTTGGGAGCTCCCCCAGGGATGCTGCCAGTGGTGCCTGTTACTTCAGGGAGGTTTGTAAAATGGAGGAGGATTCTCTCCCAAGCCTGTGTTTGTTCTGGAAGGCTCAGGCTGTGTCATTCATGGACAGTGCTGTGCCTCTCCTTGGCACAGCCAGAGTCCCAGCTGCTCTGGCTGGTGATGGCTGTCTCCCTGAAGGCCACAAAGATCCCAGGTAACTGCTGACCTAATGGATTTTGCAGTAGCTTTTGACACGTCTCACCCTGGGAGCTGATAAATTCAGCTGTTAATTCTACAACAACCAAACAAGATAATCCCAAACTTCACCCTTTAAGGTCGTTAATAACTTATGGAAACATGATGGGATGAGTCACAGAACTGGAGGGCTGCAAGGGACATCTACAGGCTCTATAGGCTCAGGGGGAACCTTCTCACTCTCCACAGCTCCCTGACAGGAGGGGACAGCCAGGTGGGGGTCAGGACCTGCTCCAGGGAACAAGAGACAGGACAAAAAGAAATGGCCTCGAGTTAAACCAGGTTTAGATTGGATATGAGGGAAAAGTTCTTCCCCTAAAGGGTTATCCAGCCCTGGCACAGGCTGCCCAGGACAATGATGGAGTCACCACCCCTGGAGGGATTTAAAAGCTGTAGAAATACGGTACCTGGGATCATAGTTTAGGGGTGGGTTTGGCAGTGCTGAGTTAACAGTTGGACTTGATGATCTTTCCAACCCAAATAACTGTACTCACCCACGTGGGACTGATGTTTTAGTCCTTCCCAGATTCTGTTTAGACACTGCTTTGCCATGAGGCTGTTTGATTGGGGAAGGGGAGGTGGGAGGTGTTTCCAGGTGAAATGACAGCAGGATGCTGACACACAGCCCTGGTGTCCTACAGTCTATCCCAGAGACCAGGACAGCTCTGCTTCCCCAGCTCTTGGCCAGGCTGGGAGCTTTGATGGCAATGAGTTCTGAGTCTGATCAGTGTCAGATGTGCAGATTTCTGCTATCAAAAGCTGGAGGCTGTGGGTGGCATCTTCACTCCTGGTCTCACCTCCACTGGTGGCACATGCTGAATTTGGGGTCTGGAGGTGTTGGGTCAGGTGGTGCTGACAGTCCTGGGGGACAGGGAGGGAGCTGGACACGCCTTTAACCCCACACAAAGAAATCTGATCTGCCCCAATTAATAGATAGGATTATTTTTCCCTGATGCACAGCAGTGCAAACTACAATTTATTATCTGTCTCTGCATTATCCCTTTTCTAGGTCTCCCCCTCACCTCACTGTGTGGCTCTGTGTATGCCCTCCCAGGCTCGGGCTCAGGTTTCTGCTCTCACTCCTACCTTCTTGAAATGTTATTTCAGTATCATCAGCAGTTTCTCTGTTTCTCCTTCCCTCTCTATGGATATCAGAATCGATAGTGAATTAAAAGAGTTTGTTCTTCAGATCATCTTGAAGTCCTTGATGGTGATGTTGTTCAGCTGATCAGGTGAAAAAAGGCTCCTGGAGCTCCCTACATCAGGAAGCCTCTCCTCAATCACTAATTTTCATCTCTGCTTGGTGATGTTACAATGGATGATCTTGCATCCAGTTTGTGTGCCAGCCACAGGAAAAGTGACTTGGTTGGGAAGGCTCCAACTGTTAGGATGCTTTAAAGAAATGTCCAGGTTTTCTAATATCTTGAACAGAGTTTCAGTTGAGCTTTGAGAGAGAAAAGATGAGGCAGTGAGCCTTTGCCATGATGAACTGGCCCCCTGTCTCTCTAAGGACGGCCCTCCACTGCTTCTGGAGGATTTTGTGCTCTCTGTGCCTTTCCCAGCCATGCGGGACCTCTGGATCCTGTATGTGGCACCTTCTGTTGGTGCCAGCAGGTGTTGGGGAATCTCAGCTGTAAATGTCTGCAGTCTCTTGCAGTAAGATGTCTTGAATACACTTCTGAAATTAAGATGCTGTAAGATTTGGGTAGTTTAAGTATTAGCAAATTCTGGCCACTTTGAAGACATCTCATAGGCCAGCTCTTTCCTGGCTGGTGTTTCAACATCAGTTCACAGGTTCTGAGTGCCTTGGAGACCAGGATTTTGGGCTGTCTTTGCACACTCACATCCTCATGTGTGACCTAGCCCTAATCTGGGGTTGAGTTACTGGGAGATTAATGTAGTTATTTATCACCAACATCTCAGCCCCCTTGGTCTTTGCCAATTGCTTTTTGCCCTGGAGAAGAATTACGTGTTCTCTGAGTAACAGACTAAAGTGGTGAAAACTGAATTTACACAATGGTGTAAATTATATTGATCTCACTGTAGCTCCTTTGTGCACTCACACTCCTGACAAGATTTCAAAACTGGATAGACCCACCAGACTATCCTAGGCTCATACAGGGAAAGCTGAGTGTGATTCATGACATAGGATTTTTATCCTCAGAGTTGGCCGATTTTACCTCTTCCCATCAGTTTACTTGGAGCACTGAACTCCAAGCAGCAATAAGCCAAGACAGCATGAGTTCCAGCACAACTGAGATCCAGGATACCCTGGATCAGGAACCACAGGTTTGTGTCAATATCCCAACTTCAGACAGCACACAAGTCCAAGTTTGTCCTTTGAACAGAAAGGTAATATAACACACCTGAAAAACTGTACAAAAACCAAAACAACCACAGTTACAGCTAAGCCAAGGCACTGCCAAAAATGCCTTTTTTGGGGAGCACTGCTGACCTGGTGGCTGTCTGCTTGTGTCACCTGCTGGGAAGGAAGGGACCTCAGTTGAGGGGCTCCCCTTGAAAGGAGAACTGCGTGTAACTTCCTCTCCTCCAAGGATGGCTCAGGCACAATGCCCTCACCCAGCCTGAGCTGGCCATTGAAAAGTTAGATGATTTTATTTCTAACTCTTACATAGTTCAGTTCTTACTAGAGTAACCCACTCATTGCAACCATGCACCCCCTCACTGATATCACGCTTTATTACATATGTTACAGATAAGTGCTGATTTGAGAACTGCTGGTCACCTCCTTTTGTCAGTATGGCAGCATTTGGTTGCCTGCAGAAATATCTGAAGCTCACCTCTCTGGTGAGATCTGTTTCTCTTATTCCTGCCTGTAGAAAATACCTTTATTTTCCCTGTATCTGGAGCTGACTTAGCTTGGTTTCAGAAAATCAGAGGCATAATTTGCTTGGGCTGTGAAACATAAGCCTTTAAAGTCCACACACTGAGCACTTAGGGCAGTTATGGTGTCCTGGTTTCCTGGGAAGCACAGCTCCACTCATTAGGTGCAAGTCACCCAGGCTGAAAAGTCACTGGTCATTCCCTCAGGTCATGGACTGCACTCCAGCAGCTCCAATTACCTCAGCAGAATGGGATCACCCATAACAGCCTAAGTAAATCAGGAAGTCACCAAACAAGGGAAGTAATTACAGCTTCTTTCAATCCTGAAAAAGCAACCTGTTCTTTTACGACCCATCAAAACCATGTGTTTGCCTTTAGTGGTTAAAATAAAGGGTGTGCAATTTGGGAATAATCCAGCTATGAAGTTTCCTTAGTAATTGGCAAGTCCTGAAAGGTTTTCACTTCGGCAATTTAAAGGTGGTGAGCATGAAATTAATTTAATTTTCTTTTAGATTAGCCTTTAAGGGACACTACAAAACCAAAGAATGACATTCTCAAAGGGTGAACCCTCATTTCACCCATTTGACATAAAAATTATTTTATTAACTACCTTTAAATTTCATTTATAATGTGAATTAGTAATGCACTAAAACCAGAATGTCAGTCACTGTAGCTGTATCAAACATTCAGAATTCAAAAAATATTTACCCTTTTCAGAGAAAGGTCTAGAATATTACTCAATTCTAGCAGAGCTACTGTCACTTCAGTCCTGGTTTCAATACACCCATTCATTTGATTCAGACTCAATTGATTATAGGAGAAAAAAACCCTTGTTTGCAATAAGTCTACCTGCATTTTTATACAGCACTTTTCAAATGCTTAGGGTACTGGTGTGGGAGATTGCTTTAATGGATGGATTTTTGGAAATCTGAGCATGAACCAGCTCCTCTCTGTGGAAATAAAAAGTCTGATGCCACATGGTCCTTATGGCTGAGCTTAGGCTGAGATATCACTAATCCAGCTGAAATCAGGGGATGACTCAAAGTCCTTTGAATGCTGTGCGTCCCTGCTCCAGGGCAAAGACACAGGATGTTTAATTCTGAGGAATGTTTTTCACCTAAATTATACTTCATTCACTTTCTTCTCTGGAAAAGGCTTTTTAAAAAGAATAACAAATATATTAGAATATTACTCTGAATTTTTGGTAGGGACAGTGTCTAAAGATCACATCCTCTATTTTAATTGAAAAATTAATAATTAGATCATTGTCTTACATTGTTCTGCATTTATTCAATATCTGTGTGCCAAATGTTCAATACCCTTTATATCACATAATTTACTTGACCAAGGTGTCTGCATGAACCATCTCCAAATCTCTGCCTGTTTCTCAGGTGTGTTTATTACTGCTGAAGCCAATGGCTGTACCATTGGTACTTGGTCACAGTAAGCTGTGACCAAGCAATGAATGGCAGAGCAGGATCCCAAAATGAGGCTCTTGGTGTTTCTGGGAAGGAATTAAAACCTGTGTTCCTCCCTGCTGAGCCTTCTCTGAGGGCCAGACCTGCACCTTCCCAGCAAATCATCTTTCTTCCCAAGAGGCCCAGAAAGTTTGTGATATACTGGGTGTTCTTCAGCTGCCACTGAAATGTTGTGAGTGTTGTCCTTTAAACAGGGCACAAGATCTTTTCGAACTCAGAGAAAGGGCAGCAATGCCAGCTGCTAATGAAAATTTGGGGAGAAAAGAGAAAATGATAGAACCCTCCAACACTGAGCTGTTTCCACAGGCTCCGTGATCCTCTCTGCTCCCCACATGCTCCTTCCTGCAGTGGTTTTCCCAGACCTGCTCTATGTTCACTGATTCATCCTCTCCATTGCTGACACACCTAAACATTTCCAAAGGAAGGCAAGAAACCAGGTCAGCAGAGTCAAAGTAACCAAGGGAAAAAACACATATTCTTGTCCTGAGAGAAAAGTCAGGAAGAACAAGAATCCCGTAAAGTGGGATTTAAAAAAGGAAGAAAAAGAAGACATCCCCAGAATGGGTTTGAAAACCAACAGCTGACAGCTGTAGCATATTTGGTGTCTTACATCCCAATGGCTCAATGAGAAGAGCAAAGATGATGGTACAGCCTCTGAAAATCCTACGTCCCAACTATTTTGGGTTTACTCAATGTGACCACAGAGTTGCAGCTGCACGCCAACTATCTCTGTCCCTTAAACACATGGGGAGCAGCCTGCCTTGGGTGCTAAGCTAAGGTGCCAGAGAAAAGATGTCAAAATATTCTCTGGCAGAGAGCAAGAGCAGGACCTCCCTGTTGTGTGTTTCTCCCTCAACAGCCTGAATGGCAGCCACACTCCAGCCCTGCTTCCATGGGCTGGTTCTGCCCAGAAGCCTACTGGACTGATAAGAACTTCCTTTCTATTGCTTCCTGTTATATCTTTGCCTTTTCCCCTGCTCCTTTCCAGATTTTGTTTTCCAAAGTAGCTGGCACACAGCTGCTTGTTGTGATTCACACACTAACAGTAGTGGGTTCTGATCTCTAAACGTGGACGTTTTAGGCCAAAAAATAACTCCTCAAGCATTTGGTGGCTCCTTCAGGACCGTGGGGCAGCCGTGTCCCCATGGACACCACTGGTCCTGCCCCCAGCACCCCATCTGACTGGGGCCATCTCAGCCACCACAGACAAACTGCACTCACATGGAGCTCACGTGCATTTTTGCAGCTGAAGCCATCTGGGAATGTAAAGCACACTGACCAAGGAAAGTTGGGGAATGTGAATGCAGAAAGAAAAGAAAAGGAATATGGCGAAAGCAGGAGGTAAGAACATGAACACTATTTATTTAACACTCAACATATTAAGTCAAATGTATGCGAGTGACCTTCCCTTTGGTTAAGACCTTGGATCAAACCTTTGATATCTGGATGGGGATTAGCTGAATGAATGTTTGGCAGAGACACCAGGTGGCTACAAAAGGTAAAACTCACCTATCAGTGCCATCTTGGGTATGTTTGGTATGGTGCCAGTGAGGAAATCATTATTCATGTCTGGATTCAGATGTGGAAGGAATGCAAACATCCAAAATGCCTTTTCCCCATATTTTAAGAGTGTTCAGACCCAGGGGTTGGTTTTGTCTCTATGAAGGTAAACTTAGTCCTCTAGAGGGCATGGTTACACTGATGATATATTTAATAATTAACCGGTATTACCTTGACTATCTGCTAATTTTTACTGGTGCAAATCAGGGGCGGGGGGGAGGGTCAGTGAACTGGCACAGGTGAACTTCATTCATTGTCTTTAAACCTTGTTGTAAGGCTTTCCATAGAATCTCTTTTCTTAAGGAGACCGATCCTGTATGGGCAGGAAGCTTTGGGTTTGATCATTGGGGAAGCTTTCCAAGAGGTATTTGGAATTCATTCCTTCCTACCAAAATCCAGTATGAAAATCTATTTTTCACATGTATTTGTGCTCCTGCTTTGGTTAATCCCTGCATCCCTTGGCAGCAACCTGGACTGGGTCATCTGAATAGCAGAACGATGCAGGATTAGAGTCCATCCTTCTCAGCAAACTTGGAGGCTCCAGACATTACATGGAAATTATTTGTGTTTGGGCAATCTGGTGTTGAACTTATCCAGCCAAATTTCCAACTTAACAAAATCAGGCAGATGTCAATATGGCCACCAGCTGTCTCACTGCACGTGTTTCTCTGGTGAGCAAACAGAGCAGAGGGCGGAATTCAGGACTGCACAACACAAAAGAAAATTCTGCCCAAGATGATCCAAAAATCCACCTCTCCTCCAGGGCAGAACGAACTGTGCAAAGTCCTTTTAATCTGGAAGTCACGTCTTTGTAGAGTTTACACAAAGTTCACTTGTCTGTAATGGAAACACCTGCATTTTATTCAGTTTTACAATATTTAAATCCCCTTATAAAATAAATGGCTACTTGGTGGAGAGGTACCCATGCTGGCTGTCCAAGATCTGATGAATTTTAAAGTTATTTTCTAAGATGCAGTAGAGAAAGAGCAGGACTGAAAACAGCCATCAGCTGCTGCTAGGAAGGGAGAAGTATCAGTCCTTTTTGTAGCTTCCTTCAGCTTCTGAGTGCATTCCACTCTCATAGCATGTTAAGATTTCCCTCTTGAGTCATCCCTAGCATCAAACCAACACCTAAGAACTGAAAAGAATGTTAATGGCATTAATTGGTTATAATCACTGGGCTGTACCACACACTATCCCTTCACTTCTTCAGGTACAACTGGAAGTCATCCTCAGCCATCACCTTCTCTTGGTCCTGGACCATGATGATTATGGTCTTACGTTTTCTCAATTCCTCTACTTTTTTATGAGTTCTTTCTTGTGACTGAGGGAAGGATGTTCTTAACTGGTTTAAAAGGTGTCTACTGGCTTTGAATGAATCTACATTTCCCAGTTCAAAGCGGATCTTGCAAGGGTGGGCTGTCCTTCTCTTGTCCCTGCTCAGACACTGGACAAGGTCAATATGATGTGTTGCTTCACACAACTTTGTTGTCAGTGAGTTTGCAGGAAGAATACAGCCTAGAAAATGGTCTTGTCCCAGAAATTTGATTCTGACCTGGTAATCTAACATTTTTCTGCAAATGGATTAATGTTCTCTGGGTGACATCATAGATACCTGTTTTACTGCCAAAACCTCATTCACTGTAGGTCTGGTGTGTGAAATGACTAAAATAGGACTTGCCCCTCAAAAACATGGCTAGATTTCTATGCATAAGTAAACTCCTTTCCGTAGCCTAGTTAATAAATATTAAAATGTACCAGGTGCATCCAGTTTTATTCTCTGTTTCAGGATGACAGCCAGACAAAACTCTCATTCAAAACAGAAAGAAATTATGTAATTTTCTGTTCTCCCTTTTTTGTTTGTATTCTGCTAATTGGATTTGATAACAGCAAGAATTTCCTAATGTAGTGCAAATCTCCAGTTGATCTCTTTGTGCTCTGTCTCTCCACATCCACTTGCTGTGGACTTCCCAGGTTCTGGGGGCAGGTGTGTTCTGTGTTTAAATCAGCAGCTCCCTGGCCTCAGACACCTCAGCTCTGTCACAATAACAATGCTCTTTCAGCATTAAAAATAAGGTTAGAAACTGGTTATGCAAAGCAGGTTCTGAGGTCAGAGGTGCCCTGATGAGGTCACTCACAGCTCCAGGTTCCTCTGCAGTCTGTGGTGCAGACATCCCCTGGCACAGCTGTGGGCTGGACACAACTTTGCAGCACACGTGAAAACACAGCATGGAAGCCATTGCAGAGGAGGGAGAGGCTGGACCAGGGCTGTGCTGGCTGCAGCACTGGACATGCGGATCCAGGTCATTGTTACTGCAACCATCTCCCAGTTCATCCATAGCAGCCATTTTAAGGACTTTTCAGCATTTCCCTCTTGCCATCAGCTGAAGAGGGTTTGGCCATGCTTCATTTTGCTTGGCTGGAGTGCGTGGAGGAGCAGTGACCCTGTGATCCACGCCCATCTCTCCACCACGGCGCAGGCAGCCAAGCACTGCTGGCCCTGGTGGATATTGCTCAGCAGATCTTTGTCAGGCTTGTCCAAACAAGATATGTTACCACTGACCTACCAGCTCGAGGTTCATGCCTCTGACTCCAGGATACTTCTTGGTGTTGTTTTCATTGAAATAATTAGTTATGGTAAGATTATCACATTAAGAGGGATTTTTTTGTTTGTTTTAAGACAAATGGCAGTCTCCTTGCTGTTAGGGGCTTGGTAGGTACTTTATTCTTTTACTTTCCATTCCAGCGTGGGTTTGGGTTCATGAAAATGAGAGAACCTCCACCTTGAACAGAGCCAACTCCTTTCCAAATCTCCCCCACCCCTTGTCAGTGTCATTTATTGGTGGCTAACACAGCTCAGGCCTCTCTAAGTGAAAGGTGCCAATCATGCAGAATTATGCAGTGGTTTTGCACAAAGCCAACTCACCTGTTTGCTGGAGTCTTGGATCAGACCACCAAGCACATTTTCACTTCTGCCTAGGAATGAGCCAAAGCCACAGAGTCAGATCCAAATCTGGCTTCAGGTTCTCATGGCCTGATCCTGATGGACTCTACAGCTTCTTTACTTAAAACACCATGAGAAGATCAAAGAGTGGCTTCAGATGAGACTCTGGGGCATGACAGAGCATCAGTCCTGGTTCAGAGCCACCACAGGGCATGGTCTGACCAACTTTTTACTCTCTAGACAAATATATTTACAGATTCTGTTCTGATCTCCTTTTGATGATTGCCAGGCTTTCACTTTAAATTTCTGCCCTTCCCAGATCACACAAGGTCCCAGATCAGCTCAAACATTGCACATCCAAACTGATGGTGGCCCATATTATTTTCCCAATGCTTTTTTTGCACATAGAGTGGCATGTATTTTGGATCTGACATCTGAAATGGCTCATTTTCTTCATATTTCTTGACTGAGTTCAGAGGAGCTAGCTGTGCTGGGACTGCAAGGAGGAATGTTAATTTCATTGAGTCTTTTTTGAAGGAACATTTAAGAACTAGCATTTGCTGTGAGGGCTGATAAGCAGGCGTGTGCATCTCATTTGCACCCTCTGAATCTCAGGTCCAAATCTTAATGAACAAAACTCTTCGTCTTTCCAGGAGGGAAGCACTATGGAGTGTCCAGTCTAATGCATTAAATTATTCCATTGGACATCTTGAGAGTTTGTCAGTCATTTTGCTGGAAATACCATGACAGAACGTAGAGCTTTTCATACAAGAATTTATCTTAAAGCCTAAATAGTTCTGTGATCCATTAGGAAGAGTTGGCAACCAGATACCCAGCAGAGCGTTGAGGGGTGGGAGCCATCCTGTAAAAAATTACTTTCCAAAGTGGAGTTTGACTTCATCCAGCCCAGCACTCCATGGAGGGGCTTGTGTGGAGGTTCCTTGGGAACAGACAGCAGGAATGTAGCTATAGGTCTGGGGAGTTGTTGCATTTCCGAGCTGAATTTATTATTACTGTGTTTCCAAATTTCCTTTCAAGTTCCTAATTGCCAACAGCCAAACCAAACTCATTTGAAGACAAGTCTGTGTCCATCCACAGCCCTACAGCACTGCCAAGCCAGATTCTGTTACAGTGCTTAGGAAAAATTACTTTCTATGCCTTCAATGCATTTCTGGTTTTCAGTAATACTTTTTCTTTTGATTCTGTCGTTGCTTCTTTCTCCTTCAGTGACTTTACCTCTGTGGAGTCCCCTGCCACTGCAGATCAAGGGCTAATCTTTTCAGGTCAGTTTGTGGGAATTTAGGTAAATAAGTGGGTATTCCCATAAATCATGTGTTTTCAGAGGTCACTGAAACTGCTTATATTTCCATTGCCTCTGGAGAGACTTTTAGCCCTGGCTTCTAGATAAATCAATTAAATTTCTTTTGCTGACAGAAATAAGAATAGCACTGTTTGCAAACTTATTACATCCCTTATTTGTGAGGGAAGTTGGGAATGTGGCTGCCAGAATTGCACCCCCCAAAGAGTCCATCCTGAGTACCTCAACTTGGCCAAATTCCCACTGACTTCAGTGGCAGGTTCCGTTGTGGAAGGAAAGCCAGTGGGATCCTGGGGGCATCAGGAAGAACATTCCCAGCAGGTCAGAGACCTCAGCCCTGGGGTCACCTCTGGGGTCAACTCTGGGGTCACCTCTGGGGTCACCTCTGGGGTCACCTCTGGCTGCTGTGTCCAGCTCTGGATGCTCAGCACAGCAGGAACAGGAGCTCCTGGAGCTGAGCAAGGGCCTGGAGCATCTCAGTGCCCAGGAAAGGCTGAGGGAGCTGGGGCTGCTCAGCCTGGAGAGGAGCCCCAGGGAGAGAGAGGGGCCTCAGCCCTGGCTGTCCCTGGCTGTGTCCCTGGCTGTCCCTGCGTGTCCCTGGGTGTGTCCCTGGCTGTCCCTGGCTGTGTCCCTGGCTGTCCCTGCGTGTCCCTGGGTGTGTCCCTGCGTGTCCCTGTGTCCCCCAGTCTCTGTCTGTCCCAGTCTGTCCCTGACTGTCCCTGTGTCCCCCAGTCTGTCCCTGTCTGTCCCAGTCTGTCCCTGACTGTCCGTGTGTCCCCCAGTCTGTCCCTGTGTCCCCCAATCTGTCCCTGTCTGTCCCAGTCTGTCCCTGACTGTCCGTTTCCCCCATTTCTGTGTTCCCCCAGTCCCCTTCCCAGTCTCCTTCCTGTCTCTTCCGTGTCCCCCATGTCTCTTCTTCTGTTCCATTTCTGTCTGTCTTCTTTCCCCAGTTCCCTCTCTTCGTTTCCCCCAGTTGTCCATGTGGCCACCTTGTGTTCCTGTTCCCCATCTTTGTGTGTCCCCAGTCTGTCCCTGTCTGTGTGTCCGTGTGTCCCCCAGTCTGTCCCTGTGCGCAGGCTCAGGGCAGCCCCAGGCTCTGCTCCAGGCCCAGCCATGGCCCCAGAGCCACGGGCAGGGCCTGAGCCCAGGAGCTGCCCCTGCCCAGGAGGCAGAGCTGCTGCCCTGGGCAGTGCCAGCCCTGAGCAGATGGGGCAGAGGCTGTGCAGTGTCCCTGCCTGGGGACATGGCAGAGCTGTGAGCACACCCTGCTGTGCCCTGAGCTCTGGGATGGAGCACAGAGGGGACACCAGGTGAGCCCTGGGCTCCCTCAGCCTGACCCACTCTGGGATGCAGTGTGATCCCATGAAAGCAGCCAACCAACACCAAGGAAGTCAGAGGACATGGAGCACACTCAGAGCAGCAGCAGCAGGAGGAGGTTTCATTCCAGGGTGGGTGAATTCTGCTGCTCCAGTTCTCCTTTCTTCCATAGGCAGATGTGTGCCAGTCTCCACAGCTCTCACACAAGCACATGGACACCACTGCGCTTTGGAAAGACAGGTGACTTCCAAGGGAGGAGGAATTCTTTTTGTATGAGATGGAAAGGACCTTAGTGCAGAACAAAGACAGAGTGAGGAGCAAGGCACGCTGTCTCCAAAATGAGTTTAAAACCATACAGATGTAGAAACAGGTGTTCAGGATATGTCTTTCCCACCTTACATCCCTTTCCAAGCTAATCCACATTTGAGGACACAAAATACTGTAAGCATTCCTCCTTCTTCCAATACAACTGCATTCATTCTTCCATCCCACAGCTTTCAGCGCCAGGCATATTCCATCCACACAGAGCATAGCTTGCATTCCTCCTCCACCACAAACACACATCCTACTCATGGTCTTCCACACTTGCATACGCACAGTGAGTGGAGAATATTGTACTCACTGAGATACTGGCTGTGGCTCCAAGGTGTGGGATCCTCTTCATCTTTGCACGTTCTCCTCAGCTGCACAATTCCAGACTCCACTGAATTGCTTCTTCTCCTTTAAAAACAACTTGTGAATGCAGGGAGAAATAGTGATCAGACACTTGTCTCAGATACATGGAGATGAGTATTAGGTGGAAAAGCCCTGGCTGATCACTTGTACATCCCGCCCAGCAGTGGCTCCACTCACTGAATTAGGAGTTCTGGGACATAAGGCCAGTCACAGTGTTCACCACAGCCCATCTGATATATTTGGGCTCCTGATCCTGAGCAGAGCATTTAGAATGACAAATGCTGAAGGATTCAAACCATCAGTAGTAAGGTGTGACTGTGGTTTGGTTTTGTCTTGGTGCCTGGCAGACAGACACTCTGGTGGGTATTGCAGCATAAATTTGTGTGACCAATCCTTTGTGGTCTCAGTACACTGCAAAGAGTCATCCAAAGGACAGGCCAGGTAAGGACCTGTAACGTCCAGAGACATTTGCACCTTGCTGGATGGGAAATGAAGAAATCCTCTTTCTACTGAGTCACATTTCCCCAGTCCCGTATGATATCCTTGCCACAGGGATGGGAGTCCCTGCTGCAGTCCCACCCCTCCCTCATGCTCCCTCTCCAAGGGGCTCCTCTGCAGCTCTCACTTCAGTCTTCACTTCTCTGAGGGGGTACAAAGTGAAAAGGAGGAAAAAGAATTAACTTGGTGTCAGTGGAAATACTGCTTCTGAGTTTGCCCCAGCTGCCAGATGTGGAAGTGGCTGGCAGGGGCAGAAGGGCTGCAGGTTTTGGACTGGAGCAGATTTTGGACGGGAGCAGGTTTTCAGTTGTCATTGACTGATATTTGTGGGAAGCTCTATATGTCCAAACCTCCTCAGCCATTCTCTTGGCATCCAGCACAGCAGCTGAGGGGGCTAAAGCTGGGCTGGAAGCTGTAGCCAGGGAGTCTCACCATTAATTCTGCCATTTCACCCTGCACATCTGACCTCTTTAAGAGTGATTTGATGTTTCTTTAAGAAACACCCTGTCTCTATGAAGAAATGCCAACAGAAGAGAAGTTTCAAGCTTGCTATTTTTATTTAAGTTGTTGGAATAGTATGGACATAATGTAAGTAACGGGACCAGCCAAGAGGGTGTCTGTCAGTCAGTGACTCAGTCTTCAGATCAGACAGATGCAAGCCCATATAAACAGGTTCAGCCCAAAAGTCATGATAATAAATAATTTATTTTCATACATTTCAAAACACCAGATACAGTAAAGCAAGTGTTTTCTTTGGAAGCAGGCAGTACTGGTCGGCTGGATCTGCTTCCCACACCAGCAATAACATGTTCTGAATGAGTGCAGGGAGATTCTGACCACCATTCTGCCAGAGCCTACTTGGTTGAAGACTGCTGAGTCTTAGGAAATTGCTCTGAAAGGAATTAATTCAGTGCTTTGAGGTACATGGCATCGTCAGGATTTCATTCCATCACTGGAAGCAGTAGAGAAATGGAGTCAGCCAGGTGGGCATCTGGAGAAAATGGACTTTCAAGGCATTTTTTCTCATCATTATGGGGTTGCTGAGTCACTCCAGCAAATGGAAAATGTCCCAGGACATTTAAAGATGATTTTAGATCATCTGAACTGCCACATTAAGCTGGGAAAATAAATACATGGCAAAGCATGGGAGCACTGGAGTGCTCCAGGTGAGGACAGCAGTTGGCTCCAAGGAGCCCCTGGGAGCTCCAGTGATCCTGCAGGGCCCAGCTGGCTGAGAGGAGCCCAAGTGACCCTACAGAAGGAGTTTGGTGTCAATGCAGCAGCCTGACCTCTGATGTTTTAGGGTTTGAGATCCCTGTTAATATGGTAATATCTTACTCCTTCAAAGTCTCACTGCTGGTATGTGAAGGTAAAAGTCAATACAGGAGCAAAAACATATGCCCAAATGTGCAGGTAAGGTTTCCAAATATTTCAAATCATCTGTTTAAGTTGTAATTAGAAAAGAATTCATCACTAAGCTGGATATGACCTTGCCAGGAGAAAGGAAGAATAATGCAGGCAGTATGTTAAGCAGCATATTCCAGGGTAGTGGTCTCTCAATCTGGTATCCATGCATCTTACTTTGAGGACAAACCATATGAACACAAACCTTTACTCATTATTTAATATGGTCATTTATAAAGCAAAATAAATAGATATTTATTTTTACTATCATTTAGCTGTGCATGTTTTGTATTTGTCTAAACAAGGCAAAAGTACAAACTGCTTTTCTCACTGAGCTCCCAGGGAATTTGGCAGATTTCTGCTGCATCTTTGGGTGTAAACCTGGGGTCACATCCACCCTTACTTGCAGCAGCCCCATTCACATATTTGCATTTATAAACGGAGATCCTGTCCTGCCTCCATTTACAGATCAAATGCAGTCATTTTAGCAGTGAGAAGTGAAAAGATTTCAATAGCTGCTGGAACTGGGCGGGCTCTGCAAGCCCCAGCTGCTCATGGGTTTAGCAGCAGCAGCAGTAAAGTCCATGGGGTTGATAAGCAGAGACATGGCCTGACTTCCCTGTACTGCCTGGCATTGTCTGTGAAGGTGACCTCAGACCTGATGGGCAGAAGGAGAACTCTTTAACAGCCCTCACTTCCTCAGGTGCTGCTGCACTTCCAACACCTGCAGTGGGCAGGGAGCACCTCTGCCAACTCAAACACCTCTCATCAGAAGGATAATTAATCCCTCAGAATAGCCATGGAATATCCAATGCTGCTTTGAAAAGAGAAGTATGAGCTTCACATGTTCTGGAAGAGAGCACCCAGAATGGGTTTATTGGAGGGTTTTGAAAGAGGTGGAAGGGAAGAGAGTGTGGAGCAAATTCTTCTACTTGAGGTCCTTTGTCAACAGGACAGGAAGGAAGACATGTGCAGGTCAGGGCACTGAAAAACAAATGCCAAAGCAGGAACAATCACTGACAGTTATGGCTACAAGCCAGGTTCTCAAGCTGGAGGCTCCAAGATATCAAATACTTTGTCAGTCTCAGCAAGCTGGTAAATAAAGAGAAGGGTTTGGAGCTGATCCTCACAAAGAGTGCTTTCAGCCTCAGCTCCTACTTCAATACTCTGCAGCTGGGGGAGGGCACAGCTGCACAGAGTTTCATTTCTGCATCCAGCAGCAGTTTATGACAGGCTCCATCTCATCTCAAGCATCTGACATAGACATGCATCATTGTCCAATTCTCAGATTCTTGCATCTAAAAGTTTAATAAGCGCTTCATTTGATTTCTTAATGCATTTCACAGAAAGTGAACATTTTTCCTGGCAGAGCAGGGACTCTGAGCTCTTTTATCTGCACCCCATAAAGGGCTGGGATGTCTCTTTGAGCTTGGCCAATAATTTGAAAGTAATCCAGATTTTGTTTTTCCTGCAGGTCTAAATGAAAAGTGAATGTTTTAAGTGGAGGAGTAAGAGGTACATTGAATTTGGAAATATGACCCAAGTAGCAGCAGAGCTGTGGAAAAATTCAAGGAGTTACTAAATCTTTAAAACTCAATTGTTTAGAAATTAGGCACATAGTTTTAAAATGACATTTTGGCAAAGCTGTTTAAGTTACCCTTCCCATCATATATTTTATTAAACCTTTGCCATATGTCCAGTCTTAACTGGCCAGCAGTGTCCCCAGGAGTGTCCCCTTGTTGCCTCCAAACTCACTAAATGACCAGAACACATGTCCAGCCATTGCTCATCAGCACTTGAAGAAGCCTTGCTGCTTGGTTCTAAATTCCTGGCAGCAAAGGTGAACTCCTGCCATTTTCCCTTAGCAGTGGGTCCTAGGGAAGGGAGGCCACTGGAGGAGATGATCTTTCTCTCCCATAATACTGCAAGTATCATAAGCTGAGCAGCTTTGAGTTTCTTAAGGCTGAGCTGCTTCTCTCACGCTGTAGGAGCAGAAGAACATCTGGTCTTAGCTACTGTTTTTCAACTGGATCATCTTGTGCCTCACTAAAATGAATGAGAAACACATGCAAGCTGTATTTTCAAAAAGTTGTATTTCATTGATGCAACTCAAGTAGTGATTTTCACATGCAATTAGATACACAGATGTAGACAAGCAACAATTTACACACACACACTGCATTTCCAACGAGGCCCTACGAGCATTCCCAGATGCTTTACACATGGAAATAGGCACATGGAGAGGAGGCATGGGAAAGTATTCACATGTGCAATTGTATCTTCCCACAGCAATGCCTGGGAATTAGAAAGGACTGACTGAGACAATATTTTGGATGTAAAATCTGATGACACTTTCAATTCTGTTCTGCAGGCCCCACTATAAATAATGCTAATTATTAATTATGATCTGCCTACAACAGCACTTCCCCAGGCACTTTGCTCCAGAAAAGGAGCTGCAATTGCCCTGGTGTTATTCTGCTTTTGAGAAGAGTTTTGGAACAGCCATCAGTGTCCAAAGCACTGCAGGAACAGCATAAAGATGTCCCCAAGACATTGATGAAGAGTGAGAAACTGAAGAACAACTGGAGCCCTCTGCTCCGGAGCCCGGGTAGGAGAGTTGGGGCTGCTCATCCTGGAGAAGGGAGGACTCTGGGGAGACCTCAGAGCCCCTTCCAGTGTCTAAAGGGGTTCCAGGAGAGTTGGAGACAGACCTGGGACAAGGGATGGAGGGACAGGACACAGAGAATGCCTTTAAGTGACAGAGGGCAGGATTAGATGCGACACTGGGAAGAAATTCTCTCTTGTGAGGGTAGGCAGGCCCCAGCACAGGGTGCCCAGAGCAGCTGTGGCTGCCCCTGGATCCCTGGAAGTGTCCAAGGCCAGGCTGGATGGGGCTTGGAGCAACTTGGGATAATGGGAGGTGTCCCTGCCCATGGCAGGGGTGGAATGGGATGAGCTTTAGGATCCCTTTCAACCCAAACCATTCTGTGTGTCCATGACTTGATGTCCCTGGATAGCTGCCCTCACCAGCATCTGACAACTTCCCCCAGAAATGTCCACAAAGGACACAGGGCATGAAGGCAGTGACAGCAGGGTCATGAATCACAGCCACTGAGTTCCCAACAGCTGAATGCTTGGATGTGCAGGTCCTTGCACATGGAATTACCTGCTGGAATCCTGGCTGAGAGCTTGCAACAGCCTCTGCTCATTTCCCTAAACAGAAAATTTCTCTGACCCCCTTCAGTCCCTGTTTCTATTAACAGGCCAAGCAAGCTCTAAGTGCCAACATACTGAAGAAGTGGAAAAGTTGGTTTATAGAAAGGAAAAAAGGGGAAGGAAAAGAAAACAAAACCCGAGTTATTTCCACAATGCTTGCATTCCCATGTCTTAACCCCAGCATTCCCAGCACGTGCATTTTTATGGGGCATCTGAAAACCAGCCAGGATGCAAAAGGAGCTTCAAAGTGTTTAAGGAAAGGAAAGCTGAGAGGGACACGAGGGGACTGAAGTCAGGCAGGGAGGAGCAGAGAGCATGGCAGCAGTACTGGACTCTGCTGTCCCTCTCCTGCAGTCTCAACCAGGACCTTGCTCTGCAGGTGACCCAGGACAGCAGCACAGGACAGGAAGGTCTGTCAAACTCAGTTACTTAGAGGGTTTTCATTTCCCTTTTGGTAGGTTGAAATAGCAGAGCATGACCAAAATATGTGTAAGTGCAGTTCTTTTGTCCCTGTAGTTAAACCAAGGCGAATCTTTGAGGTGGGGCTTTTGCCCAGGTGGGGAGAGGGACTGGAAGGCATCCTGTGCTGTCCCTGGTGGTGGTCACAGCTGCAGAGAGGGGAGCAGAGGCACCTGTGGTGTTACAGAGGATGTGCAAGTGTGGAACATTGCTGATATCCTTTACTGGACCATGGATGCTCAAGGGATGAGAGCACTTGGACAGTCAGTGCCACAGCCAGGACCAGCTTATACACCCCTGCAGCATCTTCTGCAGGCACAAGGGACAGCAGCAGCCCCTCAGCCAGTGAATTCCTGTCCCCAGCAAAGCTCCAAGCAGACGCCAGCAGCCCCTTCCTGAGCAGTGAGTCCATCCTGTGTGATGGAGCTGCTTTACTCTCTAAGGATTTTGTCAACACCTCAGTATTATTAAAAGGTTGCTTTTAAAGTAAATTTCCTTCTTTTTCCTTTGTACTTTATAGAGTATTGCTGAAGACCCTCTCCCAGCCCAAAATGAGGATCCATTCCAGGTTTGCAGTCATATCAACAGTTGGTTGGTGATTTATTTTAGAGGTGCTGGTGTAATTACCCAGCACAAACTCACACTGAGTTCCCTGCAGCTAATGAGTCTTTCCGGAGAGGAGAAGGAGGAGGTCTGGTTGGTTCACTAAACCATGTGCAAGTGAATGAGCTTCTAGAATGAATCCAGTCTCTGTAAAGACAGTATGTCCTGAAAGCTGTCAGGCCTTATTACAAATAAAAATGGCTCAGCTTCTTTAAACTGAACATTTCAGCCCCATTTTGCCAACAACACCATGCTGATGTTCTTTTATCCCCAGCATTTCTGTTTGGGTCAAAACATTGATGGATTTGTTTTGCCATTATAACTTCTGTCATCTATAGCAGCACGTTGGCTACACAAGGCAGGGTTTGGCCAACAGTGCCCCAAAAAATACTCTTAAGTATTTGGATACCTGAATCCAACATGTGGAGATGTTTGGAGCAGGGATTACATTTCAGAAATATTAAATGCTGCCTTTGGTACCAAGTTTAAGAGGTGTTTTTGGCAGGCAGTATGGGATGAGCTTTGTCACGAGCACACCCTGGTGGGATGTCCTTGGGGGCTGCATTTTTGCACCCTGCATCAATCTGGGTGTATCTGTGCATTACAGAGAGGTGATGCAAAGCAGAGCTTGCCAGGTGCCTGGAGGAGGTGGGAGGGACCTTTGGTAGCCTGTTAGAGCCACCAGCTGCCCACCAGCCCTCTTTGTGCAAGACAGCCAGGGGGGGATCGGGGAGTGGAGCGGATGGTGCCGGGTGCTGGCCTGGGCCCTGCCCGTGGCCATCCCGCCTGCAGAGCTGCTCGGGGCAGCCTTTGAACTCGTCTGAACGAGCTGAGCACTGGCCCCCACACAAATGAGAGCAGCCTGGAGACTGTTCTAAATTAGAGGGCTGCTCCAGCCCCAGAGGCAGGCACACATCTGGCTGGGCTCCCAGTGGGGCAGCGGGGCTGGACTTGTTGCTCTGGCTCTGGCTCAGTCAGACTTCCCATTCTGGGGTGATCTTCTCATGGCTGCTCAAGCTGGGCTCGGGCCATCCAACCTTTCCATCTTCCCTTTGCTGGAAATAGTAATCCTGATGGAAAGTGTTGTCAGCTTCGTGCCTGAATTCCTGATGGTGACTGTCTCACTGACCAGCCTGGCCCAGCTAGGGTCACCCTTCTGTCCCCATCACCTGCAGCTCTCTTCAGGATTCCTTGATAGGATCTGCCCCAACAGTGGCTCTTTTTCTGCCCAGGGTTTGGTTCCAAACCAGCAAAAACACTCTCAGCTGAGCTCCAGGTGCCCTCTGAGCTGGACCTTGCTGACCTTGTCCAGCCCTTGTTCTGGATTGCTGGGCTGATCTCAGCAAAGAGGCCCAAAACAGGTGAAGGTCCCCCAGATCAACATCTCCCAGCCCTTGTGTCCTCCCTGCATGGGTGTGAAAGCAAACCCTGGTCCTTTCTGTTTAAATTCTGTAGACCTGAATACTGTTCTACAGCTCCTACTGGCTTTTCAGTTGAAAAGGTTTTGAGCTTTTATCTTTTTCTCTAATCATTTAAAAATTAGTTTCTGGAAAGGCAACCAGGAAAGAAGCCAGCAAACCCCCAGAGCAAACCAGTCAGGAGCCCTGATAATGTGACTTTTTCCTGGAATGGGACAGAAGCAAAGCAAACTAAGGAATTCTCATGCTAACACAAAACATTTCATTCACTTCTTTGCAGGTGATTTCACTGCTTTTGAGCATGAAAACCCTTCCAAGTGCAGTTCCCCTCTCCCAAGTCAGGGAGAGAAGCAGGAGCTTGGGCCACCCTGAGGGCAATGGGCGGCACTTCCAGTGCTTACACTCCCCATCACGAGTGAGCCACGGAGTCCTGGGCAGTGCACAGCTCTGCTCTTCCTTTAGAATGAGGCAGCCATCAGTCTTCATACTGGCTTTTCACTTCAGTGCCCATGAGGATCCTGAATCTCTTCAACTGGCAGAAAAATGACATGGAAAAAAAATGGACTTTTTTTCCCTGTATATGCAAATGAATGGGTGGGATTTCAGATATATAAGCTGATGTATCTGTAATCAGGAGAAAAACTCTTAACTTCATATATGAGTTTTGGAGGTTTAAATATTTGGGATCTGGAAAAAAACGCCCGTGCTGATGGAATCCTGTCAGTCTGACAGCTAACCTCACCTCCCATGTCAGTCCCATGGCTCAGATGCTCTGTTCCAAAAGGCTCCTGTCCCAAAAACCAGGGCTTTTCCAAGAAAAGGAAAAGTGTTCCATTTTTACCTTTTATCTGGTTGCATGCACAGGACTGAATGCAGCTCCCAGGAAATCTTGTACAATTCAGCTGACCTGCCCAAGAGAGTAAAATTCATCTGTTTGTGTGTGTGGTGCAATGATCCAGAGTCCCCCAGATGGAAGGTGCTACGGAGGTATGGGAAAATTGGATTTTTGAGGTGCTGGGGGTGCCCAGAAGGGAGAGGAGGTCTGTGCATGGCTATGCCAGCCTGGGGAGTACAAAGTGGGTTCCCATATGGTCAGTTTTTAGGATTTCTCCTGTTTCAAATCTGCATAAATGGCCCACTCAAGGAGGCCAAACTATTAAAAACAGCTGACAACGAAAAAGGGGGAGGTGAACGCCAAGCAAGCAGCAAGTAAACTCTGTAACTGAGCTGACAGATGGCAAATTAATGTTGTCAAATAGAAAGAAGTACATAAAGCTAAGGAGCACTATGACCAGATTGCTTTCTTGCACATGAAGTCTTTAATCATATGGATATCCTTGCTATTTTTACTCTAATGAGATTGGGAAAGAAAAATAAGACTGAGGCATCAAATTTAAGATGAATTTGCTTTGAATCCACAAGAAATTGAAGCCCTTACAGAAACAAGGAGAATTATTTGCCAGGCAAAATTTGTGTCACAGATGAACTTGTTTGTGCTTCTGAATTTTGACATGTTTATTTTATTGGTAATATTGCTGTAGCCAACAAGAGTAATAGCCAGTGTAGACAAGCAAGCAAAGGAAGTTGAGTGAAAAATGATGTTCATGGAGCTTTTTGCCCTTAGGCAAAGGCAAAAATAGAACCCAGCCCACCAAAACCCTTCCCTCTCATTGGTAAAAGGGGAAAAATAGGAAAAAAACCCCTCCATTTCTCTTGTAAGGTACAACTTGATGAAATGCCAATGAGCCAAGTACATGAGCACCAAATTATTATTTTCCCTTTGTGGGGTTTATAATGAGAATACAAATTTAATTTGTTTCATGTATTTCTTTAATGGTAAGTGTGAGGATGTCTTTTAATCAAGAGGTTAATGTGGGCTCTGACAACTATTAAGGTATTCACACCTCTGATTAAAGGGAGGATCCGCCGTGTTTGAGCAGGGAGCTCGGTAAACAAATACATCAATCATGAGAAAATCCCCCCAGAATGTGCACGGTCAGAGAGAGCCGCCAAGGCAGTTAAAAGGAAGCAATTTTCCACAGTGCTTGGAGGTAGGTAATATAAAATAATCCATAATTAAGTTTAATCATGGCTTATCAGGCCTTCCTCGGCCTGTGAGCATTGTGGCTAATGTTTAACATATTGCCTCAGCTCTAAGTTTCCTCTGATGCCATTTCATTGATGCAATGAGCCCCTTTTATTTGGAAGTGGCAGATGTGATAAATGTGTCTGAAGGCCAGATTTGTCACTGATATGACTCGGGATAGCTCAGCAAGTGCTGATATTGGGATCCTCTGCTAATAAAAATTGGGTTTGCTCAGTGGGGCCAATGGAACAATCAAATTTACACAGAAGAGCCTGGCCCAGCTGTTGGAATGCTCAGATCCAAGCCCCTCAGTCTTCCTCAGAGGAGGCTCAGGGAAGAGCACAGCCCCTCCTGCACCCACCTGAAGGAGGGGCACAGCCGGGGGGTCGGGCTGTGCTCCAGGGAACAGGGACAGGAGCAGAGGGAACGGCCTCAGGCTGGGCCTGGGCAGGCTCAGGGTGGGCACAGCAGGAATTTCCCCATGGAAAGGGGGCTCAGGGATTGGGAGGGGCTGCCCAGGGGGTTTGCAGTGCCCATCCCTGGAGGTGTCCAAGGAAGGGCTGGAGGTGGCACTGAGTGCTCTGGGCTGGGGACAAGGTGGGGATGGGGCACAAGCTGGACTTGATGGTCTGGGAGGTCTCTTTCAGCCTTAATGATTCTGGGATTCTGGGATTTTTTTTATTTTATTGACTTAAGCTAGAAGTTGCTTCAACCCCCTGTAAGGCCAGTAGTTGTTTTACTGGAAGGAGAAAAATGTTTCTCCCATACATAAAGCTGCACAGGCTTCTTGCCTGCATCAAGCAGGGAACAGCTCTGGGGTCAGGTGGGAGATGGGCTGTCCAGCTCAGGATACTGAAGGTCACACAGCTGGGGATGGCCAAGGCTGTTTCCTAGAACTAAAGAAGTCTTCTGTCCCCATCCTCTGCTTACATATCGGGAGTATAGAATTCTTACTTCACTATAATGCTGTGGTTCTTTTTTTCTTGGTTTTTCAGCATTTAACAAAAGCTGAAAAAAGTTTTGCAGGCAATTTTTCCCATTTCAGAAAGAAATCCAGTTTGGAACAAAGTGGGAACTCTTTGTTAATCAAAATATGCCAATTAATACTGTCAAAAGAAATGTTCATATGTACTGAGATGACATTTACAAAATTTAATTTATTATCATTAGATTCAAAAAACACCATCCTGAAAAAAAGAAAAAGTTCACTGAAATGCAAAGTATCTTAATTTTGATTAAAAATTTGGAGGAAATATTCTGGAGAGGGGACACAGTTTGAAATATCCTTGTCCACTTAGGCAATTTTTGGTGGGCTGCAGAAGGGGCTTTTCACAGAGCTCCTCTTTTAACTGGCCAAGAGAATATCTGCTGACTGTTCCTCAAACCTAACCTCCCAGCTTTATGTTTAAATACTGATTCCCAGTTTTTAATCCAGGCCATCATATTTTCCTTTGAGTTCAGGAACATCTGGACTTAGGCAAAGCTCTCTTTACGTTTGCTGTGGCCTTGCTGAGCCACGTCAGGGGCTTTGTGAGCCCTGTGTGATTTGCAGGCTCCAACTCTGTGAGACCCCAGGGTCCTCAGCATCCCCCAAAGGCTGTGACTCCCCATGGCATGGGGGGATTGATTCCTGATCCTTTATCACTGTGTTCCCATGGAAAAATTCTGTCCTTGGCCCTGGCACAGGGTGCCCAGAGCAGCTGTGGCTGCCCCTGGATCCCTGGCAGTGCCCAAGGCCAGGCTGGACACTGGGGCTGGGAGCACCTGGGACAGTGGGAGGTGTCCCTGCCATGGCAGGGGTGGGATGGGATGGGCTTTAAGGTCCCTTCCAACCCCAACCATTCTGGGATGCTGTGACCCAAATAAACCCGGGATGTTTCCAGGCAGCAGAATTGTGCAGTCCATCAGCTGTGCCCAGGGCGTGGGGTTTAGGTGGGAAGGACTGTAGGTAATGCTGTTGTCCCAAATGCTGGGGCCTGGAGAAGGGATCATAGGGCTCTCAGCCATCCCATTCCCTCCTGAGCCTGGCAGGGACGGAGCTGTGCCCTCCTGGCAGAGCAGCTTGTGCTTCCCTGCTGGTCCATGGCTTTGGGCTCAGCTCTTCCAGAGCTGTGCATATAAAAAACAGCCCATAAATAAATAAAGTGTTTGCTGTTCCTCTGGCAAAAGGAAGAAAAGCTACAAACACTTACAATTGATTTTTGTTTTTTAAAGTGTTTGGATGGAAGCTGAAAGTCTATCAGAAAGATGATTCTTTGGCTTTGATTTGACACTAGATTTCAGTCGGTCCAATGGAATTTTAATGCTATGGCCAAATATAACATCAAATAATGAAGAACTTCAATGGTAAACATTAACACAAACAGGCATCGAGTATATTAAACATCTTTTAGAATGCAACAGGCCAAATCTGCAAATTGGGAACAGGTCCCTGAGCTGGCACACTATAAAAGCAGGCTTCAGTTTGCCATCTCCAGGACCTGCCGATGGAATACAGGGAATATCTGAGCTGGAGTCCATTACCTGTTTAGATTAAACTCTGTGTAGCATTGATTCAGTTATTTATTTTGGCTAAAGGAAGCAGTGTTCAAACATGGGTGCCTAAATGGGATGTCCATAGCCCAAACCTGCACTAAGGGGACTAAGTGCTTATTCTGTAAGTGTGGCCACTGAGGCCAACAGCTGAGCCCAAGGTCAGTGTTGAAAATGGGGCCAGATTTTACAAACTCAGGGCCTGCTGTGTGTGCTTGGGGTTTTTCAAAAATGCAGAATCCCTGCTGGGTCCCAGGGGGTGCAGGTGGGAGGCCTGAGAGCTGACCCAGGGACAGGGAGTGCCCCTGGAGCACAGTGTGTCCTGCCCCAGCATGGGCCCTGTCCCTTACCTGTGCTGGGCTCCCTCCATGGGTGACTCTGGCCACATCACCAACTCCTTTAAAATTCCCCAGCCAAAACGAACCTGAAAACTGCCACTGCTCAAGTTCTGTCTGCCTAAAATGGATTAATTAATTTCTCTTTCACTGCCCAGGCTTTAAGGGGTTGCTGCCATGCATTCAGGTTGTAGTGATCAATGGCTAGAAAGCATCTGATGGGGGTTCAGCTCTCCTGGCTTTGGGAACACTGAGTGGGTTTGGTGACAAAGAGTCCAGTATTGGAAACAGGCACTGGATTGAGGAGTGGTGCTCCTGCTTTTCCCAGTAAGTAAATAATAAATGATGCAATTAATATGCCCCATAACCAGTCTTCCATTAAAACAATGCCTTAGCTCTAGAAGCAGCTCATGCATGAATCCCCATAGCATGCAAAGGCACAGACATGTTGCCTGAGCATTACATCCTTCTCTTGGCAACTGAGCTGGATCCCAAATGCCAGCTTCCAGCAGGGTAGTTTTCCCCACTTTGATTTTTAATTACAGATCACATGGAAGGATGGAGAGGAAAGGTCCAAGTTTTGGGGTTTTTTTTTTGGTTTTTTTTTTTGTTTTGTTTTGTTTTTTTTTTTGTTCCTCATTTAATAATTTAATTTGTATTCTGATCTTCAAATCCCAATAGCATCATGTGAAGTAGAGAAACTCAGCAGGGGAGGGGGAGGAGTGATAGGGGAGGGAGCCAGGGCTTTCTATTTCCATATGGTGAGCCTCTCTTCCTCGTGATCACAGCTTGTCATCTGTCTTCTTTTAAACTTCAGATCCCCTTTAAAAATCTTCCCAGCAAAGAACAGGCCATAAATGTGACATAAAGACAGTCCAAGTGAAGAGATTACCACGGGGTAATGGTGAAGCATGATTTCATTACAGGATTTCTTTACACAGGGGCACGGATGCAAGAATAACCCAGTCCCCAGGAAGTGTGTGTTTCTGGAGTGGTGCACAGTGGCACAAGTGTTATTAATATTCTGGGCAGATTAGCCTGTGCATTCCCCTTCCATTTACTTGGCAGACAAAATGACTCATGTCTTCCTGATAAACTGGGATCAGATCAATGACCGCCTTGACTTACCTGGGTTTAAAACAGATCATCACCGTGGCCCAGCTGAGCCTCCAGCCCCGCTGCATCACCCTGCCAGGGACCACTCAGTCTTAATATCCCACCAGCAGAAGGAAGGAATTTTTTTCTAGTTTAGAGACTTTCTGTAAAGTAACAATAATGTCATCTCCTGACGTGCAGCCATGGGAGAACAGAAGAGATATTGCACCTGGGTTTTTGAGCCCCAGTGCTGCTTACATGCAACGTTTCTGAGCATCTCTCTTAAGTACTTCACACAAACTTCTTCAAACGTGAAGTGAACAGTTTGTAATTGAGCTCAGTGTAATGCAAGGATCCCTGCACTGATCTCCAGGCATGCCCCTTGCAGTGCTGCAGTGGGGGGGGCTCACTCACAACAGCCCATTTGTCCTGAAAACTCTGGACGTCATTAAAACATAATGATTTCTGCAGAAAGACCTCCCCTCCCTCCTGGGCTCGGCTCCTGCAGGAATGGTTTGTTCTGCTGGTGGAGCAGGAGTGCCACGGGCTGGGTCTGGCAGCAGGAGGGGAGCTGGGGAGCAGCAAAGGGGGTGCTCAGCCAAAGACCCTCCCCAGGTGTGAGCAGGGCTCCAGAGCCCCTCAGAGCCATGGCCCAAGCAGCTCCTGGGCATCGTGGGCATGGGCACAGCCAGCCCAGTTCCCTTCCTGTAAGGAGGGAAATCCTTCACTGAAATGGGGACCCCTGAATGGGAATTCCAGGTTTGGGTCAAGGCTTGTTTCTGATTTTAACTTTGCAATCAGCTGCTAGAGGTTCCTGCATCCTGACATAGCCAAAGCATGTCCCTGTGCCCACAGGAGAGCTGTACCAGAGCCATCCTTTCTGTCTTTCTCATCCCAGAGATGCTGCAGAGCAGATCCAGAGGTGGAAGGAGCATTGCTGTGGAGCAGCCTTAGCACTCAGCTCACAGCCCCGTGAGGTCTTGGCTGGAGGCAGCTCAGACCCTCCAGGCAGGGTGGTGTGGGCACCAAAGCTCCAGCTGGGAGCTCCAGCCATGCAGCCCTCAATCCCCACTGCTCCTGTCCCCCAGCCCTCAATCCCCACTGCTCCTGTCCCCCAGCCCTCAATCCCCACTGCTCCTGTCCCCCAGCCCTCAATCCCCACTGCTCCTGTCCCCCAGCCCTGAATTCCCACTGCTCCTGTCCCCCAGCCCTGAATTCCCACTGCTCCTGTACCCCAGCCCTCAATCCCCACTGCTCCTGTCCCCCAGCCCTGAATTCCCGCTGCTCCTGTCCCCCAGCCCTCAATTCCCACTGCTCCTGTCCCCCAGCCCTCTCCAGGGCTGCTCAGCAGGTGCCTCTTTGTCCTTCCCTTCCCCACCTGGGGAGGTGCAGATGGAGGGGTGGGATCAGCCCTCTGCAGTCCCTGCTGCAGACAAACCCAGGTCATGGCCCTCGTGGAAGCCCCTCTGGACACGAGGAGCTCTGCAGGACAGTGCCCAGCTGGCCCAGCCCCGAGGGCCAGGGCGTGGGCTGGGCCAGCCTTTCCTGATGTTCTGCTCTGTTCTGATGAAACATTATACAGAAAGATATAGGCAAAGCATTATGCTCGCAGCCTTTGCCAACAAGTTATGTTTTAATGTAATTTAACTGTAATCTCAGAGTGTTTTTGTTAGCTATAATTAGTAAAATATGTCTGTTTTCTGTGTTCCTTGAAGACGTCTGAACTCCTGCCAGTTCCCTATAGTTTTCCTGACATGCAGTGTAACAAGCAGACCACCAAAATGTATTTACCAATAACTGTTTATTTACATTCCATGAAATCTAATAACATTTGCTCCCTTCATTCGGGATAAATGCTGGCCAAAGTGTAAAGCATAAAAAAATAAACACTGCCTTACTCTCCAACCCAGTCCACAGAATATTTTATTTTTGCTCAATTTGCCCTGCCTGTTAGCATTTTGGTGTTCTGTTGCTTGGAAGTTGGAAAAAAAATTTAAAAAAAGGTTGAAAAAGTTCTGTAATGTACCTTCCTGTTCAGTCCAAAACCTTGCAGGGATTTCCTGGACATTTTTCATTTTAAAGTCTGCACGAGGCTGGTATTTCATTTCTTTGTTTTCAGCTCTTGCGTTTGAAACCATCTTGCAGAAAAAATATCCAGGGCACTGAACAGCAGCAGTGGTTGGTGTTGCACCAGTGCCAGGGTAAAGCACTTCTTCTCCACATTCACTGGCTTTGCAGGTGTAAAAATAATCAGAATTACGTCTGTATCTTGTTCTGCTCTAGTTCAAGAAAGTGTAACTGAGGGCAGAATTGTCATCTCAAACCTCAAACAGATTCCTCTCCTCCTGAATCTGGATTTGTTGATCTGAGTCCATGCTTGCTCCAAGCCCAGCAAGCTCAGATGGTGCAGGGAGGAGAGGTCACATCCAACAGCTGTGGGCAGCATCCACAGCTGGGACAGTGTGAGCTCAGTGAGCTCAGCTTGTCACCATCAGCCACATGGTCCTGGCCCAGCTGGGGAGAGAGCATTGGGGTGAGCCTGGCTGGGGGTGAGCCTGGCTCTGAAGCATGAGCCTGGCTTAGGGGCTGTGCCTGGTTTAGGAGTTGTGCCTGGCTCTGGAGCAGGGATTGCTCACCCAGGGCAGTCTCAGCACTCGCCCATCTCAGAGGGGGCTTGGGCAGCTGAAGCTGCGGGGCCTGTGGAGCGTTGGGCTGAGCTTGATGGCCAGGCTGGCGGGCTGGGCTGCGGGCTGGGCTGGGCTGGGCTGGGCCGGTTTGGGCTGGGCTGTGCAGGGCTGTGCTGGGCCGGGCTGGGCTGGGCCAGGCTGGGCTGGGCCGGGCTGGGCCGGGCTGGGCTGAGCCGGGCTGGGCTGGGCTGGGCTCGGGCTGGGCTGGGCCGGGCTGGGCGGGCTGTGCTGGGCTGTGCTGGGCCGGGCGGGCTGTGCTGGGCTGTGCTGGGCCGGGCTGGGCTGGGCCGGGCTGGGCCGGGCTGGGCCGTGCTGGGCTGGGCTGGGCTGGGCTGTGCTGGGCCGGGCAGGGCTGTGCTGGGCTGGGCTGGGCTGGGCTGTGCTGGGCCGGGCAGGGCTGTGCTGGGCTGTGCTGGGCCGGGCTGGGCTGGGCCGGGTTGGGCTGGGCTGTGCTGGGCTGGGCGGGCTGGGCCGGTTTGGGCTGGGCTGTGCTGGGCTGGGCTGGGCTGGGCTGGGCTGTGCTGGGCCGGTTTGGGCTGGGCTGTACTGTACATGCAGGGTGCCAGGTTTCCTGGTGCCAGGGCTGTGTTGTGCCATAGCCCAGGCAGAGCTGGGCACAGCCACGGCTGAACTGAGCAGCCAGATGGGCTCGGAGGGAGCCCAAGCTCACCCTGCACTGCCCCAGGCAATGTCACCATGTCCCCTCCAGGGCCAGCAGGGCCCGGGCAGCTGAAGGGCTCCCACGTTTGGCTGCTGTTGCTGCTGTGCCAGCACCGTGTGTGTCCCTGCTGAGCCCGAGCTGTGCCTGGCACGTGGAACTGGGCTGGCACGGGGCTGCCCCACTGCTCTGCAGCCAGCACTGCCCTTGCATCCTGCCCCAAGGGCTTTTCCTTGCAAACTCACCCAGTTCAGCCATACCTCTGATCTGTGATTTGTGGGGCCTTTCACACCATCTAGAGAACCTCAGTTCAACCAGATGTGAGGCCTGAGGCACCTCGCTGGTGCTTTGGAGGGTCAGCTCTGTGCCTTGGGTCTCGATGGGACAACAGTCCCTCTCCTGGGTCACTGCAGGGTCTTTGGAGGAACTGGCTCCTTGAGGAGCCCCAAACCACCATGACACTGATGCACCTTTAGAGAATTAACCTTTAGAGCTGTTCCTTTGGAAGGCCATCTCCGTCTTCACTGTGACATAACTGGTAATGTAAGGCAGAGCCCTCTGCACTGTGCTAGATGCTTTCAGTTAAGGAGCTCCAGAACTGGATCTAATTTGAACATTAACAAATTAAGCCTCAGATTACCAGAGTTCTCCAGGAAATTCTGAGCAGCCCCATTCTGAGGCAGAGATCATAGGACATCTCAAGTCCATGTTTCCAAACTGCCTTGAACTCTTTTGTTTCTGCACTCACTTCAGTTGAGGGTAAGGACTTCCCCTGCCTTCATATGAGAGCAAAGTTTCAATGATTTTGGGGGGCTTGCTTGAAAAATGTCAGGCTCAAAGGTAGTAGAAGTGAAATTCAAAATCCAGTCCAAGAAAAAGCAGCAGCTGGTGTGGGGTGTGGAGTCTGCCCTGTTGGCATCTCCCTCTGACCTCGGCAGTGGTGGCACAGAACTTTTCCCCCTGCCATGTTGCCCATCTACCCAGGCTGCTGGCAGATCTCAAGTACAGACCCTTTGGGATAATTAAAAAAACCCAAACAAACAAACCTGAAAACTATGAAAATTACAGTTTGCCCCATAGAATTCTGTGATTCTAGGCTCATTTTTATTTTCTTTCATTGCCTTTCTGGGTTCTTGTAATTTTCTAGATGTGGTGTTCCTAGCGTAGGGCTTGCACTGGTACTGGTGAGATATTTGGGGAGGGGAGGAAGGAGAGGGGTCCAAAGTGCATTAAAAACTCTGGGAAGACTTCTCTGCTGTTGACCACACTCAACAGACAACACACCACAGCATTCCCTTGGTGTTCTGGTAGGATGCTCAGTAAATTGAGCTGTAAATGAGCTCATAAACTGTTTACTGCTGAAATTTTGTTTCCAAAAGCAAAGAGCTTTTGAGAGCAAGTGCGTGAAGATGCAGCACCATGTGATGGTTGTGGAGAGGAAACCAGGCAAGAGGTGGGCATGTATGCAGGGCTGGTCCTGCCCCCCTAGCACCTCCCATTCAAGCCAGTGCTCCCTCAGCAGCTGCTCTGGTGGGAGATTTCGTGCTCCAGGAAACCCTGTCCTGCTGGGCTTGGCCAGGCAGGAGCTGCCATCGGCCAATGCTGAGAGATGGTTTTGAGCATTTAGCACTGCTATAAACCAGCCTGGGCAAGTGAGAGGCCAAGAGGGTTTTCTGGAGATAATGATAAATATTGGGAAGTGAAAAAGAAAATTGGGATTTGCTGACAGAAGGAAAACCAAAGGAAAGTGCTTGCACCCTGAGTTTACAACCAAGCTGTCCTGCAGTAGTTGCTGGACTCAGGGAAGATGGGAGAGGAAATAACCTTAGGACTTCTGAACCACAGGAAAAATTTGGGAGACAATGGCTAAAAATAACAAACAGACCAAGCAAAACCAAAATTCCTTTGTAGAAAGGAGATTCCTTCACCGCATGAATGTGACTGAGCACAATCCCCAAGTCATTAGTCATCAAGTTCTTTATTGTAAATTCTGGTTCTTTCTCATTTAAGCTGGAAATTTCTCTATTTTCTGTCTGTAAAAGTGACAACAGATACCCAGTGTGACAATCTGGGCTCTTGGACACTGGCTGAGAGAGTCCGGAGTGTTCCACTTGGAGAAGAGAAGGCTCCAGGGAGAACTTAGAGGCCATTCCAGTGGCCAAAGGAGCCCCAGGAGAGCTGGAGAGGGACTGGGGACAAGGGATGGAGGGACAGGACACAGGGGAAATGGCTTTAAGCTGGAGGAGGGAAGATTGGATATAGGGAATGAGGAATTGTTCCCTGTGAGGGTGGGCAGGCCCTGGCACAGGGTGCCCAGAGCAGCTGGGGCTGCCCCTGGATCCCTGGCAGTGCCCAAGGCCAGGCTGGACACTGGGGCTGGGAGCAGCCTGGGACAGTGGGAGGTGTCCCTGCCATGGCAGGGGCGGAACAAGGTGATGTCTAAGATCCCGTCTAACCCTTATAATTCAATAAAAGTGCAACATGGCAAAATTTATAAATAAAGTAGGCCAAGAACATTGAGTTGTTTTAATTTATTGGAACTTGTCAACATAGACTGGTCTCCTCTTTTCATTTGAATCTGGGATTCTCCATGAAAGTGTGTGGAGAGTGTGGAACTGGATGGGCTTAAAAGGTCACCTGGCTGAGAGTCCCTGTGCCCCCAGCTGAGCCTTGGCTCAGTCCCTCATCCCTCAGTAGAATGCTCGGCAGAGAAGGTGGAAAAAGTAGGCCAGGCTGTGCTCACAAACACACCTCTCACATGTCGCCAATTCCAATGGAATCAGGGAATGAATCAGAATTAAAAGCTGGGCAAAGGAGTTCAAAACCTGGTTGAACTCTCAAAGGGACAGTGAGTCCAGCTGCAGCTACTGACTAGCCATGTGTAAAAAACTTCAGAAGTTGGGCAAAATAGGCCTGTGTGTTCTTAGAGAGAAAGAGGCAGTGAAGACAAGGGGGGAAAGCAGCCACCTTCACACAGCCCTGGGCCCTCCTTGACTGCACCCCCCCCAACTCTGCTCCCTCTTTCCAACACTCCAGCTATTTTTTGGTGATTTATTTCACAATCAAAAGCTGCTTTGCAAGGAAAAAAAAAATCAAACATCAACCCAGAAAGCTGTCTGACTCATCCAGGCAGGACCCAGTTGGGTTTGGATGCAAACACTGGGAAAGCAGCAGCGGGGTGCAGGAGCAGCTGCCGGGACAGCGTCTCTGGGATGTCAATTCAGCCCTCACCAAAGTAGCTTCTTGTTTTTTTTTTTTTTTTTTTTTTTTTTTTTGAAGTACCCTGACAATTAGTGGTAAAAAGGTCACTAGTAAAAATGAGTTTTGTGGTTTTGCAACTTTGCATTAAAAAAACCACCACACTTCTGGCACCGCGTGCCGGGGCTGGCAGCCTTTCCCCAGCCAGGACTGAATAAGCACACGGCCTGAAAAGCTCATTCACATCAGTCCCTCTAGGTCAGGCTCTCCTTACGTTAGCAGGGTATTTGGGAGTTTGTGTTGCACCTGCCTGCAGTACATCTGGCTGGAGAATTGAAAAAAAGCAGGGGTTTAATGTTGCCTGGTCCCAGCTTCTCACTCTCCATGAGCCCTGCAATATATCATTTGCAATTAAAATATAATGAAATCAAATTGTGAGATCATTTCAAAGTTAGTGACCCTAGTGTTTAACAGGTTGTGAATGTTTTGAGAAAGGCTGAGGTGATAGAAATATTTTATTCCATATTCTTTATCCTTCAGAGACCTCAGAGTAATAAACAATTAAGTTGAATTCAAACTAACTGTGGATACTACAAATTCTCCTTTATTAGGTGTCCAATACACTGCTTTTTCTCTTTACTCTCTTAAAGAACTTGGACCAGGCTTGAGGTGTTATCAGAGATGATGAAAGCAACTAAACATCACGGTTCCACTGAAGGTTTTGCAATGAGAAATGGTATCAAATACAGCCTGGGAGGCATCTGATGCTCTGTCTTGAGGACTTCCAAACTGGCATTATTTCAAGCGGGACATCTGGGGTCAGGTGCCTTGTTAACGCATTTAGGGCTTGTCTGAAGCTTCAGTGAGTTTCATGGAAGAAGCAGCAAGTTGTTGTACGAGATGCTGAACTTCCCAGCCTAATTTCTCATTGCTTTTGTCCTCCTCTCAGCCCCACCACAGTTTCCTCTCATCTCTATGACACAACCCAGCTGCCTCCCTGTGTGGAAGAGCCTCGACTGCAGTGACATTAATGAGATTTCTCAGTAGGATATTTTTGCCTAAAAATTACCAGTGTCAATGACCAGCCCAATCCATCTTGTGACTGGCTCTGGCCTAGAAGTGAAATGATTTTTTCTGAAGTTGTTACAGAGTTGAAATCCATTTTCTTCCTAATGGGCAAAATTACTTTGGCAATGTTTTGGTGGAACTCTAGCCACATTGGAAAGGAACAGAAGCAGCATTTTTTCCTTTAACTAGCTAGGATTCCATTTCTACACTTTCAAAGAAGTTCATGATGGGATCCATAGGAGAACAGAGACAAAACCCTGCTGGGTCTGGACTTCCTGATGAAGATGCACTGCAGAGCACAGTGCTGGCTCGAGGACACAGCTTCCAGCTCTTTTACACCAAGCAGTTCCAGCGCTGACGTGTTGGGGTGGGTTTCAGAAGGAGAGAAAAACTGCAATACTGTGACAAACAGCAAAAAATAGTAGACAGCACCTGCAAAATACAGGTGAGATCATTCAGTAAGTAGCAGGAGTTCAGGGATCAGAGCATGAAAAAGGGAAAAATTAATCTGTTTTCTCTCTGTATGATGCTCCCCAGGGATGAGCAGATTCCCTCCAGAAGCCTCACACTCCACCCAGCCTGTGCCATCAACCAGGAGCTCCACCAGTGACTCAGGGAAATGGGGAATTGATTAAAGCATTGACACCTGCCCTCGCTACTATAACTGTGGCAGGATTTACAGTGTTGGTTTGGAGGTTCCATGGAGCTGTGGTCCATCTGTATGGAAACACATCAGGGCTGGAGGGGGCTGCTGCCAGGGAGGGAGGGGAACTCAGGTCGGGCCGTCCCCTCTCGCTCCCAGGCTCAGTTGCTTTCAAGATGCACGGTGCTCTTCTTTCATCTCTTGGATTCAAATCCACCATAATAAATAAAATTCTTCCTGTCTGAAAGATACATTAATTTTGGTGGTCTCAAAAGTAATGAAAATAAATACTTGACTTGGCATGTGGAGCCCGACTGGAGTGAGGAGCAGAATGTGTGTACTTGGAGCTGTTTTTACAAGAACATAAGCTGTGGAAAAAGCTTGGCTTTTTGCTCACGGGCTCTCCACGTCTGAAGAGAAATGGAGAGACTTGAGAAGTTCAATCACAGAAACACTGTCAAGTATGAGTTTTCTATCTCGATTTAAATGCTTTGAAAAGAGCACATCAAAGCATTGCAGGGGGAGGCACTGTCTGAACCCACAGGGATGCTCAGGCCAGCCCTGGCACAGCACTGGCTTTGCCAGTGGAGAGGTGGCAGGGCTGGCCTGCATCATTTCAGGCCATTTTAGAACACATATGGGGAAATTGCAACAAAACCAAGGCCTTGTTAAATTAAAACTATTAAATTCCCCAATTAAAAGGAACCACCAACCACCCTTCACTGTGGCTGTGGTTGGAAGAGCCTGGTCCCGCTGTTCTGGGGGTGAATTGGTGTGTGCTGGTCAAGTTAATAATTCCACTTCTAACCAGTGCTGGATCCAGCATCCTTTCCTCATGTGGCAGCAGTGGGAAGGGCTGGGAGAATGGGCAATGGCAGCCTGGCAATGTGAGATGTGCTCACGGCCAGGCAGCAGTGGAGGTGATCCTTCTCCTCCCCAGCATGTGCCCATGGGCCTTGCCTGGCACCCAGGCGTGGAACTGCCAGGGCAGGGCAGTCCTGGGCTCTTGGGCTGCTTTGTGCACAGCTCATAGGGAAAACATCCACCTGTCCTGTGCCTGGTGTTTCTGGGCCACCCGGGCCAGGTGTGTTCACACACAAGCACACACATGTGTACACATGGAATCATGGAATCATAGAATCATTAGGGTTGGGAAAAAACCTCCCAGCCCATCAAGTCCAAGCTGTGCCCCATCCCCACCTTGTCACCAGTCCAGAGCTCTGAGTGCCACCTCCAGCCCTTCCTGGGACACCTCCAGGGATGGGCACTCCAAACTCCCCTGGGCAGCTCCTGCCAAGGCCTGAGCACCCTTTCCATGGGGAAATTCCTGCTGTGCCCACCCTGAGCCCCTCTGACACATGCCCATCCACAAATGCACACATACACACACAACCCCCGCTTGGTTCTGCCCTTCCCACGCCCCACTGACGGCAGGGCAGGACATGCCTGGACACTCAAACTCCTTCTGCAGCTGGGCCTTGGATCATGGTGTCAGTCCCTGCACAGCTGCTGCAACCATTGAGGCTTCTGAGGCCACTGATGCAACCAGCAACACCTCTGACACCAGCAAGGGTGGCACTGGCACAGGGGGTGGCACTGACACAGGGGGTGGCATTGGCACAGGGAGTGGGACTGGCACAGGGGGTGGCACTGGCACAGGGGGTGGCACTGGCACAGGGAATGGGACTGGCACAGGGGGTGGCACTGGCACAGGGGGTGGCACTGACACAGGGGGTGGGACTGGCACAGGGGGTGGCACTGGCACAGGGGGTGGCACTGACACAGGGGGTGGGACTGGCACAGGGGGTGGCACTGGCACAGGGGGTGGCACTGACACAGGGGGTGGCATTGGCACAGAGCATGGCACTGACACAGGGGGTGTCACTGGCACTGGGTGTCCCAGGACAGCTCTTCCCAAGCCAATGGGTGCAGCAGCCCCATCACTGAAAAGCTGAGCCCTTCTCAGGCTTTGCTGCTATTTAGCATAGAAGTGGGTTTGGTAGTCATGTTCCTTGAACGATGTTTATCATTTGAGCATAGATGATGTGTCTGACATTATCTGTGTGTATGAACTAAGGAAATCATATGTACATTATTCAGAATACAGACAGAAGGTGCTCATGACTTTGGACCACCTCTGACTTGATAACAATTATCCTTTCCTTTGTCTAAAAGAGATGTGTGCCTCAGACTGGGTTCTTACTCTGCAAGCTGAATAGTCTGGTGGAATATATCCATGTGCCTGCTTGGTAGTGCAGTGATGAAGTACAAAACACACTTTATTAAGCTTTGTAGAAAATATCTGGCTGTGGAATGAGAAAGCCAGTTCAGTTGTGAATTAATGAATTGCATCAAAGTGCCAGCTCTGAGGCTGACACAGATATGAATAAAAAACCAGCAATGCCTTACAAGGAACCCAATATTCTATAAAATGCTGCAGCATAAAGAGGTTAATAAAAAGCTCAGCTCATTTTAAGTTAAATTAATAGGGAGTCTGAGGAATGCAAACAGGATCGCTTCTCTCTGCTGATAACCAGGATCATTCCTGGCAGGTTCTGGGAGGGCAGCTGTGACAAGTGGCACCTACTGTGAGATGCAGAGTCCAGAATCACTCCAGGCTGACGGGGGGGAAGGTGCCACTCTGGAAGGTCTGTGATGTGGGGCAGTGCTGGCTGCAGGTTCTTGACAGAGTCAGACACCACTGGGTGAGTTCTGTGTTCAGGGCTCATTCTGAGCCCACTGACTTCCCTTCTCTGGAAAAGGCAGCAGAGACGCGGAATCTGGAGACAGCGGCGCTTCATTCAACACTTCTGACAGCACTTCCAGCTGCGTTTCAATGAGTTGTTATTTTGATAAACAGCATACATGCCAGGACCTTTCCAGGTGAAAAAGCACACACTCAGCACTTCCCAGGAGCTGCAGCATCCCATTTGGATGTAGAATCCCTGTGATTTCATCTCCAGAAGCTGCTTGGTTTCATTATAACATTACTTTGTGCTGGTTGTGTTTTGAAAAATTGGCTACTGTGGTGGACCCAGCCCATGACAGGGTTGAGAAAGGGTCAGTTTAGATACAAAACATCCAGGAAAAGCAGCTGTGGGGCTTGGAGCTCCCTGTGTCAGCTGTTTTTAGCGCAGGCAGTGCAGCAGGGATGACACAGCCTGCTCAGCACAGGGAAGGAGCACTTCCAACAGCAGCACTGGGCAGGGCAGGGATGAGCCTTGTGTGAGCAAAGGGATCACTGCTGGACACCGTCCCTAAATCAGGGGCTTTCAGACCCCATCCAGCACCAGGCAGTGTGTCCGAGGACACTGAGTGAGGGCATCTTTTACTGCCAGGTTATTTAGTTTGGTTGTGCTGGGTTGTGTCTCCTCTTCACCATCTTCTGTCTCACAAGGATTGCTTACAAATAACTGTAAACTACCTTAACAAAAAACAAGCAAAACTGGGAAAGCCAGGAAATAAAGATACATTCATGCTAGTAGAGAGCTGTCAAGTTGTTGAATATGCCACAAAGATTAATTTAAATGTTGGGAGGCACACAAATTACCCAAAGCTGTTGCTCCCTGCTGCAAGGAGCTTGTCTCCTCTTTCCCCTTTCTCACACAGCCTCCTAATCTGCTTGTCCCTGAATGGGTGAGGAGCTTTGGAAGTATAATTTCTAGCAGACTAATTCAGAGTTCAACAAAAAATTTAGCCCCAATGTTCTGGGTCAGGTGATACTAATTTTTCCTATTTAGCTTTGGGAAGCAGAAGAATTAATCAGGCTGTAAGCACACTGATGCAAAAAAAGCAGGAAAAAATTTAATAAAAGCTACAGTGTTAACAAATACTGAACTAATGACCTTAGATATATGAAGCAAATGCTTCACCTACTAGCCTATACAAGGTTTCATTACCAGCCATGGGAATTTACAGGTGTTAAATTAGCTGCAAGATAGCTCCCATATTGTTGCCTGACTGCAATAGAACATATTGAAAAAGTTAATAAAGAATTGAGCATAGGGGCTGCAGGGTTCAAACAAAACCCACTTGCCAGTTCAGTCTGAGGTCTTCATCAAGCTAAGTTCCTGCACAAGCCCCGGTTTTGTGTGTAATTGTTCATTCCCTTTGCTCAGGCTGCAGGACAACACCCACTAGAGATGCACTGACTGCCAGAGAAAAGGAGAGGCAACACAGAGGCACCTGGAGCTGCCCTGCTCAGGTGGAGTATTGACATATTCCCTCTTTTGGTTTTTTAACCTTTTTACCACAATCAACAGATAAAAATGATTCTAAATGGGAAACCTGGAGTTCCTTTTCTGAATCTGCTGCCATCAATCTCTTGGGTAACTGTAGAAGTTGAAAATGCACCCAGACTTCCCAGTCAGCCGTGATCAAAGCACAGCTAGCAGCCCCATCCCTGCATTTCACAGTCAGGTGTTGAATCCCACACAAAGGATATTCCACAAGTCCTGACAGAGACAGGATGCTCCATCACTGCTGGAGTCGTTCAGTGCAAACCTGATCCCTTCCATAAATGCTCTCGTGGTCACTGCTGTGGTGGGAATGGGCTCTGCACACTCTTTACAGTAGTTACTGTTTCCTCTCTTGTAGATAAAATTATGTTTTAGAAGTACAGTGTATTACACCTAGGGGCAGGAAGGAGAGGTGAAGGGAAGAAGGGGGTGGATTTTACATAAATGGGACTCTGAGATGAAATTATCTATTTTTTTTCCTTAAAACAAGATTTTGTGTACTCAGAAACCCCTTGGGATCACCAAACCCCCAGTTCAAACACTCAATTTCATCTAATAATATGCATAATTTAACAGTATCAAGTCTTTAATATACATCTCATAAATATTGGAATACATGAGCTGATGGTGCCATCAGTGGCTCTGCAAAGTGGGAGTGAAAAAGCAAAAAAAACAGAGAAGGAGTTTCAGAGAGCCTTGTTAAAGCCCCAGTGTGTACTCAGAGCATCCCCAGGCCTGCCTGCTTCCCAGACTGTGGTGTCACAGCCCAGGTTTTGTGATGGGAGTGGGAGACTGGGGGCACCTCACATTTCCCAATGACACTCGCTATGAGAAAGAGTCAAATCAAGAGGCTTTGACTAAGCTGAACAGAAGAATCAGAAGAATCAAAGACAAGAAAAGAAAGGCAAGGAAGGAAGAACAGATCCACCTGGTTATTCATGTTTGTGTGTGCATGCATGTGCGTGTAATCACTTCTCCTACAGCTGATTTTGTACCCAGAGGCTTCACCGCCAAAGGCAGTGCACTGCTCCAGTGCAGAATGCATCCCTCAGCTGGGCACTGGGAATGCAGAAGGGATCAGTGCTGTCCTGAGCAATTGCAGCTCTAACTTAGGTAGATGAGGTCACAAATAAAGGCAAAGGGCTGGGGCAGGAGAGGAGGGGTCAGCTCTGTCCATTTGCTGACATTTGAGTTTACGGACTTCAGATATTCTCCTTGGTGCTATGGAGAAGTCACGTGTTGTTCCACAAATACAGCATTCGTTTTCCATAAACAACAGCCATACAATAATTTTAAAGCTAAATTAGCCCGTGTGCATCATGCAATGTCCCCCTGTAAAGAGGGGAAAATGTAACAGATGGGAAAATATAATAAAGAAATTTTATGACAGTTGTAACAAGCCAAGAAACTCTAAAATGGCAGCAGATAGAAAACAGAATTATAAAGTACATGCATTGTTAGCTCTTTTCACTGGCACAGGGCTGGTTAGTGAAATCAGAAGACAATAACCAAAATTCCCAAACCCAGCAACCTTTGATTGCCTCCCCAAGCCCCAGTGGCCCCCCAGGAGAGACAGCAGGGTGCCCCCGCTCCGTGCGGGGTGCAGGGAAGGCAATAATGAACATCCAAGCACTGCTTGCCCTCCGAGAGCTTCCAAGCATGGAGGAACAGTTCTTTATTTGCTATTTCCTGCTGCTCAGGGCTGCCTTGCTGACCCCTCTCCTGGTAAATGAAACACCTCTGGCAGCGCAGTGAGTTTGATTAAAACCCAGAAAATATAGGAGGTAAGACGTTTTCAATAACGCTCCCAACCTGCGCCTGCTCCGCCGGCCCGGAACGCAGCGCAGCAGGGACGTGATCCCGGCAGAGATGTGCGCTCTGTCCTCGGCTTGCAGTGAAACCACCTCTGGAATGAATCTCAATTGTTTTTCTTAATCTTTCTCCTTTTTTCCTTTTTTGTTTTAAACACAGGTTCTATATGGTTTTCTCTGACGGTGTCTCCTGGGGGCTTGTGTTTTCTCTGCTCTTTAGCACTGAATCACACTATCTTACATTTATATGGTACCCAGAGGAACCCCAAGCATGCAGAAATTATAAGCCAAATTTTGCTCTTGGAAGCATGAGCTCAGCTCATACCAAAGTTAATGGGAGGTGAGCACAAACATCTAAAGAGAAGAATTTGCCCTTTCAGACAAAGAGGAATCGTTTCACCCACCGCTGAAGTGCAGCTGCCTGTGAGGCAAAACATGGCAAATGGTTAAAGGTTCAGACCTTGGAGGTGCTGATCTCTATCAGCTCTTGAAGACAACGAGACCTAAGGATAGTCAACACCCCAGCAGGGTGCTGAGCTGGGTTTCAATTGTCTCGAGGCAATGTCTCATCAATACACAACTTTCTTGGCTTTTACGGGCTAAAAATTAGAGAGCTCGTAAAATTAACTTTCTTTGTTTCTATTTTGAGCTGACTTGGACTTTTCAACTTGAAACATTTCATTTCAGGGCTTTCTAAGGCCAAGATTTGCAGACTGGGAAGGCTGAGTGGTGCCCTTGGGCGCTGGTGCAGAAACCACCATGGCAGAAAGCTGTGCTTGTTCTGTTTGCAGCGCTGATGGCAGAGTCATTTGCACATTCAGGAATTATACATCAATTTGGTTTTCTTGCTCTAAAGACCCTCGGGTGGCACAGACAGTTCAATGCAGAGGATGTTTAAGTTCCCTTCACTGGCACAAGCCAGGGTGTCAGGTTAGATGACAGCGGCCTGGGGCACATCCAGCTGCCTGAAGTACTTCCTGCCTTTCCTCCACCACCTGATGGCTCTGACAAGCACTGAGACAGATGAGGGGTTTAAATCCAGAGTCCAGCACACCACATACCAAAGAAGAAACTCCCTTCCCATGCTCTTGCTTTGCTTTGGTTTTGCTAGAAATGACTGAATTTCCAACTGCTCTGCCTGAGCTCTTTTTTGGATAACCCACCCCCAAGATGCAATCCAGATGCATAGCCAAGTGCCTTAAACCTCCAAACTGACTAAACCAAGTTATATAAAATCTTCTGAGTTTGCAGAATTGAGTTGGGAGTCTCGAGAAAACAGGCGTGCTTAGGGGATTTCCAGCGCTTCCTCCTCCTCCTCCTCAGGCTGGCAGTATCACAGAGCAGCCTCTTCCCGTGGTGTTCTGGCACTCGGGGGCTCCATCCCAGCCAGAACAGTCATTTGCAAAGGTGCCCAAAGTTAAAAAAAATGTGGGGGAAAAATATTATTTGGCCTCTTTAGCTCACAGAAGGCTTTTCTTTGAAGCACAGGACAAACTGGTAGCTCATTACCCAGGCAGGTTCTGCGATCCCCGACTCTTTGGGTGATGGCTCAGCCACAGACCTCTATGGAGAGCCAAGCACTGCAGGGACCCCAAAGTGCAGAAGGCTTTGTTTCTTCCTGTTTCACTAGTGGATGGGCTTTAACCAAAAGCTAAGAGCCATACTGAAGGAAAATTGGAATAAGGAGCCAGGACCAACTCTCACAATAGTCCTTCCGCTCTTTGTTAGTGTAATGAACACTCGGAGGGCAAACCTAGGCTTTGGGAGCACCTGAAGGAAGCCCGGGGGTTGCAATTCACGGCCATTCAAATACTCAGTGGCATTTGCTAGGACGGTTTTGCACTTTGCTAAATGCAAATGTAGTTCCACTCGCGTTTCCAGAGGAACTCTGCCTCTCTGCAAACTCAATGCTGTATTCCAAAACTCAGACTAAACCAGGAGCCAGACTACCTAATAAACAAAGGAGCTTCATTCCCTCTCGCCATTCCCCTATCTGAGCTCCGGAAGCACAAAATCCCCGGCTGTGTTTCGAGGGGACGTGTCCGAGCCCCAGCGCTGGGAGCTCACGGGCAGTGCCCGGTGAGGGGCCCGGGGATCGCGGCCAGGGCAGCGCGGAGCCGCAGGGCTCGGTCAGCCCGGCCCGGGGCTGCGGAGCGGGAGGTGCGGGCACTGCCGGGGCTGCGGAGCGGGAGGTGCGGGCACGGCCGGGGCTGGGGAGCGGGAGGTGCGGGCACGGCCGGGGCTGCGGAGCGGGAGGAGCGGGCACGGCCGGGGCTGCGGAGCGGGAGGTGCGGGCACGGCCGGGGCTGGGGAGCGGGAGGAGCGGGCACGGCCGGGGCTGCGGAGCGGGAGGAGCGGGCACGGCCGGGGCTGCGGAGCGGGAGGTGCGGGCACGGCCGGGGCTGCGGAGCGGGCACGGCCGGGGCTGCTGCGGCTTGGCAGGGGAGCAGAGCTCATTACCGTGCAATAACTCAATCACCCGCTATCATCCCCATCTCCAGTCTCTAAGGCAGTGGGTTGTTTTTCCCGAAGGCCGGGGAGCCTCGCAGGTGCCAGGGGCAGCGGGGGTGCGCAGTGCTCCAGCCCCGGAGATCGGGGGCTCTGTGCAGCCGGGCGAGCGCAGCCGTGCCCAGCCGGGCCCGCACGGGGCAGCCCTGCCCGGAGAGCAGCCGGGACGGCATGGCTGGGCACACAGAAACGGGCTGGCACTGAACGAGGAAAGGCAAAACTGGCCCAGATCGTGGGGGCGGGGACGGGAGGGGGAGCGCCTGACCTCGGTGTGACTCCGCAAACCCTAATGTCTATTTATCGTTGTCATTCTCGCTCTTTAGGCTTCCAAATGCGATGAACCAGTTTCCCTGAGATCATGTTTTAAATATACTGCCCCGGGGCTACTCCTTAAAATTCAAAACATTGGAGGACACACAGGGAGGGCGTTTCGAATCATTTTTGACAAGCAGAAATTCTCCTTGACAACCTGAAAGGTGAGCGTCGCGAAGCCCTGAACCCCACACACGGCGCAGCACAGCATCAGAACAAGACCACAAAAATGCAGTTTTCTTGTAAGACACTGCCTTTTCATCTGCACAATTTGCCAGCAAATGTGAACCACGTTGCCGAAGGTTTCGATGTTGGATAACCCCTCTGGAGCACAGCCTGCTTCAGCAACTGCAGACCTGATGGTGCTGAGGGCCAGAAAGACTCAAAGCAAGCAAGGGAAAGGCTCACCTGATGGACACTGTCCCTTCCCATCTCCTGCACTGGGTGTCCAGTGTCTCAGACTGAAAGGAAAAATCCAGGCAGGTGGTGGTCTGTGCCCCCCCATCAGAGCCCTGTGCCTGGGTCCCTCCCCATCTGGGGCAAAGGCAAACTGGCACAGTTTAAAGCCATGACTTCAGAGTTCAATCAAAGCTCTGCATTTCTGCCAGCAGCTATCCCAGCGGACAGACCATATACCTTTAAGTACTGCTCACTTGCCCTCTAAAAGGGAGAAAAATCGTTAAAAAAAAAAAAAAAAAAAAAAGAAAAAGAAGCTGTCAGGAGTTATATTACCTGCAACAGCTGAATTTAATTAGTACAGCAATCACAACAAATATTTAAAAGGTCTAAAAAGCTGTGAAGGGAAATTTTCTTTCCTAGCAGAGACCTGTCCCTCGTGTGCTCTGTGCAGGACAGAGCTGCCATGAATGACTCATGTTGGAGATGCTTCACACAGCTGTGGGTTTTTGCAATCATGGCATGAGCTGGAGTATAGAGACAGGACATGGAGATTTTGGTACAAATCAGAATTTCGTCATCCTGTTGCCAACCCTTTCCAACCTGTTCCTGGATGTGCTGGCAGTGCTCTGTGTGCTCTGGTCGCTGCCATCCCTCCCTTAGCTCTGCTGCCAGCTGGGAGGGGAGTTGTTCCTCTGATAAAACCTGAAAAAAAACAGCAGCAATAAGGAGAAGGTGGAAGATTTGCTGCTTCATGCCTGAGAGCAGTGCAGCAGCCAGTCCAGGGGCAGCTGGGTCACCTCTGCCCCAGCCCTGGGCTTCAGACGGGGCAGGTGAGGAGGCTGCTGTTCTCTCCCCAGAACACAGCCTGGATCAGGGAGAAAACAAAGATGTCTGGCCAATTGGGTAACAATACCTTTATCCTTACCAGGTTTCCACTGTGTGTGTGCCTTCTAGAGCCTAAAAGATCAAGGATAATGACTCTCTCCGAGGGATGGGCACAGATGGCAACAGCATTGGCATCCCTTAAAAGCCTCATGGTAGGAAAATACCCCTGGTGGAGAAAGGGTCCCACAGCCTTGGAACTCAGGTGACATGGGTTGTGGCACTGTCCCAAAATGTGAATTTGGAGCATCCAAAGAGTTCATTTGTGGTGCCAGCATGGTTCTGTAGCCCCCTTCAGCCCACTAGGCTACTCCTCCTCATGCAGGCTTGCTTCTGTGTCCATGGCCATTGGAAAGGGCCATCGTTACTGGTGCTGGGTGTCTCTTTTCCTGCCCTCTTGTTCTATTTTAAGGACAATATATGACACAGTATGTGGTTTAACATGTTCACATACCAAAAAATAGAGGGAGTATAAAAGAGTCATCTGTCTGGGGAGGAATTCTGCTAAAAGAGGAACCAGAGTAGGGTAAAAGAACTACAGAAATAGTTAACTTAAACACAACAAAGTTTGGTGCAGCTTGGCTCTGCTCACAGCCAACACATGGGAACTCTGGGCAAAACCATATTGCATTAGTTACAGGCTCATCTTGTGGACTTAGAGATGGAAAAGGCTTATTAGGTCATTGAATCCATCCCACCTGCCAGTGAAGGATTGTTCCCTGCAGAATTTCCTCTATTGCTTTGTACAGTCCAATTTTAAATGATCCAAGCGATGTGGTCTCAGTGACTTCCTTGGGGAGGCTCTTGCACAGATATATTTTGTTTGACTCAATCCTTTAAATGGTTAACCCTTTTCTTTCCCAGCTTGTCTTGCATTTTTCATTCTGTTTCCACTCTCTGAAACATGGAAAGTTTCATTTTATGTTTCCCTTGTTCTGTACTTACACAGTTGTGGTCATACACTACTGCTGTTGCCGGCTCTGAAACACAGCATCATCTCCAAGAGGTAAAAACATGACAGTGTATTGCACAAAACCCCCAAATTTGCTTTAACCATCTATGCCAACAAGCTCCTCAAAGCCAAGAATCATTCAGGACATTCCAGCACAACATAACTATCAGGTGGATGCTCCAGTACATCCCTGTTTGGTGGAAAATCAACCAGTTTCTAGCTCACTACATTTCATTGTCACCATTAGGATGTAAAGCCAGTATAGTTCAGAGCTCAGTTTGAACACTGGCAAACTCATCATAGATTATCCCTGTTACTTTGGTCCCTAAGGGCAAATTTACCCAGGGACAAGCCTGGTTTATATTTTGCCCATCTCAGTGGAAGTGATAGTATAATAATAATTCTAGATAACAAGGTTAGTGCTAGATATCAAGACCTGGCTCTTCATTGTTTCAGTCTTTCTCTAATTATTCTTTTGGCATTTCACTGTGAAGTGCACCATCAGCTCACAGGGCTGACACAGCTCAGCTCTCTTGGCAGAGTGGGAAATCAGAGCTGTGATGCCACAGAGGAGGAAGGCACTGACACAGGGGTCTTCAATGGAGCCTTTGGGATTTTTTCTTCACATTGGAAAAAGCGAAGAAATCCAGGACATGCAGCTCTGTGATTTGAGGAGCTGCAAAGATGGAATACAGACAAGGAGGATGATGTACAGATTACAGAGCAGTGTCCATCCCTGCAACACCAAGGACATAGCAAAAGGTGTTGCAAAATTTTGTTGGCTTTCCTCAAATCAAAGGCGAGGGATTGTTCCATTAATCTCTTAATCCACAGGATTTATAGAGATTGTGCAGTTTCCTTTCTAGAAAGGAAATTTGCGCAGATAAAAGTAGTATATTTTATCAGACAAACTGATGCAGATGAGAACAATCTACCAAGCCGTGGGGTCTAGAGGACAGCTATGTAAGACAGTGTGTCTTAAAGGCTTGGGGTTTTCTTCTCCCAGCCCATTGTGATTTTAATATCAGACAAGTTATATTCCTCAGACATAATATACATATATTTATATACATGCTAGTATGTTTAGATTTTGTTGCTGCTGTTGCTTCGGAGACCTTTTCCCCAGACAGCTGTTGATCAAACACTGGAGGTGTCATGCCTAAAGACATTCAGTTCCTGGGTATTTCAAGGAACAGTTTAACTACTTCCCAGCAGCAACCCAGATCAATCCATCCCATGCTGATTTAGTTGGTGGAGAATAATGTTCCTCACAAGATGAAGAAGCCAGTCAGATGACCACCTCTGGGCTTTGTTTTCCTTACCACTAACACAGAGCTGGTGTAGCACAGTAACTCAGAAGGGTGGGAAGCAGAGCCTTTACACTGACTGTGCTCCATGTCCTGCAAGGACCAGCCCAGCTGATTCCCCCATGGCTGATCCCATCCTTGCTGGTGCTTCTCTGGCTTAGGGCTGGGTTGTGCTTGGCCATGTCTTTGTGTGAAAGGTGGTTTCTCACTCGAGATAAGCAAGAGAAAATTATCCGAAACCACAACCTTCCACTGGTTTTTGTTTGTTTCTTTGTTTGGCAACTCCCAAACCACACAGCCTATATTTAGAGGGAGGATCAGGAAGTGGTGGAGAGGGAAAGCTGGAAGGTAGGTGTAGGTGAGAGGCAGGTAGGGGAGGGGACTCCCAGGTGGAAGTGAAAAACAAGGCAGGAGCCAGACTTGGCAAGAGCGAGCTCAGTACCGGCCCCGGCGGCGAGGGGCTGCCAGCGGGATGGGAGGGGAGCAGAGGCATTGCAGGGGAGATGCCAGGTGGAGAAGGGAGAGGGGAGATGAGGTCAGGGAGGTGCTGGTGGGTGGAGTGGGTCCCATGAGGGAGGTCACATCCAAGAGTGCAATTTTATATAAGCCAGAGAGAGTGATGAATTATCCTGTTTAGTGCAGTGCAGATAGCAGAGAAGGAGGCTGAGGCTGTCTCTGACTCAGGTTTCCTTATTCTGAGCTTGTTAAAAGATCACCTTTTACTGCCTTGTCTACAGCCAAACAGATAAATAACCCCATGCCTCTCCCCCAGGCTGGCTTATCACAAGGGTGTGAGTAAGCCTTGGTGCCTGGATCCAAATCCACACTCCCAGCCTCCCGGGATGTCCATCACGCTATTCTGTTCAGACCTACATGCATCCTCAGGATTGAGCATATCCCCAGCAGGGGCTGTTCCATGAACCCTACACCATTTCCATGGGAGGCCTCAGTGTTCTTCAGAGAGGCCAGCTGCAGGCAGTGATAACCCCACAGGCTGCTGTGGGCTAAA